>NW_027491454.1:1200000-1551594 GCF_021521415.1 Bidens hawaiensis
TATTTATCACACGGACAATTATACGTGGCTATATCATGAGTTATAAGCATACTTATATGTTACCTTATCAAGAGTTATAAGCAGACATGGATTAAAGATTTGATTTGTGATAAACAATGTATACCAACCAATAAAATCACAAATGTAGCGTATAAGGACTGTTTTACTTATTTGTAACATATTTGTGTAATCTTAGATATGTAATTTCTGTAACTTTAATGTAAACTGTAATTGAATAAAATATATGATCATTTAGTTACAGTAAACTGTAATTGAATAAAATATATGATCATTTTGTTAAGTATATTTTACTTAATTATTAAAGTATAAAATTTGCATCAATTACCCGTGTAAAACACGGACCTCAAACTAGTAGGACATATTTAGAAAC
Organism: Bidens hawaiensis; assembly: GCF_021521415.1. NCBI lineage: Eukaryota > Viridiplantae > Streptophyta > Magnoliopsida > Asterales > Asteraceae > Bidens > Bidens hawaiensis. The sequence continues at coordinate 1,200,392 of NW_027491454.1, forward strand.
AAAGTGAATGGACCAATAGAGAAGGGCCATGTGGACCCAATCTCAATTGTTTTAATAGTATAGTAGGATTTAACTTAATACATTTAACTAAATGGCCTTTGAACTGAAATAAAACAAAAGTTTAATTACAAATAATTTATAATAAAATATACCTTTATTTATTTATTAATATTGAAATGAAACTCATAATACCTTAAAAACTTTAGCTGTATATTTAATCAGGTTGTTATGGTTTATTTTGTTTTTTAGATTGTGAAGCAAAACGGTTTTTTTTTTTTGTAAAATATCGAAGAATTTAATGGTGGGCTAATATGATTATAACATGTTTGTATCTTCATTTGGTTTTTTTAATATAAGTGTATAGTAAGTTTTTGTAAATATTAACTTTTTATGTATACAGTCTAAATGTTTAATATTTTTGTTACAAACTTACGTTAAATATTTTTGTTGGTTTAATATGTTAGTTATGAAATTTTATGGTTTTCTATATGTATATGGTTGTTTATATGTTTTCAACCTATGTGTAACATGAGCTACTAATCTAGCAATATATTGGTGGGTTAGATACTTTTACATAAATGAATTTATGATCATCTATGTGGATTCAAGTTAGCTGAGAGTCTTCAAATCCAGTAGAGTAAGTTGTGTTATTGTTGTTTCCTGTGTAATATTTCTAATTTTCATGTCTTTAATATATTTATGAACACCAAATATAAATAACCTACAATTGTCACTAAAGTTAATAGTATTTGGTTTATTGGTTTTCTAATTTTTTTGTTTTATGTTTTAAAATTATTCATTATGTAAGAAAAATTGTAACATCATGCTCTATAAAATTCTGTTTTTATATTTATGTTGTTCATCTTTTTCATATGCTAACCATATTATATTCTATTACAGATGTCTTTAAAATCAAAGAAAATGTATTTTTTGGTCATTCAACGCCTTCCAATAAGAAGAATTCAAACGGTTAGTTATTTTCATATTTTTTAGTTACCTTTTAAAATTTTTAAGTATGCATTTTTTTTGTAGTGCAGCTTCAACGCCAAGAGAACTACTTATTAACATTTTGAACGGTTACATTTTATTTTAAACGTGTTAATACACTATATTGTATTAAAGTATAATTTTTTTATTAACTAAAATATAGTAAATAAAAATTAATATGTTATTACCTAAAAATTAGGCACTTGTAACAGAAAACTATAAACAATTTTTAATATTTTTATTATTAACTACATTATACCTCTTTGATAAACAAATCTTTAATAACATTAAATGTATGTTTACATATTTCTTTTTTCTATTTTATTTTTAGAATTGATACGAAACATAATTTTCAGTTATCCATACTATTTTATTTTCTTAAAACAAATTAAAATATATGTTTTAATTAAAATGTGTATACGAATAAATTATGTTAATTAGAGGCGCAAAGATATTCCTCCTTATTTTTTTACCTATATCTGGTTTACTCAATTTATATTGTTTCCATACTTGGTAACAAAATTAACAAATTTAGTTGTGCTCCATATAAAAAAATCAATTTTTTGGTTTTTAATTAAGATCATACCAATTTTTTTTTAGATTTTAATTTGAACTAAAATTTTCAAAAACACATTATGCTAAATAAAATCAAAAAGACAAAAATTATTTTGACTCATAGATTGGTTCTAAAAGTCGATGTGATAATAATGTTACTAAGGAATATGAATCAGAAGAACGGTTTGTGTAATGGAACTAGATTGCGAGTAATTAAGTTGGGAAATGTGTTTTGTTAAAGTAAAAATTATTTCAGGTACTAATACTGGTTATTGCACTTATATAATTCGTTGTGGTGTAACACCTTCAGATATGAAACTTTCGTTTAAATTGAAGAGAATGTAGTTTTTCTTCCAGTTGTAGTCTGTTTTGCAATGACCATTAATAGAAGTCAAGGTCAATCTCTAGCCAAAGTTGACATATATCTCAGAGACCCGGAGTTTACACATGTACAACTCTATGTAGCTTTATCAAAATCGAAGAGTGGTGTTAAAATTCTTATTAAAAAAGGAAGATAAAGTTACAAATAAAGAATCAATATGGTTCATAAGGAAGTCTTTTTAATAGCTTATGTATTTTACATTTTTAACTTTTGATTATTTTTTCAAAGACTGTAATTTGAATGTTATGTCAAGTCCCCGATTTTAGGTAGATCTTTACAAAATCAAGTCATAACTCACACAAATAAATGTGTCGACAGGGAAGTTAATGACGGGTTGCTATTTTTAGAAAGATAACAGTTTGTTAAAGGCGGAATCAATAACAAACAGGGTAGTTACTGAACAATAAATCATAAGGTAGCTAACACAATCAAGATTCACTCAAAAGATTTCCATTCATATAATGTTCATCATACAAATGTTAATCAATTTAGGGTTTCTTGAAGGGAAAGCTATTTCCGTACAATTCTATTCAGCCGTCTATCTTATCGTGTCTGCTGTGTTTTCCCTCTCCTTAAGGTGTGACCTAATTATTCCTTTTATAGGCCTAACACCTCAGGACAGCTGTCATTCCTTCTAGAAACCCTAAATGCAAAAACATATTTAAATTACATATTCAGAAATAATCCTAAGTGTAAAACAAGTCTTCCGGGTAGGCTCTGCAACAATATTCATTTTCCCAATTGACTTTGTGCTCTGCCATCCTTCAGAACTTGGTAACATAGAAGTGTGCTTGGGATCAGTTTCCGGGTAGACTTTTCTTGAAGAGTATTTTACCAAGTAAAATACTCACCTGGTAGATTTCAATCTTCTTGACTTTGCCAGACTTTGCCCGACAAACCCTTACGAGCAACCTTGTTCTTCAATTGTCCCTTCAACTCTTTGCTAGTGAATAGCTTATTAGCAAAGTGTGCTTGGTAGCACTGTTCCTTGCTTAAGTTAAACCTTGCCCGTGTTACTTAGAGATATTCCATTAAAACATCAAGCCTACTTGGACCACTGTATTATTAAAGAATACCTTGCCCGGTCTTCCAATCACCTGGCTTCATGAGCTTGGTTAGCCAAAAGCTTACTCGGGAGTGAACCTTACTTGGCTATGAAGAACAGACTTGCTTGATAAAGTGATCCTTTCCCGGACTTGCATAAACTAGTGAACCCTGCCCGGTAATACACTAATTTGCAAACCCTGCCTGGATATCCACTAAAGAAAACTTCAAGAAGAAAACCTTGCCCGATAGACAAAATATCGTACCCGGCTAAGTAAAAGCTTGCTCGGAAGTCTAAGGTGTGCCCGGTTCCATACTTAGTCATTTCTGAGGAGGTTGAGAAGATTCCAATCTTCAATCTGATCACTTTTGGGTCAAATCTTGACTCAACAATCTCCCCCTAGATTGGAACACCTCAGCTGTCCCAAAACATTTCTATGGTTATAACTTACACTTAGTCAAAATACACATCAAATTAAAGTCAAATTATATATTTAGATAACATAAACAATTACATATTCAAAAGCTGTCCGAAGACATTACGAAATAAAGCCTACTCTATGAGTCTTGTCTCTTCCTTTCATTGTAGGCAGCTTGTCTTCTGTCAACTATTACTAATGAGCTCTTAGCTTAAAAATATCAAGGATTTGGTAGTGAGTGTGACTTTCTGAAATGACCAAATCCCTTATATCCATCAGATCTTCGTCATGCAAATAAGTCAAGTCTTCATCTCTTTTGATTATCCCCAATACCTTTCCATCAGAGTTTCTTAGCACATAATAGTCAACATCTTCTTTATATTAATGATGCCATTCTTTTGAACTGTGTAGTTGGGGCATGTATTCATGTTTGACAAATGATTCCTATCTCTGACATTCATCTTGTAGTTCGTTTCAGCAATGTCCATTTTCTTCAATTTTCCAGTCCTCTTAGATCTGTGAAATTGGATAGTTTTCCAGCTTCTTTTTTCTTTTAGGAATCTGAATCCCTTGTCAGCTTTACCTTTTAAAAATTTAGAGAGATCATTCATTTGTCTTCCAGCCATCTTATTTCTGTTCCGATAGTCATACAAATTGAGTGTGGCCATTCTTTCCAGTTGTTCTTGAGTGTACTCATAAAAATCACTTCTCACAATAATGTCTCTCAGTTGCCTACTTTCCATAATTACTTTAAGAGACTCAGTAAAAGAATCATAGTAGAGTGCTCTTGGAAGATCCACATCTGATTGTTGTCTTTCTGTTCTTTGGGATTAACCTCTTCCTGCTTATGGATATCTTCTTGAAAGTGGAGGCCTGAATGGAATGGACTTCATGGGTTTTCTAGGCCTCAACTTGAAAGTATTGATGTAGATTGACTCTACCATTTCAGGTGGAAGGTTGGCAAGTTCAACAAGATCATGCCCTGCTTGTTCTTTGAGAATAAGCATCATCTTATCTATCCCACGATTGTTTGACAATCCTGTAGGCAAAAACTTTCCATCCACAAAGCTTCTAGGGTTCTCACCTTCCCTAAGATCTTTTTCCCAATCAGCCTTTTAAATGTAGAAAAGATTTTTCAAATCTTCCTTTTCTAAGGAATCAAAAGAGGCTTCATCCATTCCCCTCTGGTTTATCATTATGCCCCTCAAAATCTTAATCATCTCTTCATTCTCCCAAGGAATTATTGGTTCATCAGTTGTTTCAGAATTTGATTCCTCTGGAATTGGGGTTTCAACATCAAATGCTTCTTTTGATTTTCTTTTTCAGTTTGAAGCTTTTGTTTCTCCCTCACAGTCATTAATCTTCTCTTTCTTTTGGGAGGTTCTTGTTCATTTTTGGATTGCTCAGTAGGGGGTTCAGGTTGGACCCTTTTCAATTTTTCTTTTCTTTTCAATTTGTTGTATTGATCCAATACTGATTCTTTTGATAACTTTTCAACTACCTCAGCCTTCATCCCCCTTTCTAATAGGTATCCACACATACCTCCAAACTTTTTTTTTCAAGTCTTCAATCTTTTCAATCTCATCATTTTCTTTTACAAATTTTTCTTTCACTTTCTCTCTTTCACTATTGTATAGATCTTGAAGCTTGTCATGATTGAAGTGGCTCAAATCTTTTTCAGAATAACCATGCTTCCTTAGATAATCTCTGTGTTTCTGAGCATCTCTATTCTTTTGTTGCAGAAGCTTTTTGATAGTGTCATTTTCTTTTTCTAATCTCTGCTTTAATTCATCATCACTCATAGTGACCAAAGTCTCAAAGCTTATTCCAAGGCTTCTTAATTTCACAACCAATGGATTTTTCCTTTTAGCTTCCATCATACTCAGCTCAATGTTTGCCCTTTGTTCCTCAGTCATTGTGACTTGAGGAGACACAACACTGGCAGCTTCTACACCTTTTCCATCATTGCCATTTGGATCATCAGATTCATCAGACTCATCCTCCTCCTCAGTTGAGTCATTTACTGCATCTATTTTTGGTTCATCAGAAGGTGGATGATCTGGGATTGGCACATTTGGCACTCCTTGCATGTTTTCTTCAGGCCTTAAGGTTTGCAAAGGTATTGCCTTGATTGGACTTGCCTCATCATCAGGAGTCTCTACAAAGTATTTATTTTTATTATCCCATCTTCCTTTCTTTGCAGACTCAGTTCCTTCAGCTGGTATAAATGATTATGGTTTGTCCCTTTTTCTTGAGTATTTATTTCCATACTTGGGATCATCCACACACTCCCATTCATCTGGGTTCTGTCTGATGTCATCTTCAATCTGTTGAGCCCATTTCTTTGCAGCTATTGAGGCAATAGACTCACCAATCTCCTCTTCAGTCATCATTTCAGTATTCAAGTTGGTAGGTTCAACAGTTTCATTTGACGTCTTTTCAGGTTGGCTTTGGGGTTGAAACATACTAACCACCATAGCTAAGGAATTGTCTGCTTCCTCATCTCTTTTCAAATTAATCAAAGCTTCAATCACATCTTGATCAGCCTCATCTTCATTTATCATTTTAGCAATATTGGCCTGAGTGATAAGTGCTTCCTGCTCTGCCAGCTCCTCTGGAGTCAAGGTTTGGGCCAAAATTTCCCTCTGCCTTGTTTCTCTCAAAATATTTTACTGTTCTCTTCTGGCAGCAGCAGAGGCTTCTTCATCATCTCTAAACAGAATATCTTTCTCAGGATAAGCTTTAACAGGCTCTTCTTTTGTCACTTTTTCTTTACCTTTATCCATTATTTTCTGCACTTCTTCCTTTTCATCAGTTCGCTGATAATCATCAATTTCTTTCTCAAGGGCTTCCAGTTCTGGGTCATGCTCTACTCTCTTGGAACTTTCAGATTGTTCAGATTCAATGAGTATTAGTTCCTCAGTAGCAGCATCTTCCTCATTTAACACATCAGTTTGAATGTCAGTTAAATTATCACTTGCCACATCAGTCAAGACATCAGTAGCCTCATCAGTGATAGCTACATTTTCTTCAACATTAATCTTTTCAATTCCTTCACCAGTTTCTTCTTCATCTCTCTCCATATCATTCTCCTTATCATTCCTTACTTCCTCATCCTCCTCACTCCATATCACATTCATTATTTTATTACTGACATCATAGTTTTCCTCTCCTACATCAGATTTATCTCCTTCATAATTAGCATCCTCCATACTTCTTTTATCACTTTCCTCCTCATCCTCATAGGCATTCAGGATGCATGTCTACCCATTTCTAGTCTCCACACCTGTATCCTTTTCAGTTTCAACACTCACAATAGCATCAGTTGGCATATTTACATTCTCCCCCTGTTTTGGGGCAACTGAGGTCTTCTCAACCTCCTGCTCCAGGGTTTGAATTCTCATTTTTTCCCTGACCAACTGATCTAATAACATCACATTCTCCATGGTCACCTCCTCACTCCTCCTCATTAATTCAGCAATTTCTAACATCAAGACCAAATTTCTTTGGAATAGGTCTGTTTCAGTATGTGGGGTTGTTGATGGTGATGTAGAGAAAGGTTCATATTCAGGTTGTTCTTGGTTTAAGGTGTGAGGTTGGATAATGGGTTGTGGTGGTATTTGTGGTGTTGGAGATTGTGTATGGGGTGGGCTTGGAAAGAGTGAATCTGTTTGAATTGGACTATTGGTTGGTAGTGTTTGTGGTGTTGAAGATGTATGAGTTGATGTTTCAGGATGGCTCAAAGTTAAGGTTTGGGTAGGTGATTGAGTGGTTTGGTCTTGAGGTTATGGTGATTCAGGTGGTGTTTGAATAGGTAGGTCAGTTGGTAATGGTTGGTGTGGTGGAGTTTGTGGTGGTGATTGTATTGGTTGGTCAATTGGTACAGGTTGATTCTCCCCCTGATCAACTACATCACCATCCATGGCTACTCCATCCCTTTCATCATTTCCATCATCATCACTATCTCCATCATCAGAATCATCATCATCACTCTCAACATCATCATCCTCTTCTTCCTCCTCTGAGCTCAACTCAGGCACCGGCATAATCTCCAAATCATGGTTCAATAACCATGGCAAATTTCAAATGGAGTGTTGGGATTGAATATGTTTGCACTTCCCGGATTTGCAATTCTTTTATATGTGTTGGGATTTGCAGCTGATGTGTAATGCCAATAGTAGGTAAGTCTTGTAATTCCCTGTTAAAGATTATCTGTAAGAATTTGGGATATTGAAGAAATCTATCAACTTCGGCCTTCTTCAAGTTTCCAACCATGCCATCAAATATCATCTTTGAAAAATTGAAAGGTAGATCATATATTATACCAACAGTGGCATTTGCTAGATCACGACTCATCAGTGTCTATAATCCTTTTCTTGGAGCAAACCCCTGTATCACATGGTGAATTAAGAATCTATACAACATAGGGAACATCCCCTTTTGAAATTGTCCATCATGGACAGTTCCCTGATACCCCATTGTTTGCTCAAAGATCCTCATCAAATGATCAGTATTGAGGTTTATATGGTTATGGTCATCATCACGTAACTACAAACATCTTCTTATCATCCTTTCTGTCACATGAATTTCATGGCTTGCAACAGTTGCTTCGATTCTTTTCCCATTTATGTCATCAACAAGTCTTGCAGATCTCCAGAAATCTAGTGAATGATTTTTGTAGATGGTTGGGCATTCCATGAAAGCAAAACTCACATTGGATCTAGCCATCCAAGTATTCATTCTCTCAACTGGCTCATTGTCAGGAATGACTTGTAACAGTGCGTACATATTGTGCTTTGGTTCAAAGGCATATTTAGGTTGAACTTCTTCTTCCTCTGCCATATCTGAACATCACAACCAAACACATTCAAAGAGAAATTAGCATAAAAGTTCATTACTTTAAGCAATCTCAAGTTATAAATTTGAAGAAGAAAGAGAGAAAATTTATTAAGAACCTGATCTTCGACAAATTAATAACCTAAACACAAAAAAGTAGGATGTTAGCATATAAATACATAATCGAAGCCCATTATAGTCTAATCGTTATCGGAAAACACATTATTATTGCTTACCAATTAGGAATTAGGGGGCTGATTAAAAGTAGGGTTTGTATTAGAGACGAATATGATAGGTCGGTTTGGGTTTCTTTGAGAGTAAGCAGTTGCAGTGGAAGGAGAGAGAGAGAGAGAGGGAAAATAATGTTGAAAATATCCCTGACTCCCTCTTATATACCTTTTGAAAGTGGGTTTTAAATGCATTTGTTGTGTAGTATGTTATTAGCTGTCAAACATAATAATGTTATCCATTTAAAAAATAGTAACAGCTAAACCTTACCCGATACAATCAAAATGTCAAACTTTACTTGGTAAAATTTTCATTAGTTAAATTGATAAAGTTTGCCCGGTACCTTCCACTTACAAACCTTGCTTGATCAAATTAAGTAATTTAAAGTCAAGATATAATGAAGAAAGCTTACCCGAAATACTAGATTTCTCGAGAACCAATTCACAAGATAGATAATCAAGTATAAAATCATCAAACAAGCAATCTTGCTAGGAATTAATTAAGATACCCATATAAATTTCTCAATTTTAAATTAAAATTCCTAAATTAGCATAAACCCTATCAGTATTAGAAACACATTCAATCAAGCATACTTTGATATAAAAGTGTGCCCGAGCAACCCTCCTAGTGTGCCTGAACAATCTTCCTAAATTATCCATCAAAGTATACCCGAATAACCTTCCTAGAGTATAAAGTGTGCCCGAAAAGATATCTAGCAGACAGTGTACCCGGAAAGTCAAATCTTGAAATTACCAAGTATACTGAGGGAACAATAGTGTACCCGGAATATAAAGTGTGCCCGGTAGACAAAGTCTGCCCGAAAACACTTGTAATTTCAAAGAAATCATATTCACAAATAACACATAGTATGCTTAGAATTAAACATAAAACATCTAAGTGTGCTACAGTCTAAAATTTCAAAGCTTGCTTGGAAATCCTATGTTAGCACAAAGCTTGCTAGGATAGTCATATTCAATCATCAGGTATGCCAGGGAACTAAACAAAACAGTGTAGTCTATCCGAGAAACTACAAAAACATCAAATCATACCCGAAAATACATATTCAATCATAAACAGTCAGGCTTGCTTGGAAAGTGACTAATCTTAGTAAACTCTACCTGAAAAGTATCAAATACTTAAAAGCATGCCCGAAAATAGTAAACTTAGATAAAAGTATCTAAGTGTACTCGGAAAGGTTATAAAACATTTAAACTTACCCGAAAATACATATTCAACTGTTTTGTGCCCGGGAAGGTTAGAAATCATCAAACCTTGGCCGAACTTACATATTCAACCTATTTTAGGCAAAATGCAACACTTTTTGACTTAAACCACTTGTCAAAGACATTTCTAAGTTATGTATCATTTTCAGATCATGGTATAAGAGCAAATGGTGCATTTAGAGATCAAATTTCAGTTATGTTTCTCTTTAAAACAATTTCTTTTATAAACTGAAAAGATCTCAAGAATGGGATCATATTGACTAAGTAGCTTTTTCAATACTTCATCCTCAGCATTATTTTGACTACAAAGACAGGTCAACAGCAGGTCTAGACTTAACATGATTTTAATTTCTTTGGTGATATGATTAAGTTTCAATTAAGTTGCAGAAAATTTAATGGATAACACATGTTGTGTTCTGATGCTCCTTATCTATCCTCAAGGCTTATTTGGCTTTCTCCAGATCACCCCAATTTGACTTTGGCCCCCTGGTTTTGATTAAAACTTTTAATGACAGAACATATTTTTGAAAATTTATAAGATATTTCTTTTCAAATCTACAAACATATGTGAGGTTGAATGTTGGACTTACATGCCACGCGAATCGGACTTACATGCCTTTCATTCAGGATGTATAAAGGACTTATATTATTGCCTCCACCCTTGTAGTTATGGAATTAACCCTCATGTTTGTACTTTTTCAATAAAAATTTGAGAACATTTATCAACTTTTGGTTGACTAAATATTTTGAATTAAAGTAGTTCATAGCTGTTCTTTGTCATTTTTTAAAATATGTTTCATTTTGGGTAACCAAAGACCAACAGGCTTGTGTATGACTGGATAATCACTTTTCTGCCTATCATTTGAAAAGATTTATCTAGGAATATGCATAGACAACAATGTAACTCCACATAAATCATAGTTGTTTCTTTATGTTTATATCACCTCAGATTTTACATATCATGAGAAAGCAACCATACATGTAAATGACTGTACTCAGAGTCCTTTTAGCCTAATAAATCCGTATGATTGGCTAAGTAGTCAATGTACTATCATTTCCTAATTTAAACAGTTTTAAATTCAGACACCCCAATATCTTCTGTTTGACTGGTAAATGGCTGTTCTGTTTGACCACAAGTGGTCAGCAGGACCAAACATATATGTGAGTATATGTCCTTTCAAATCAGAGTTATTGACATAGTTCTAAGTGAATGAATAGAAAACAAGTTACAGATTTCCCCAAATGCCTTCAGTTTTCCTGGTTAATGGCTATCCTATATGCCTGAAAACAGCTGACAGGACCAACATATACAAGTATATGCCTTTCCAACTTGAGCAAATGACATAATTTTCAGCAAAAGTAACTCTTGAGACTTTTCATTGAAAATCCTATTAAGCTTATTTAATGCTTGAACTGAATAGTATTATCATATCTCTACACCATTAACAACTTGCTCATGTTTTAATCAAAATTTGTGATTATGCAAAAATTCATTTTAAAGTTCATTTGAAAGCTTTAATTTTGACATAAATACATATTTTGACACAAACAGTTGTAACATACTCAAATCTTAATCATTCTTAACATCATCATCAAAACAAGTAGACATTCTTAACATTCATAGTCTAACCTATCCTAATAACATCAAGATGATCAGATAACACACATATTCAAGCAATCATAATTAAGTGATTACTCATAACATCAGATAAGCATTTAATCAGTTTAATCAATCCAAACTACTTATCATAATATCAAAACAGTTAACTAATAGTCAATCATTAGCATCAATGACACATAAATTGCACAGATAATCAGTTAAGCACAACATTAAACAAGTAACACATTCAATACATATTCATTCAATCATTCAATGTATGTGACCTTAATCAAGAATAGTCAATTAGCACATAGAGACACATACTAAGCACACATCCTCAATCAGACCTCATCTGAGTTGATCATCCCCAGGGCTTTCAAAAGAAAGTTGAATCTGGTTCTGTCAAGTGGCTTGGTGAATAGGTCAGCCAAGTTGTCACTTGTATCAACTCTTTGCATTTCAATCAAACCTTTTTCACTACAATCTCTGATGAAGTGATGTCTGATTTCAATATGCTTAGTCTTTGAATGTTGGACTGGATTCTTAACAATAAAGTATGCAGCAGTATTATCAATGAAAATAGGAGTTTTCAGAAAATTCAAACCATAATCCAGCATTTGGTTCTGAATCCAGAGAACTTGTGCACAACAGGCATATGCAGCAACATATTCAGCTTCTACAGTTGATATGGATACAGTTGTTTGCTTCTTGCATTGCCATTACACCAGCCTGTCTCCCAGAAATTGACATCCACCTGAGGTTGACTTCCTGCTCATGTTACACCCATCATAATCACTGTCTGTGTAGGCAATAAGGTCAAAGGATTGGTTATTTGGATACCAAATTTCTAAGTCTGGTCTTCCCTTCAAATATCTAAAAATTTTTTTAACAGCATTCATGTGGGAGACTTTAGGACTTGCTTGGAATCTTGCACAGACACACACAACATACATAATGTCAGGTCTTGTAGCAGTTAGGTACATCAGGGATCCAATTTTGGCTCTATATTCATGTTCATCCACAGGCTCCCCCTTTCATCAGCAATCATCTTTTCTTTGGTGTCCATTGGAGTTGATGCTGTCTTGTATTCATGACATTTGAATTTGTTCAAAATGTCCTGCACATATTTTGTTTGGTGAATGAAGATCCCTTCAGCTTTCTGTTGAACTTGCAGTCCCAGAAAGAAGTTCATTTCTCCCATAGAGCTCTTACTGTATTTTGACTTCATCACCTCTTCAAACTCCATGAACATTTGTTCATTTGTTGAACCAAAGATGATATCATCCACATAGACTTGTAATAGCAGCAGATCTGATTCCTTTCTTTTGTAGAAGAGTGTCTTGTCAATGGCTCCCCTCTGGAAACCATTTTCAAGAAGATGATTTGACAGCTCATCATACCATGCTCTAGGAGCCTGATGCAATCCATAAAGGGCTTTATTTAACTTATACACCCTGTTTGGATACATTGGATCCTCAAAACCTGGAGGTTGAGAAACATACACCTCTTCATCAATCTTTCCATTTAGAAATGCAGACTTAACATTAGGCGGGAACATCCTAATGTTCTTTGAGGCAGCATATGCAAGGAAAATCCTGATAGCCTCAAGTCTTGCAACTGGTGCAAAGACTTCCTCAAAGTCTATTCCTTCTTCTTGAAGGCATCCTAGTGCCACAAGTCTGGCTTTATTCTTAATCACCAAACCCCTCTCATCCCTTTTGTTTCTGAAAACCCATTTTGTACCAATTGAGGACCTGTTTCTTGGTCTATCAACCAGATCCCAAACATGGAGATCTCTGAACTGTGCCAGTTCCTCCTGCATTGCTTCCACCCAACTATTGTCCTTTAGTGCTTGAAAAATGTTCTTTGGTTCTATTTTGGATAGAAACAGGAGTATAAACAGATGTTTGCAATTTCAGAGTGGCTTCTTGTAATTATTTCATTTATATCTCCAATGATGTTTTCAGAGGGATTATTCTTTTCAACATAAGGGGTTTGAACTATCATATCTGCAGACATATTTGTGTCAAGATTTGATTCATTTAGATCTAATTCTTCAATGATCAATTCTGTTTTAGCATCATGAAACTCTGGTGCTTCTTTATTGTATTGTCTTGAGGTAGATGCACCATTGTTCCCCAAATTCATTCTTTCAAACAAATTTTGAAATCTTGCAGTAGTTGTTGCTTCTTCATTTGTTTGGTTGCTTGGGTTCTCCTCAGTCTGAACTTGATTATTCTCTACTTCTTGATTGTCTTGATTGAGATCTGCATGATCTTGTTCTTGGTCAACAATGTCACTTGAGATACCCTTGATAAATGTATACTCCTTTTCTTTGCTAGCAACCTTCTTCCATAGCCCTTCTAAGTCCAATGTTTTCTACTTTTTCTCTTCAAATACACTGGTCTTGTAGAATGAGTTATCAAAGTCTTCAGGATAAATCTTGAAAGACCTTATCAATTTTTCATGATCAAACAACCATGCTGCACCATCGACTATATTGAACTGATTCTCATTAAAGATGATGTCAGCTGATTCAATAACACTTATATGGTCTTTCACATATACTCTGTAAGCTTTGAGTGTGTAGAATAACCCACAAAGAAGCAATCCAAGGATTTAGTTTGAAACTTGTTCAAGTAATCCCTGGTGTTCAGAAGAAAACATTTGCATCGAAAGGGCTTGAGAAACTTGATATATGGCTTTCTGTTGTTGAAAATTTCATGTGGTGTCTTGTTATGCCTTTTGTTAACAAGTATCCTGTTCTGAACATAGCATGCAGTATTGATGGCTTCAGCCTAGAATGTAACTGGTAGATTTGCATCTGCTATCATGGTTCTTGCAGCTTCAATAAGTGTTCTGTTTTTTTTGCAACACCATTTTGTTCAGGAGTTCTAGAAGTTGAGAATTGTTGAAATACTTCCTTTTCTGTGCAAAATTCTTCCATGACTCCATTTTGAACTCTGTACCATTGTCACTTCTCGTTGTTTTAACTTTCTTATTCAGTTTGTTCTCAATCATTGTCACACAACCCTTTATCAATTCTGTAGTCTCATCCTTTGTACTCAGGAAGTAAACCCAAGTATATCTTGAGTAGTCATCAAAGATCACAAGACAATATCTTTTCTTTCCTATACTTGGCATACTCACATGACCAAAAATATCAATGTGAAGTAGTTCAAGTACTTGATCAATTGAACTGATGAGCTTTGACTTATGAGTTGACTTGTGATGTTTGCCCTTTTAACATGAACTGCATTGTTCTTCCAGTTTGAACTCTCTTGTAGGTAAGCCAATAACATGCTCACCCTTAACAAGTTTGTTCATATTCTTTATATTCACATGGCATAGTTTCCTGTGCCACAATTTTGACTCATTTTCAGTGGCTTTGGGAATAAAACATGTACCACCTCTTGAAACAGCTTCCTTCATGTTGAGCTCATATAGGTTGCCATTTCTAGGTGCCATCATCATAATCATTTTAGGTGGGATTACAAAGTCAGGTTTTAAGATGAAATAGTGTGAGTCATCAAAACCAACTTTGTATCCCTTATCACACATTTGTGATATGCTTAGAAAATTGTATTGTAAACCTTCAACATGAAACACATTGTCAAATGAAACCTTTCCATTTGTCAAGATTCCTTTACCAACAATCTTTCCTCCATTCTCATCACTTCCAAATGCCCAGGACCTTCAAACGTTTCTTCATAGTTAACCAGTGACCTCCTGTCACAAGTCATGTTCCTAGAATATCCACTATCCATGCACCATATGTCATTCAGTGGAGTGGACTGTTCCTGCATAAAAGAAAAAAAATTGATTAGTTAGGTGATGAAGTGCAAGTCATTTCAACTTGCAACTCATCAGTTTCAATTTCAGTGGCAGCACTAGAAGTGAGTGTTGTTGGTTCAAGATCTTCATGAGTTAATTCAATATTGTCTGAGTTATCAGTTTCATATCCACACTCTCTTGGAGTTTTTACAAATGAGTTTGTGACTTGTGAATCTTCTGATGCATTGTCATCCTCTTGAACTACATAATCCTTCTTTTCTGAGAAATCTTTTACATCAGTAGTTCTTCCCACTTATGTCTCAACCTTAGGTTTCCAAAGAAATCCTTCTGGTTCATATCCATGTTTTAACAAGAACTTCTCATCACCTGTCAGCTCTGTTGATTTCTTTCTTGAGAAGACACCTTTGTTTCTTGTCTTTCTACTGCTAGGTGAGCCTTGAGAGCTATCAGACTTGATTGATTGTGTATCTTGTTTGGGGCTGACTCTCAAAGATTGAAAGTTCTTCTTGACAACTTTCTCATGCTTCTTAGGAGACACGCTTCTTTTTACTGATTTTGTCACTTGTTTCTTTGATTTGACTTCAGCTTTCTTTTTACTTCTTGTCTCTTCAGCTGATTTCAACTCATCTTTACTTGTAGTTTAATTTTCACATACCTTTCCTTTTCCCAGGTATGCTTCATACTTTTTCTTGTACAGAACAAAGTCTTGGCCATACTTTGTTTCATCTGGGACATGAAATGGTTTGAATCTGAATCTTTCATTACATGAATCTGTGTGATGACCATATTCATCACACTTTTTGCCCCAAACCTTTCCTTTGAATATCTCATGTTCTTTTGGTTTTTTGAACCTTTCACTTGGTTTAGGTGACTTGACTCCAAGAGTCTTTTGAGTCTTCAAACAATCAAAATCAATAGAGAAAGGTACAAACTCCTCAATTTTGATGTCTTGTCTTTCAACTTTGCTTTTAACAAAGACAATTTTCTCCATAATCATAGGTTCCTCATCACTACTTTCTTTGTATCTTGACTGCCTCTTCTCATATTTTTCCAATGTTTCCACTTCTCCAATGTCCAGTACTTCATGACTAGAAAAGACTGGATAAACCGGGATAAAGTTCTTAATTTCAACAGTTTCAGTTACCTTCTTCTTGTTGTTTTGCTTTATCCTTTCCAACACAACCTTGCTTGGAGGCCTTACTGCATTGTAGCTTACCTTCTTCTTTTCATAGTTGTCATAAGAAACATGCTCTCTTCTCATTTTCATTTTGTTTCTTCATTCTAGGTGTGACAGGTGGATACAAGGAAGTTTGTAAATAGATTATGGTTTCTTGTATCTTCTTCCTCTTTCAGCTTCCTTGATCTGTTCATCTGTGATCTGATCACTCAAATCACTAAACTCATCTTGATTGAGATCATTAGAATCAAAGTCATCCTTAGAGACTTGTACTCCAATTGATTTCTCTTCTTTCAACTCTTCTTTCACAAGAAATTCACTTTCTTCATTTACCTCAACATTTTTGTACAAATCAACAAATTCTCTTTTATCATAAAACACTTCTTTGAATTGTTGCAGATAGGCATCTCTCTTCTCTTTGTCAACTTTGGGCATAAAATTGTTGTTGAATGGAGGTGGAACTGCTTTGTATTTGTCTTCTTCTTTCACTTGACTCAGAATTCCACAAATATTTCCAGTGGAGATCAAATTCTTCAAGAATTCATTTTCAACTTGCAGTTTTGTATTCTGCACCTTTTCTTCAACTAACATTTTCTTTAATCCAGCTATCTCAGTGATGTATCTGGTTTGAGTTCTGTAACTAATCATGCAATCATCTTTCAAGCTTTTAATCTTTTATTCACTGATCAGCTCACTAGACTCATACCCATTTATGCTACTTTGTTTTCTAAAACACTCACTTTCCAGCTTGCCTACTTTTGTTTTCAATTCATTGATAATTTTATTTAAGTCAACAGTAGGAGCAGAGTGTACCTGAGATGATGATCCAACTTCTTTCTCAATCAATGCCATAAATGCCACATTTGCCCTCTTGATGTCATCTGCAATGTCTTCTTCATGATTGCTCCAATCAAAACCACCCTCATGCTGTGAGGTGACAACCACATTTTCTTGATTTCTGGGTTGATTTTGATTTCTAGGGACAGAGTTGTTTGGCATTGTTTGTAGGTTTTGATTGTTGTTTCTTTGAAAGTTTTGATTTTGAGGCACAACTTGTTGATTATTGTTCATTGGAGGCTGTTGGAAGTTGTTGATGTTGGGGTTATAATTGTTGGAGTTGTTGAAGTTGGGGTTATAATTGTTGGAGTTGTTGAAGTTGGGGTTATAATTGTTGGAGTTGTTATTGAAGTTGTTCCTTGGCTGAGTCTGTTGAAACTGTTGTTGATGCTGCTGGTTTCTTGGTTGATTTTGAAATTGGTTCACTTGATAGTTCCTTTGCATGTTGCATTCTCTAGCAAAATGACCTGGCTGTTGTCAGTTGTAACAGATGGCCCTTGACTTGTCAAACCCAATCCTTTCATTTGGCCCTTATAGAAGTGATCTACCAGTTCTGTTATACAGCCTCTTGCTTCTGAGTGCCAACATGGCAGCTTGCCATTTCAAATCCATGTCCTCCAAATCATCAACATCTATCTGCTCTAGATCATCTTGTACAATGCTTGTATGAACCATGTTCTTTGCAACAAAAGCATTATAAGACACAGTGAACATTGAGAGCAAACCATGATAATCTGATCCATGACTTCCATTACCACCAACAGAGGGTCCATGTCCACTAGCCATTGAGGCTGAATCATTTTCTTCCAAGAGTTGGACATTAAACCTCTGCTGGTTTTGTGATTTGCTTGAACTACCACCAACAAAAGCCTTAGGTGTATCAACACCATGCTCATTTGGTTATTCAATTATGGGAATCTGTTGTTGGTTTTTGGTTGACAAGTTCTCCAAAGGTGCAATGAGAGCATTGGTTACTTGAAAACATGGCTTCTCTTCTTTGATCATTTCATTTTCAATCATTTCTATTTCTACAGCCTGAAGGAAGCATACTACATCATCCACCTTCAACTCATTGAAATTGGGCTTTTGAAGGATGAATTTGCAGGCAGTGTACCATTCCTTAGGCATTGAGTTGAGCAGCGTAGTATTCAGATCAAAATCAGTCATGACATAATCAGTTGTTCTTAGCTCGTTCACAATAGCTAAGAATCTTTCAAGGATTGACTTCAATCTCTCTCCATCCTTGTATTTGAACCTCTCCAACTGTTGCTTCAATCTTTGTTTCTTTATGTTCTTCAACTCAGTATTCCCTTCATACATCTCAAGGATGGCATCATACATTCCCTTGGAAGTTGTATGATGCGCCACCTTGGTTAAAATATCCCAAAACAGTCCTAGCTTAATCATAGCTAAGACCCTGTCATCTATCTTTCTCAATCTTTCACACACAGCAACAGTTGCATTTGCATTTGCACCTTCATTGTTGTCCCGTGGTACATTCTTGATTGAATTCCACATATCCACATCATTATAGCAGACTGCTGCCTCAAATAAGACCTTCCATTTTGTGAAATTTTCCTCCATAGAGTCTAGGAATCTTATTAGTAGAAACCTCTTGTTCTTCGTAACCAGATATTTTGAAAAACAAAATCAGTAGATTTGTAAAAGGTCAAGTTAAAAGAAAATACTCAGATCTGAAAATCGATTGTTCAGATCTGATGAATCTGGTGCGAACAGAACAAGAATAAGATGTAAAGGTTTAAACTTTAATTGAAATAAGGAAGAGAAAACACCAGAAGATGTAGATCTGAAAGAAATGAAGAACATAGCAGCTGAAGTCACTCTTTAATGAAACAGTGTTCTGCTGACGTCATTGTTCTTCAAATCTTCAATCAGCAACACTATCTTACTAAAATAGCAGTGACATGGCTCTGATACCACTTGTTAGGTCCCCGATTTTAGGTAGATCTTTACAAAATCAAGTCATAACTCACACAGATAAATGTGTCGACAAGGGAGTTAATGACAGGTTGCTATTTTTAGAAAGATAACAGTTTGTTAAAGGCGGAATCAATAACAAACAGGGTAGTTACTGAACAATAAATCAAAAGCTAGCTAACACAATCAAGATTCACTCAAAATATTTCCATTCATATAATGTTCATCATACAAACGTTAATCGATTTAGGGTTTCTTGAAGGGAAAGCTATTTCCGTACAATTCTATTCAGCCGTCTATCTTATCGTGTCTGCTGTGTTTTCCCTCTCCTTAAGGTGTGTCCTAATTATTCATATTATAGGCCTGACACCTCAGGATAACTGTCATTCCTTCTAGAAACCCTAAATTCTAAAACATATTCAAATTACATATTCAGAAATAATCCTAAGTGTAAAACAAGTCTTCCGGGTAGGCTCTGCAACAATATTCATTTTCCGAGTAGACTGTGTGCTCTGCCATCCTTCAGAACTTGGTAATATAGAAGTGTGCTTGGGATCAGTTTCCGGGTAGACTTTTCTTGAAGAGTATTTTACCAAGTAAAATACTCACCGGGTAGACTTCAATCTTCTTGACTTTGCCAGACTTTACCCGACAAACCCTTACGAGCAACCTTGTTCTTCAATGGTCCCTTTAACTCTTCGCTAGTGAATAGCTTATTAGCAAAGTGTGCTTGGTAGCACTGTTCCTTGCTTAAGTTAAAACTTGCCCGATGTTACTTAAAGATATTCCATTAAAACATCAAGCCTACTTGGACCACTGTATTATTAAAGAATACCTTGCCCGGTCTTCCAATCACTTGGCTTCATGAGCTTGGTTAGCCAAAAGCTTACTCGGGAGTGAACCTTACTTGGCTATGAAGAACAGACTTGCTTGATAAAGTGATCCTTGTCTGGACTTGCATAAACTAGTGAACCCTGTCCGGTAATACACTAATTTGCAAACCCTGCCCGGATATCCACTAAAGTAGACTTCAAGAAGATAACCTTGCCCGACAGACAAAATATCGTACCCGGCTAAGTAAAAGCTTGCTCGGAAGTCTAAGGTGTGCCCGGTTCCATACTTAGTCATTTCTGAGGAGGTTGAGAAGATTTCAATCTTCAATATGATCACTTTTGGGTCAAATCTTGACTCAACATGTTATTTGGGTTTATCTTTGTATTTCACAATCATTTGTTTTCGTACAAATATTATTTACAACTTAAAGTATGTTGTTGTCCTGCATAACTTATAAAAACTTATGCTGTCCTTTCAAATGACATGTGTTTGTTCGAAAATTTCAATATTTCCACCCGTGTCATACACGGGTTAATAACCTAGTAGTCAACAAAGAGATCAAATTTAAGATATCTACTACTCTAATAAAAGAATACTACTATGTGTCACTTGTCACTCTCTCAACCATCCTCACATTTTTAAACCCATTTTGTTATTTGGATCCCTTGTGGGTCATTACCCAACCCAAAATAGCTTTATTCTTATTTATATATAAAGCAAGTGTGTTAATGTTTATTTATTTTTTCTTTTTATATTTTAACGTCATGTTTATCCTTAAGTAATAAAATGAAACAATTTAGTTATAGAAATAGAACATGCAAATGGGATTAAAGTGGTTAGAACATTGCTTTATTATTATTTTTTTTAGTATTTTCATGTATATAAAATAAAAGTTAATTAAAATAATTTCTTCTTTAAAAAATTTCATTATATACATTGACTACAATATCATAAATTTGTTTATTGACATACTAACCATTTTTATTTATTCTTTTGGTTTATTTGAAATGCTAGAATCACGTTCTTCTTTTCTTAGCAATCATATATATATATATATAGCTTTTATCGGGATTGTTTTATATTATTCATTTCTAATATTAATATATTTTTTTGGATTGTAATTTTATTTTCTGTAATAAAGTTATTAATATACTTAGGATTTGATGATGAAAGAGTTTCACAAATAAATAAGATGTTATAACTCGTTTAAAAAAAAACTATATGAGTTTGCTGAGACCTATGACCCGTTTTTTTTACTATAAAATTGTTTATTAATTATAAATACTATCTTTAAAAAAACGGATACTAATTTTTAGTATATCCCTATTTTATAGGATTTTCATATAAATATTTGATGAGATTAATTTTTAATATAATGAGATTTTATAACCCGTTTAAAATGCTATGTGGGTTTGGTGAGAACCATACCCTTGAATTCAGTTTAAATGCATGATAAACATTCATTTACAAATAAAACAATATGGTGGTTTGAGAGAATTTAAGAAGATTTCGTTAATATATATTTAAGATTAAGATTTAATACATAATCTTGTTTTATTATATATGGTTGGCTCTTACGTGAAAGAACCTGTGTTTTCACACGGACATCTATATCACTTTGTCAAGATTTAAAGGCATGCATTGACTAATTTTGATTATTGATAAACTAGGTATATTGACCAACACAACCGCAAACGTATTGTACAAGTAATTTTTTCTTATTAGTAAATATTTGCGTAATGTTTCTTTAGTAATTCCTATAATTTAATATAAATTGTAATTATATTAACAATATATGCTAATTGTGTTGTCGATTGTATTTTGATTAATGTTCAAATTTTAAAATGTTCATCAATTCCCCGTGTAATACATGTGGCTCAAACTAGTATAAAATAAAGAACATTTTATTAATAGCCGTTATTATTTTATATGCAACTAAGCGCAGACTAATTATCAATGTCTAGAAGAACGATTTAATGCCAAGGTCCAACGACCCTTATCCCGTACGAGCCCTGCTCAGCGGGTAGTGATATCAGGCTTTAATAAAAGATTTTGCAGCGGAAAATTTGATTACGAACACAGTCGGAAAATTTATTTGAGTTTTAAACACTGTGATCTTTATTTAATAAACCGGAAATAAAACTCATAGTTATACAACCATAGTTTATAGGGATAAACATATAGATAAACCCTAAACATGTTTAAAAACATTTGATCACCGAGAAATACTAGTGAGTATATTCATTTGAAATAAACACATTTTTTAGTACATCATCAGATTCTTTTTTACATTTTCCTACTTACAAATTACCGAAACACACTTGTCACTAGAAATACTAGTGATCACCAGGAAATACTAGTGATCACCGTATCCTGTGATTGTGTTCATATTACTTATTTGCTATCTCTTTGTCCCTAACATGAGTTTTACAGGTTTAAAAATCTCAATGACAGTTTTGGAAAACTGGTTATCTTACAAAAATGTGAGTTGCACAGAAACTCGAATGTCACACATTGAAAGTTTACAAATTACCAGCTTCCTGGTGTTAAGCACCTAATTTAATACAATGCAATACGTATTATTGTGAACCGAAAAGCTTTAGATATTTCACGAGATTGAAAAATTTACGCTATGGCACAAAATCTTACCTTGTTCACGCAGATATTTGAATTCATGTATCAATATTTCAATCAATCGGACAGGGTATCGTCATAGCTACTAGTGGTATTATACCAACACGGGACAGAGGGAGAAGATTGAGCGAAGAAACAATGCCCTGAACACCTCCCTTTTAGAACTGATTTTGGAGTTGTTGGGATCTACATTCAAACTTTCAATCTAAGCTAATGAACACAGTTACACTAATGAAACACTAAGCATATGATCTAATCCTTTGAACACCATGGTATAACATTAATTGAATTCATACCTGAGTTATGAACTTATTAGTATTATTAAAGTAAATAAGTAGTGGAAATCATAAAACTATTTAGAGGTTTTATATGGAAGAACAATTTTGCATTAGTTAATCAAATGATTACAATCTATTTCTCCCCGAAACCTTAGCTCATCGGTCATTCATTGATTTTCTGTTATAAGAGTACACTGATCATATGAATTTCATGGTGTGTAAAGTGTTAATGAATAAGAGACTATCTTCTTCATTTTATACATGTGCAAAACTACTGTTGAACAAAAGGTGAACGGGACAGCTAACCAAATTAGTTACAAACTACTTATGAACTAATACAAACAAATGTGTGTAAAATAATCCTATGATAACTACTGATAATTGTTGAATAAACTAATGTTTGCGCTATCAGTTGTTAGTCTTCAGTTGTTTGAATATTTAATAGTTAGCTTGAGCAGTTGTTAGTTCTTCAGTTCTTTCATGTCAGCAGTTTATTTAATCAGATGTTTGGAGTAGTAGTTTAAAAAAACCGTAATGGAGAACAACTGATGTCTGTGTCATCGGTTGTTTGGTTTCTGGTCATCAGTTCTTTACTAGGTTCAACAATCTCCCCTGAACTGATGATGGAAAAACCAGTTATTATTTTCTCCATTATATTATCTTGATAGTCTTCTTTTGGCTGATTATTTGCACCCAGACAATCATCTTTTTCCATCAGCAGTGGAAGCTCTATCAACATCCTTAAAACATCTTCATCCAACAACAACCTCATAGATGACAAGCCATTAGCCGTTAGGGATGAAGTAAACACGCCTATATTTACAAGTGAGATCAATCCATGTATGCGGGTCAACCGGGTCAGTTCAACTACCCATTTGGATACCCATGAAAGTGGCTAAGGGATATTTCATGCATCACATTCTGCCCACGTTTATATCCAAGTTGTTTATTTTATTATTTTAGTATAGTGTTTGTTTATTTCACTTTTATTTAGTTTTTAACAAGTAGTAGTCCGTTTTATTTCCTAAATGTTAGGAACGTGGGTAGTTTATTTTCATTATTCTCTATGTAATCAAACTATAATGAATGAATGAATGAATGAATGGGTATATGATTTATGTTGAAAAAAAACTCTTTTTGGTTAATTTTCTCAATGGATGTTGAGTAAAATTGATTCGTCTACGCTAGCTCGATTTTGGCATCTCGAGTGGTGATCTTAGACATCATTTGTTATCCGAAGTGGTGAATCTATATCTTCGGTTAAGGATCATAGCCCGGCGGTTTGTTTCCGGTGGTGAATCTGTATCCGAAATCAGTCGTTGAACTATCTGTTTCAGTTTTGATTTCAATTTCTATCCGTTACCGGTGATTTTTCTATCATTTGGTATCATAGCCGAACACGCTCTTGATTCTTCGTAAAAATCTAATTCCAAATTCACAATTGTTACCAATTTCAGAAGTTTATTTTTTTCAGCCATGGCATTCAAAAACGAGTCTGTTGAACAACAACTCCGGGAATTGCAAGACCAATTTCGTGAACTATCCCTAGTTATGCAACGACAGCAGGGTAGGTCACGAACTCCTCCTCGATACCGACCAGAAGATGATAATGGTAATGATACCGATAACGGATCTATAAACAAAGAGTATAACCCGTATGGTCGTCATCTGCATGGAAGCCAATATTCTAGTGACTTTAAGGTTGATATTCGAGAGTATGATGGTAGGCTTGATCCCGATGCATTTATCAACTGGTTGCGCATCGTTGAATGGGTCTTTGATTACTAGCTTACACCCGATGAAAATAAGGTCAAACTCGTTGCTCTAAAGCTTTGGAAATATGCTTCCACTTGATGGGATAACGTTTGTTTCAAAAGGGAACAACAAGGAAAATACAAAGTTAGAACTTGGACGAAAATGAAGAAGCTCTTGAAGCGAAAGTTTATGCCAACATTTTATGTGTAAGAGAATTTTTCAAAGCTTCATGCACTTAAACAAGGGAGCCGTTCAACGGTAGAATATTCGCAAGATTTTGGGTATCTTATTATGAAATGTGGCTTTAACGAAGATGATCTGAAAACCCTTGTTCGTTATATAGGAGGATTGGAGCGCCGAATTGCTAACGTGGTCGAACTGCATCCTTAATCAACATTGGCAGAACTTACCTTGATAACTCACAAAGTCGATCTCCAACATATGGCTAAAGGAAAGTCGGAAGCAAACCGAACCCTCGTTATGGTACCCCAAAATTCGTCCTCATTTCCTGCTAAAAACCGGTGAAAAATTCTGAACCCGTTTCAACCTCATCCAACGCTACAAGACGTTGTTTTAGATGTCAGGGTTTGGGACACATTGCATCGGAGTGCCCAAACAATCGGGTGATTACTCTAGCAAAAATTGAAGCAGTGACCGGACCCAAATTTTATGTAGAACCGAATGAACAACATTAAAAAGAAGAGGTGGTATTAGGTCCGGATGTAGGAGATTGTTTGGTGCTACATCGCGCTCTTAACGGAACCGCTGTTCACCATGACAACTTGCAATGTGAAGCCTTGTTTCGTACTTGTTGCACCATTCGAGACAAGGTCTGTTCACTATTATTGATGGTGGGAGCTTCACCAATGTTGCATCCCAAATTATGATCTTAAAATTGGGTTTGTCAACCGAGCTGCATCCTTCTCCTTATGACATCCATTGGCTATATCAAATAAAAGGTATACATGTTGCAACTCGAGTTTTACTGTCATTACCTATGGGAAAGGGATACAAGGACGAGATATGGTGCGATGTTATTCCAATGGATGCATGTTAAGTGTTTTTCGGTCGTCCTTGGTTGTTTGATAGAAGGGTTGTTCATGATGGGTACAAAAAAAAACTTACGCTTTTGTCAAGGATGGTAGAAACATAAAGGGATACAAGGACGAGATATGGTGCGATGTTATTCCAATGGATGCATGTTAAGTGTTTTTCGGTCGTCCTTGGTTGTTTGATAGAAGGGTTGTTCATGATGGGTACAAAAAAAACTTACGCTTTTGTCAAGGATGGTAGAAACATAACTCTATTACCGATGATGTCTACAAATCAAACCCAAGCTGCTAACATGTTTGTCATGCCCTCTGTATAAGAGTTTCAAAATGATAATAAACTTATTCAGGTTGGAGTTTAAGGGAAGAAAATTCAATACAAAGTTGAACAAGGCATTTCAATTAAAAACTTCAAGATATGCATTAATGGTAAATATGCTTCTGAACTTAAAATTGCCAACTCAAGTTTGAGGAAAAACTTTGTTAAAGATAGGGATGATGATAGCAACCTCATGGGTGACAAACCATTATCCGTTAGGGACGAAGTAAACACGCCTATATTTACAAGTGAGATCAATCCATTAATGCGGGTCAACCAGGTCAGTTTAACTACCCATTCGGATACCCATTAAAGTGGCTAAGGGTTAAATTCATGCATTACATCTGCCCACGTTTATCACCGGGTAGATCATGCATTACTATTATTTTAATTTAGTTTTGTTTGTTTCACTTTTATTTAGTTATTTAGCAAGTAGTAGTCAGTTTTATTTCCTACATGTTAGGAATGTGGGTAGTTTATTTTTTCAACATAAAGTAGAATATGATGCATGAATTTATCCCTTAGCCACTTTAATGGGTATCCAAATGGGTAGTTAAACCGACTCGGTTGATGCGCATAAATGTACTAATATCACTTGTAAATATAGGCATGTTTACTTCACCGCTAACGGCTAATGGCTCGTCACCCATGAGGTTGCTATCAGGTACATCCTACATATCTACCCTTTCTGATATGCAAGTATCAAATTCCAAAGTTACAAATGAGCTATGTTTGAGTTTATACCATTTGATGACTTTTCACTCTTACTGGCTCTGATCTACAATTGGTAGGGTAGTTGGTGTTGGCAAAGATGATAAAGAAGGCATAATCTGAATATCATAATCAAATCCTATCTTGGAATCCCTATGAATATCCTTGATTGCTTGAAGTTCTTCCTCAATCAACCTTCTTCTATTGGCTTGCAAAGACAACTCCATTGCCTTAATCCCCCTTGTGCTGATGTTAGGATTACAACATCACTCTAGATTTTCCTATACATTTTGGGGAGTTTGATTTCTGATTATGCTTTTGGTTTAGGGTAATTTCTTGGGTTCTTCTTTCTTTCTTGCACAAGATCCCTATAGGAAACAATGAGCCTATCAATCCCTCAATTGGCAGTTTCTCTTCTTGAATGGAAATTAGCCTCAGCTAACTCCATATTCATTTTGAGGATTTATCTTTCTCTTCCCTCACTTATTCTTTCTTTCACCATATCCTAATCAGGTTCTTATTTAACAAGTCTCTCTGTTCTTCTACATTTAGCTTGAAGTTCTTCATCCAACCTCTGAAATTGTAGATAGAGACTTTATACTATGCATGCTCTTGAAGCCATAAGAGAGTAACTTTCTTTGCTTCCATCAATAGCTGTTTGTCAGCTATTTGGTCTTTCATATACAATCAAGCGTCTTCATAAGATTTTTTTCTAGATCTCTTGCCTTAAGAAGGTTTTGTTGATATATCCTGGCTACTTCTTCATCAGACATGATACTTGCAACCTCTGCTAAAGTTTTTGCAACCTTTTTCTCTTGATGAGATATAAGGTCTTCAACATTTTTAGGCTTGAACTTTTTGGCAAGAGGAGATGGTGGCGAATCATCTCCTTTAGGCAAGATCAGCTTCCTTCTTTCAAACTATTGTCAGATCCTTTTGATTAGTAGGTGTAACATTGTGAAAATAATTGGTCAAAAGTACCAAGTTTTAAAGTCTAAGGAGCAAAAGTGAAAATTTATGTTTTCCTGTCCTGTCGCGATACACGACGGGTCAGAAGGAAGCCCATCACGATCCGCGATGAGCATGTTTTCAAAATCCAAGAAATGGGCGGTGGGAGAAACGCGACAGACCAAAACCCAACGTTATCGCGTATTGCGATGACGTGGTCTGACAAGTGGGCACATGTCCCGCCACGGGTCCACATGTGGCACAACGATCTCCACGTGTCACCACGTGGCACTACGTCTGCCACGTGTCACCACGTGGCAAACCTATGTGGTGTGTCATCACCCTACGTCACGATACGCGACGGGTGACCATGGGACCATCGCGTATCGCGATGGGTTTCTGAATCAGCCTATATAAAGGGGCCTCAAGCCCTCGTTCCATCACACCTCAAGTTCATATATCACTCTCTCTCTCTAAATATTACACTCTCTTTACCTAGAACTACGTGCCAATCTTCCTCGATTTCCGTGCCCAAACTGAAGTTATCTCGAAGTACGTGCCACCCACCAAAGATGTAATATTGAAGTACTAATCATCCCGAGAAGAAATGACGTCTCTCCTCGAAGTGCGTATCGACGTGTTGTGAAGATTTGGTGTGCCTCGATTCGCGTGCCAAGAAGTGTGTTGATCAAGAAGTTCGAGAAACGAAGAAACGTCGAAGTGCTATCCAAATTCCTAGGTATTAATAAGCCAACAACGGTAGGCATAATGCTCGAATAAAATAATAATAAAATGTTATAACGCTTAAACCCTATGTCGAGGGTATACTCGATACCTCTAGAAATAAATTATTAAAAAAAAGAGTAAACAAGGAATAAGAATATTAATAATTCTTTATTTATAATTATTATTTATATGATTATTTGAATAATAGAAAAGAAAGGAAAGTGTGCGTTTCTTCATGAAGAAGAAACATAAGGTTAAGAATGTAAAAAAGTTAAACTGAAGGTTTTAAACTTGTAAAATAAAGAAAAGTATTTTGAACTAAACATCCATAAAAGAAAATATAATCGAGGTAAATATTATACAAAAGAGACTAATGGTCTTAATCCGGATTAAAGATCTGGTATTAATAAAAGGTTATGCGCGTACTGTAGGTCTGAGATAACAAGGAAGAATCGGTCAGTGCATTGAAGCTAAACTTTTCAAAGAAAGGTGAATACGCCCAACGTTATAAACTTGTTAAATCGAGTCAAATGAATTAAAATTTATTACATGAGATTACGTATCTCTAAAAAATTATAAACAAAAGTAATCGCTAGCCCTCAGGCTGCCGTGTACGTTTGTTTGGATCCTTACATATGTGGTAAAAAGTCGGTGGGAACACCGCGCCACACCTGGTCATGAGCCTCCGCCATGATGTGCCGGACCTAAGTTACGTCTGAGTGAGAGTGATCACGTGTATACTGATGGTACCAAAGTAATGTCGAACGCTGCGGTGTAGAACTTAAGTTTATAATTGTGTTTTTTTTAAACTTTATTATTACTAAGCCACGATGGGTCGGACCTAAGTTATGTCTCGAGGGGAAATCAAGTAAAAGAAAGTATTTTATGCATCAGCTTATTCACCAGCATGTGTTGCTGACGTATTTTCTAAACATTTTACAGGTAAAGAAGATTAGCCGTTTGAAAAGGACGAAGTGACATCTAGGCGATCTGATGGCCAATATCATTTTGTTAATATTAAAAAATGAATGGTGGTTTTGTATAAAGAAGTAATCTTTTGTAAACACTAAACGGGTATTTTATAATCACGTGTTTCGATTTGTAAATAATATTTTAATCCACGCAAATGTATTTTCTGCTTTAATCCGCTAACTCTGATTTATTTACAAATGTGGTACCAACTGTTGGTCGCATGCTCAGGCCTAAGATGGGGGTGCAACATGTTGGTATCAGGGCTATCGATCATAGCGAATTAGGTATTAAATGATAATAGCTAAGCCTCGATCCAAGTGAATAAGAAAAATATTATTATTACTTGTTTAAATTAATTAGGGATAAGATAGACAAGTAAACCTTTTCTATTCCCCCTCAATATAAACCACCCTTAGATGTTTTTCAAGAAAATAATCGATGGCTTCATGCACGATGCAAGAAGAGCTGGATGTCCCGACCCGATGCCGAAAGACAACATGAGTGAAGACTACTACGAAAACTTCTTCAATTAAGATCACCCAATTGAACGACCCACATCGGTGTACTTTCCCGAAACTAAGCAACTACCAATTAACATACCTGATGATCCACCAAGGCAAGAGTATGAAGCACCAAGACATTCTAGTTATCATCCATCAAGCATACCGATGTATCACCCGTCCGACATTCCAACATATCATCCGTCAAGCAACCTGGAGTATCATCCGTATGTCATCTCGACGTATCACCCGTCCAATCCTCATCCGTCTTACACATTCCTAGCCAATAGACCAACCAAGGAGGAATCCAAGTCTGACTCTTACGACTTGATGCAATGTCACTCCGACCAAAGACGATGGCACATCGGAACCTCTGACTATAATGTTGTCGATTCTCACCCCAACACCTAAGATGGACCTTCTCGAAAGCCGAAGATGAGAGTCATTCAACCCTACGAGATTTATCGCTTGCATACTTTAATGGCCGATACAGCCAAAGATATAGAGGAAGATGAAGACCTAGAAGAAGAGGAAGATTCGGAATAAGAGGAAGACCCTAATGAAGATCCAGATCAAGAAATCTCTGAGGCAGTAAGAACTCCAATGGAGGAACCAAGAGACTGTGACTGCCCACCAGGACAAGGATATGAGCAACCGTTCTTTCACAAGAGTCCAAGCTATGGGTCTGCAGACCCCTACATTCAATATCCTCAAGAAATCAAGAACAAGTATCCACCAAGCTTTCCACCATATCAAGGCAAGATTCCTTCAATTCAAAAACAAGCAGACGAGATCCACGAACAAGAGGCAGCAGCAGAAGCATTCTTCAACTATTCGTCTGATGTTACCTCGTCACCATATCCAAAGACTCACTATGACATCGTGATGATGGGATACTGTGATCCACCTCCACAATAAGGTTATCCGAATGTGAAACCGCAATCCCAAGAAGAACTTCTCAATCGAGCATTACACGAGACCGATGAGTTAAGGAAGAAGGTGTCCAAAAAAGGAAGCAAAAAGAAGAAGATATGAGACAAACTTCTTCACAAATGCAACAAGATGACCAAGATGGTGAAAACATTTATGAAGGACTGAGAATAGGATTAATGTAACGCCCTGAAATTCGATTGGTAAACTAGGATCGTGAAATCATCGGAAACTATAGACTTTGGGATTCTGGACGATAAGTTCGGAACCCATATCATTGGAAAAATCTGCTTTTATCATTTAAAATGTTTATTTTATAAAACGACATTTACGCCTGAAAAATATTAATTTTTATGCTTTCAAAAAATTAAATGTTCTTATTTAAAAAGATTTCAAATAATTATTCGGAAACTGGTTTTATAAAAGTTTTGCTGAAAAAGTTTTAGTTTGTTTAAAAACTTATGAACTCGACTAGTCTTGACCCGTCGGTAGCCTAAACCCGAACCCGAGTCACCCGAGTATTTAAGCGGAAAATCAAGTATTCTTACACCATCTCTTTCATTTCCACCAACACTTCCCACCCAAACACTCTCATTCTAGAGAGAGAAACTAGAGAGAGAAAGTCTTCAAACTTCAAATCCGAGTCCACAAATCTGTTTGTTGTTATTCTTGGTAAGATCTTCTTGAAAATCATCCATTTTCATAACCATTTTCGGCCTCAAATCGAGCAAAAACACCCATTTTCGTTTCTAGAGTTTTCGGGTCAAAAACCGTCTTGTTTTGGTGTCAAAATGCAGGCTTTTGTGTTTAAAATCACTAGGAATCGATAGCCCTTTCAATCCCGAGCATTTCCATGTCAAAAACTTCGATTTTGGGTCAAAAATCTGGAAAATCTGAAAAACCCGTAGGTTTCTCCGTCGCCCAGCTTGAAGGAGTCGAATCAGACTCATTCGATCGAACCAGTCGATCGAATCAGTCCAGTCGATCGAATAGGAAAGCAACCGAATGGTCTCCAACTCATTCGACCGAATGAGTTTCGTATTCGATCGAACGAGTGTCTATTCGATCGAACAAGTTCCATGTTCGACCGAACGAGTTTTTCCAACTGGTTCGACCAAATGTGTTTCTAGTTCGATCGAGCGTGCCACAGATTCGATCGAATGTGTGTCTATTCGATCGAACGTGTTCCTATTCGATCGAATCAAGCCAGAACCAAGCTGTTTCGTCGTTAAAACCCAGTTTTTGCTCGAGGCCGCGTAAGCTCGTTTTCTTAGACTTATAGCACGTTGTTAACCTTATATATATGTTCAACTCTAGGCTAAGGAGATCTATTGTAGCACCATCCTAACCCGAGATCAAGGTGAGTTCATAGCCCCTATTTAAGCTTTTCAAAACTATGGGGTGGAAACATGGTAACTTTACACGCTTGGATAAAATCATTTATGCATTTATGCAAACACTCTTTAAACTATAAACTTTTGGATTTCTACACACGTGCGGAAATCCACAAGCTCTTTAAGAATCTATAAACTTTGGAAATCTATGAACATGGGAAAACCCATCAACTTATGGAGATCTAAGAACATTGGAAATCAATGAGTATGGGAAATTCTATGAACATTGACATCATGGGAATGGGAATCATATTCATATCATCATAGTCATTGTGTCAGCATGGAAATCTAGAGATCAAAGCATCATGAGTTGAATTGGACGCGAGAGTCTATTCTACTCTCGGTAGAACTCGCGACCATGAGTGGCATTCTATTCTCGGTGGCACTCGTAACTCATGGGATTTCATACTAGTCTCGGTGAAATCCATAACTCTTGAGGACCTATACTAGTCTCGGTAGGGACCAAGGGAACCCAGGATTCTTTGGGGAGTCTATCCTACTCTCGGTGGAACCTAGCTGAGTCCTGGATGACAAGAACGAGGTAGTCTTGGTTTAAGTCTTGCGTGGGGTCAATCAAGTCTTGTGTGATCATTGAGTTCCATCATCATTCATCATCATCATCATTTATTCACCATCATCTTGGATACTAGTAAACAGTGGGATCTTGGTGTTGGTTTATCTAGTAAACTTAGCATGCTCAAATCTATATGTCCTTATTTATGCTTAACTGCTATGTGCTACATGTACCGTTGGGAGACCACAAATCTTTGAGTAATCTTATCACAAACGACTCTAATGGGAGAATAATAAGCCCGCTGAGAGTCCAGGAGAACATTTCATGTTTTACTTACTACAAAAACCTCTTTGGGAAAACCAAGAGACCTTTTCTTACAAACCATCTTAAAACCGGGTATTATATCCAAACATAGTAGTATAAGTTGTAGGAGTGGTGGGTTAGCCGCAGGTACACCCTATATATAAACCCCTACAACCTATACTAGTATGTTTGTGTATAAACTCTTTTTCTTTAAACCTATGAATTCACTCATCTACTTTAAGTAGTTGACAGTTTGTTACATGTTTTCAGGAAATAATGCAGCAAGAAATCCCTAGCAAGTTTAGAGGCCTTAGAGAGATGAAGGCTAGTCTAGGAGTTATTTGGAAACTTGATATTTTGTATTAAAACAATTTGTTTCATGTTACCTGGATGGTGTAATATTTGACATTTTGGTTATGTTTATGCATTTAGACTTTTAAACTATTGTGCTCAACAATCACGACTTAGTCGCCGCGCCTCGATTATTCCGCCATCACGATCGGGGTGTGACAGATTGGTATCAGAGCCAGTGGTTATAGGGAATTAGGAAACCGACCTAGACTATAACCTAGGATCCTTGACTCTAGATAGCTCATGCATCACAATCACATGTCTACACTTATATACGTGCTGCGTGCTTATGTGTTGCATATTAACTGTTAATCTCTTGAGCCATGTCATTCTGTGTTCTTGGTATAATCTATGTTCTCTATTCTTAATCTTTGGCGTGTCATTGATTCTATTTAACACTCGTTTTTTTTTTTTTTTTTTTTTTTTTTTTTTTTTTTTTTTTTTTTTTTTTCGTTTTCGTTTTGTCAAGAATGCCTCCCAGACGTGCACCCGCCCCCTTGGACTCCGCTGATCTAGCCAACCTTATAGCCCAGCAGATCGCGGCTGTGTTACCAGGCATGGTAACAGCCATCAGCCAGGGGCTGAGGCAAGAAGGAACCTCTGGGGCCAACCAAATTCCAGCTCAGAACGCAAACGAACCAGCAAATAAGCCATACAAGGACTTCATGGCTACCAAACCCACCAGCTTCAGCGGTTCAGAAGGCGCCGTTGGTCTCCTCCAGTGGATCGAAAAGATGGAGGCTGCCTTTGTTATTAGCTCGTGCCCTGAGACACTGAAAGTCACGCACGCGGCAAGCATGTTGTCTAAACGCGCGCTGACCTGGTGGAACAACGAGATAAGAACCCGCGGGCGTGAGGCTGCCTTGGCCATGACCTGGTCGGAATTTGTAGCTTTGGTTACCCGCGAGTTCGTACCTCGCAGTGAGGTGCAGAAACTTGAAGCTGAGTTTTGGGTGCACAGAATGAAGGGCGCTGATCACCAAGGGTACACGGAGCGTTTTCACGAGCTCTCCCTTCTCGTACCACACCTGGTCACCCCTCCCTCCCGGGCTATTGAGCTTTACATCAATGGCCTACCTGACACTGTCCGTGGAATCGTTATCGGGGCTGACCCATCAACCCTACAAGCGGCCATTGAACTAGCTGCCCGACTGACCCAGGATCAGGTTAAGACTGGGGTCCTAGCCAAGGACACGGGCAAGGCCGCTGAGGGCTCATCCAAAAAGATCAACCGCATCAAAAAGCGTAAGGCTAGCAGTTACGCGATGGTTACTCCCGCAACCCCAATCAGCTCTGTCGCTCCTGCTCCCACCCCTTCTGGAAGGCCAAAGAGGGAGTACACTGGGGTTCACCCCAAGTGCGGCACTTGCCAATTTCATCACCCTGCCGGAACCCCGTGCTGGAAATGCACGAACTGTGGACGTTTGGGGCACCTAGCGGAACGCTGCAGATTTCAAGGTAATCAACTGGCAATACAGAGCAGCAGTTCCCAACCCAACAACACTCGAGGCTGTTTCGAGTGTGGAGCCACGGACCACTTCAAGAGCAGGTGTCCTCGTCTTGCAAATCTTCCTCCGGCCCGAGGCCGAGCCTTTACTATTGGCGCTGCTGAAGCTCGCCAAAATCCTGACGTCATTACTGGTACGTTCATTCTCAACAATCTCTGGGTTTCTATTCTATTTGACACGGGTGCAGATAGGAGTTTTATTTCTAGCGAGTTGGTCCCATTGCTTAATCTAGGAACCTCTGTCTTAGACCCCGCTTTCTCTGTCGAAATGGCAAACGGAGAGTCTACCCAAGTGAACAAAATCGTTCGCAATTGCACGCTTACGTTTGATCAGACGTCTCTTAACATTGACCTCATCCCTATGCAATTGGGAAGTTTCGATGTAATTGTTGGGTTGGATTGGTTGTCCATCAACCACGCGGAAGTGGTGTGTGCTGAGAAGCTCATTCGCGTTCCTTGTTCTTCTGGCGAGTCCATAATTATTCAAGGAGAAAGATCAGGCAGATGTCTGAAATTAATCTCCTGCTTTAAAGCTCGGCGATGCCTTCGAAAGAAGTGTCTCGCCTTCCTAGCTCATGTCTCCATCAAGAAATCTTTGGGGAAGAAGCTCTCTGATGTCCCCGTTGTGCGTGAATTTCCAGACGTTTTTCCTAAAGACTTACCCGGACTACCTCCTAGCCGACAAGTCGAATTTCACATCGAATTAGTTCCCGGTGCAACCCCCGTGGCAAAATCTCCGTATCGTTTGGCTCCGTCAGAAATGCAGAAATTATCGAGCCAGCTACAGGAACTACTAGACAAGGGTTTTATTCGCCCTAGTTCATCTCCATGGGGAGCTCCAGTCCTCTTCGTCAAGAAGAAGGACGGATCTTTCCGGATGTGCATAGACTATCGTGAGCTTAACAAACTCACGGTCAAGAATCGGTATCCATTACCAAGGATTGACGATCTTTTCGACCAGCTGCAAGGAGCCATTTACTTTTCCAAGATCGACCTACGCTCAGGTTATCACCAAGTACGCGTCATGGAGGACGACATCGCGAAAACCGCTTTCAGAACTCGTTATGGACACTACGAGTTCCTAGTCATGCCTTTTGGTTTGACGAATGCCCCTGCGGTGTTCATGGATCTCATGAATCGCGTTTGTCGTCCATACCTGGACCAGTTTGTTATCGTCTTCATTGACGATATTCTCGTTTATTCCCGCTCTAAAGCCGACCATGAGCTTCATCTCAGGCTTACCTTGGATCTGCTGAGGAAAGAGCAACTCTACGCCAAATTCTCCAAATGCGAATTCTGGCTAAGGGAAGTTCAATTCTTAGGTCACATCATTAACAAGGAAGGCATTCATGTCGACCCTGCCAAGATTGAAGCCATCAAAAAAATTGGGGAGCGCCTACAACGCCAACCGAAATTCGTTCATTTCTTGGTTTAGCTGGGTACTACCGTCGATTCATCTCGAACTTTTCAAAGATCGTATTGCCTCTCACAATGTTAACTCAAAAAGGGGAACCATTCATTTGGAACCAAGAGCAAGAAGAGGCTTTCCAAACATTGAAACATAAACTCTGTCATGCACCAATCCTGTCACTTCCTGAGGGTAACGATGATTTTGTTGTTTATTGCGACGCCTCGAACCAAGGTCTAGGCTGCGTCTTAATGCAACGCGGTAAGGTCATCGCTTACGCCTCGCGTCAACTCAAGAGTCATGAGAGGAATTATGTCACTCATGACTTGGAATTGGGTGCTGTGGTCTTTGCCTTAAAAATATGGAGACACTACCTATACGGTACGAAATGTGTCATCTTCACCGACCACAAGAGCCTACAACACATCCTCAACCAAAGGGAGCTAAACATGCGACAACGTCGATGGGTTGAACTCCTAAGTGACTACGACTGCGAAATCCGCTACCACCCTGGAAAGGCTAACGTAGTGGCTGACGCGTTAAGTCGCAAGGAAAGGACCCAGTTGCATGCGATCCGTATTCAGTCCAATCTTCCCTCCTTGGTTCTCGAAGCTCAAAAGCAAGCGATTGCTGGTGGTGATCTCAAAAATATGCTATCTTGCGGTGCCGAACGGAAGTTTGAAACCAAGTTTGATGGTATACTTTACTACTTAAATCGCATGTGGATTCCAAACTCTGAACCACTTCGAGAACTTATCCTGAACGAAGCGCACAAATCCAGATACTCTATTCACCCGGGCAGTGATAAAATGTATCAGAATCTCAAGTCTCACTTCTGGTGGCCGGGTATGAAGAAAGACATAGCTTTATACGTCGGTAGATGTCTAACATGCTCGCGGATCAAGACTGAACATCAGAGACCATCTGGCCTGCTACAGCAACCGATCATACCGCAGTGGAAGTGGGACGAAGTCGCTATGGACTTCATCACCAAACTCCCGCGGACACCCAGCGGTTATGACACGATTTGGGTTATCGTGGATTACTTGACCAAGTCTGCCCACTTTCTCCCTGTCCGCGAGGACTACACTACGGAGAAGCTGGCGCAGATTTACATTCGTGAGATCGTAACCCGTCACGGTGTGCCTAAGGGCATCACGTCTGACCGTGACCCCTCTTTTGCGTCAAGGTTCTGGAAGTCATTTCAGAAAGCCTTTGGGACAAGTGTGAAACTTAGCTCTGCCTATCATCCTGAAACGGACGGACAGAGCGAAAGGACCATACAAACCCTGGAGGATATGCTCAGAGCCTGTATCCTTGAATTCGGTAGTAGCTGGGAGACTCACCTTCCTCTTGCAGAGTTCTCATATAATAACAGCTATCATGCTACCA
The DNA here is from genome assembly GCF_021521415.1 of Bidens hawaiensis. Classification (NCBI taxonomy): domain Eukaryota; kingdom Viridiplantae; phylum Streptophyta; class Magnoliopsida; order Asterales; family Asteraceae; genus Bidens; species Bidens hawaiensis. The sequence goes on from NW_027491454.1 coordinate 1,237,938, forward strand.
TCAAATGCGCACCATTCGAGGCACTCTATGGCAGGAAATGTCGTTCTCCACTGTGTTGGTCCGAGACCGGAGATTCTCAAATCCTCGGCCCGGAACTGATACAGGAAACCACTGACAGTATCGCCATCATCCAGCAAAGACTTAAGGACGCCCGCTGTCGACACAAGTATTATGCTGACAAACGCCGCAAACCTCTGGAGTTCCAAATAGGCGATCACGTAATGCTCAAAGTTTCCCCCTGGAAGGGCATTGTTCGCTTCGGGAAAAAGGGAAAGCTTGCTCCAAGGTACGTAGGACCTTTCAAGATCATCGAAAAGGTCGGACCCGTAGCCTATCGCTTGGAATTGCCTCCAGAACTCAGCCGTGTTCACAACGTTTTTCATGTGTCGCAACTCAAAAAGTGCCTCGTTGACGAGACCGCTCAAATCCCGATCGTCACGGTTCGCATCGACGACAAACTACACTTTGTTGAGGAACCTGTCGAGATCCTAGATCGAGAAGTCAAAAGGACTAAGCGAAGCCGGATACCCATAGTCAAGGTACGTTGGAACAACCATCGTGGACCCGAGTTCACATGGGAACGAGAGGATAAGATGAGGGAGGAATACCCTCATCTGTTCGCATAGTCATCATCTTTGTAATTCTAGAAATCTTGGAGTCTATGTAATAGTAATCATGTAATCAGGGACCAATATCAATCAATGAAGTATCATGTTGTTCCTATTTGCTTATAAATATTCTCTTATTTGCATAACACCAAGTTTGGCTACCCATGACTCGTGCTGGAAAACACAAGTTGTGCATACTTAATCATGTAAACATTGGGGTAAACTATGTATCATTGAGCCAAAATTTGTCATCATTCTAGCATTCATGAAGCATGGTTGTGTGTGTGTGTGTGGTGTCGTGTCGATTTTTCTAGCCGCACACAATGGAGTTTATACATTGATACAAGGTGAACTCGTAATTATAGTCCGGAATATAATTACATCAAGTTCACAGGTGTATACGTGTATAAACAATATGCTATTGTGTAACTATGAGTCATGAACTCAAGCTTCGTGTAGGGAATTAATCAATGAATGTTGAAGGAGTGGTGGGTTAGCCGCTGGTACACCCTATACATAAACCCCTTCGGCACAAGTTGATTATGTCTGAAGCGAGACTTGGAATTAGGGACTCATAGTTAGCGTGGCAGCTGTGAGGCGTTAAATTCAAGAGTTATTGAGGGAATTATTCATTGGGGATTGAAGGAGTGGTGGGTTAGCCGCTGGTACACCCTATATATAAACCCCTTCAATCCGAAATGAATATGTCTGATGTAAAGCTTGAAGGTGATGCCTTGTAGTGGAAAATAGTGTGTCGTCCTGTGTGTCATTGAACTAATAGGAGTCGAAAGAAACACCCAAGTGGAGTTGAAGGAGTGGTGGGTTAGCCGCTGGTACACCCTATATATAAACCCCTTCAACTTGATTTGGGTGGTATCCAAGACGAAAATTAGGGGTAGTGGCGCATAGTGGTCATCATGGGATCATTTGATCTAAAACATCATTGCATCAACTATACTAAGTTCTAAATTTCGGGACGAAATTCCTCTAAATTGGGGAGAATGTAACGCCCTGAAATTCGATTGGTAAACTAGGATCGTGAAATCATCGGAAACTATAGACTTTGGGATTCTGGACGATAAGTTCGGAACCCATATCATTGGAAAAATCTGCTTTTATCATTTAAAATGTTTATTTTATAAAACGACATTTACGCCTGAAAAATATTAATTTTTATGCTTTCAAAAAATTAAATGTTCTTATTTAAAAAGATTTCAAATAATTATTCGGAAACTGGTTTTATAAAAGTTTTGCTGAAAAAGTTTTAGTTTGTTTAAAAACTTATGAACTCGACTAGTCTTGACCCGTCGGTAGCCTAAACCCGAACCCGAGTCACCCGAGTATTTAAGCGGAAAATCAAGTATTCTTACACCATCTCTTTCATTTCCACCAACACTTCCCACCCAAACACTCTCATTCTAGAGAGAGAAACTAGAGAGAGAAAGTCTTCAAACTTCAAATCCGAGTCCACAAATCTGTTTGTTGTTATTCTTGGTAAGATCTTCTTGAAAATCATCCATTTTCATAACCATTTTCGGCCTCAAATCGAGCAAAAACACCCATTTTCGTTTCTAGAGTTTTCGGGTCAAAAACCGTCTTGTTTTGGTGTCAAAATGCAGGCTTTTGTGTTTAAAATCACTAGGAATCGATAGCCCTTTCAATCCCGAGCATTTCCATGTCAAAAACTTCGATTTTGGGTCAAAAATCTGGAAAATCTGAAAAACCCGTAGGTTTCTCCGTCGCCCAGCTTGAAGGAGTCGAATCAGACTCATTCGATCGAACCAGTCGATCGAATCAGTCCAGTCGATCGAATAGGAAAGCAACCGAATGGTCTCCAACTCATTCGACCGAATGAGTTTCGTATTCGATCGAACGAGTGTCTATTCGATCGAACAAGTTCCATGTTCGACCGAACGAGTTTTTCCAACTGGTTCGACCAAATGTGTTTCTAGTTCGATCGAGCGTGCCACAGATTCGATCGAATGTGTGTCTATTCGATCGAACGTGTTCCTATTCGATCGAATCAAGCCAGAACCAAGCTGTTTCGTCGTTAAAACCCAGTTTTTGCTCGAGGCCGCGTAAGCTCGTTTTCTTAGACTTATAGCACGTTGTTAACCTTATATATATGTTCAACTCTAGGCTAAGGAGATCTATTGTAGCACCATCCTAACCCGAGATCAAGGTGAGTTCATAGCCCCTATTTAAGCTTTTCAAAACTATGGGGTGGAAACATGGTAACTTTACACGCTTGGATAAAATCATTTATGCATTTATGCAAACACTCTTTAAACTATAAACTTTTGGATTTCTACACACGTGCGGAAATCCACAAGCTCTTTAAGAATCTATAAACTTTGGAAATCTATGAACATGGGAAAACCCATCAACTTATGGAGATCTAAGAACATTGGAAATCAATGAGTATGGGAAATTCTATGAACATTGACATCATGGGAATGGGAATCATATTCATATCATCATAGTCATTGTGTCAGCATGGAAATCTAGAGATCAAAGCATCATGAGTTGAATTGGACGCGAGAGTCTATTCTACTCTCGGTAGAACTCGCGACCATGAGTGGCATTCTATTCTCGGTGGCACTCGTAACTCATGGGATTTCATACTAGTCTCGGTGAAATCCATAACTCTTGAGGACCTATACTAGTCTCGGTAGGGACCAAGGGAACCCAGGATTCTTTGGGGAGTCTATCCTACTCTCGGTGGAACCTAGCTGAGTCCTGGATGACAAGAACGAGGTAGTCTTGGTTTAAGTCTTGCGTGGGGTCAATCAAGTCTTGTGTGATCATTGAGTTCCATCATCATTCATCATCATCATCATTTATTCACCATCATCTTGGATACTAGTAAACAGTGGGATCTTGGTGTTGGTTTATCTAGTAAACTTAGCATGCTCAAATCTATATGTCCTTATTTATGCTTAACTGCTATGTGCTACATGTACCGTTGGGAGACCACAAATCTTTGAGTAATCTTATCACAAACGACTCTAATGGGAGAATAATAAGCCCGCTGAGAGTCCAGGAGAACATTTCATGTTTTACTTACTACAAAAACCTCTTTGGGAAAACCAAGAGACCTTTTCTTACAAACCATCTTAAAACCGGGTATTATATCCAAACATAGTAGTATAAGTTGTAGGAGTGGTGGGTTAGCCGCAGGTACACCCTATATATAAACCCCTACAACCTATACTAGTATGTTTGTGTATAAACTCTTTTTCTTTAAACCTATGAATTCACTCATCTACTTTAAGTAGTTGACAGTTTGTTACATGTTTTCAGGAAATAATGCAGCAAGAAATCCCTAGCAAGTTTAGAGGCCTTAGAGAGATGAAGGCTAGTCTAGGAGTTATTTGAAAACTTGATATTTTGTATTAAAACAATTTGTTTCATGTTACCTGGATGGTGTAATATTTGACATTTTGGTTATGTTTATGCATTTAGACTTTTAAACTATTGTGCTCAACAATCACGACTTAGTCGCCGCGCCTCGATTATTCCGCCATCACGATCGGGGTGTGACAATTAAGTGTTGTGATCGTTGTATCTATGTTTTAAATAAAGAACGTTAAATCGTTCTAGAATAAGATAGGAATATATATATATATATATATATATATATATATATATATATGTATATATGTATTTATATATATATTTATATATATATATAAAGAGAGAGCAAGGTTATAATAAAAAGTAACTATTTCCTAAATAGTGTAAGAAGAGATAATAGCCTTTAGATTAAAATGATCAAATAAGGTTATAATTGTAATTTTGCTTTTCTTGATTATTATGATATGTAAATAATTAATTATATTAATCCATATTTTACTCCTTTATAATAGACAATATGTTTCTAGTATTATTTTTTTTCTTAATAATGATACTTTTATTAATCTCCAGTATTATTTTCCTCCAGCATTATTTTACATATACATTAATCTGCTTAATTAATACTATTATTCAACATAGAGACCTTCAATGATGACCATCAATTAGGTAAAAAAAATCAACTATGTTCTACATGGTGTGTCATTTTTCTTCGATTATATTGATCTGATCGATTTCTTTTTTATTTTTTATTTTTAAACATTCTAGTAGGTTAAGAATCCACACGTTCTATATGGTGTGTTATCTTCTTCGTTTATATTGATCCGATGTTTTTTCGTTTTTATTTTTAATCATTATCGTAGGTTATATGGTGAGTTATGTTCTTTGTTTGTTTTTCATATGATCTTTTTCGTTTTTTTATTTTTAATAACTCTGGTAGGTTAAAAATCTATACGTTCTATATGGTGTGTTTTGTTCTTCATTTATATATATCTCATCCTTTTCATTTTTATTTCTTAATCATTCAGGTTAGTATAATAATTTTTCCATGTAATTTCTCGTTTTAGTTAATGACTACTCTGTTTCGGTTTATAACATGTTGATTAAAAATCTATACGTTCTATATGGTGTGTTTTGTCCATAGTGATCGTTGTTTAAACAAATAGAGTTTATTATCGTGTGTTATGGTGTTGTGTGAGTTGTGTGTTTATTATTCGAATACAGAGTGTTTTACGTGAAGTGTGTTACTGTTCAACCTTAAATTATTTTCCCGTGCAGTGTGTTACTTCATGTTATCTAATAGTTTATGCCTTCAACACTAATTTCATAAAAATAGGAGTGTTCTTCTTCTCCATTATTCTTCAACAGCAACTTTAATTAAACACACCTATACGAAATAGGAAGTGAAACCGACAATAAAACCCACCAATGATTAAACAAAGACACACCAGACCAGTGCAAGACTAAATAAATTGAACGACGAAAAAAAATTCCTAACCTTCAACTGCTTTCTTACTCACGACGGTGGAGAGAGAGAGAGAATCAATTTGACGGTGGTTTTAATTTGTGGACTATAATCATTTATGGGTTTGAATAATATAAGAAGATTTTATTATTGAGTGGATTTTGGAAGATCCATAAACTGATTGCATAAAAATAGGAGTTTCCCAATTAATAAGTTGACAATATGCATGTTACAAATACATAATATGCCTAAAATACCCTTAAACATACCAATTTCATCTTGACCATTGATTAACAAGATCTAACCACCCACATTTCTTCTTACACTTCTTAGACACACTCATCTTTTTACAATAACCCCTCCCTATATATATATATATGTATATGTGTGTGTGATTGAAATAATATATATATGTGTGTGTGTGTGTGTGTGTGTCTGTGTGTGTGTATTGTGTGTACATAAAATAAATAAAGTGAATAAAATGTATGTTTAATAAAGAATGTAATTTAAATTTCAGAATGTCGAATCAAAGTAATACTGAAGCTTCTCGAAAGGAAGTAAAAAACCGTAAAGATAAAGAAAAAGAACAAGAACAAGAACAACTACCCGGAAACTATATGAATCAAATACAAAAGATGATAATAGAAGCTGTAAGATCCGAATCCCATATTAGAACTCAAACCAACTCTATTGAACCATCTCAAAAATCCGTTAAATCCCGCCCATATCGAAGAAAGCGTTCATGAGTCCAATAATGATGGCGGCATACGACAAAAACTTAAGAAACTAAAAATAGAAAGATGCTCATTCAAGGACTTCAAGAAATTTGGACCAAAGGAATTTTATGGCGACAAAGGCGCCATTGCAACGCTTAGTTGGTTGGAGGAGATGGAATCGATCGTAATCATAATCAAGTGCTTCGAGTAAGAGAAGATATAGTATACGGCTCAGATGTTCAAAGGAGAAGCTCTGGATTGGTGGAATACGCTGATTATGAGCAAGGGACAACAAATGTTGTAGAACCTGATGTGCGAGGAGTTGAAGGAGATGGTGCTGCCAAAATTCTGCCCGATGCATGAAATCGACAAATTCAAACTAAGTTTCTCAATCATAGAGTCGTAGGAACCAATCTTCGAGAATATAACACCAACATTCACGAGTATTGCCGACTCGTGACCCTGTTGGTAACCCCTAAGTCCATCAAAGTAACACGTTATATATGGGGACTCCTGCGGGAAATCCGCAACATGGTAAAATCTCACCTACCGCAACCGCTGATTCCGCCATGGAGTTAGCTGGTTACCTGATGAATGGTATGATCCGCAACACGGAGGAAGATAAGAAGGTGGTGCCGACAAGCGACCACAAGAAGACTGGAGGCGCCTGATTCAAGGGCAAGGGTGCGGAACAATGCAAACTTGTAACCAACTCCAACTACACCCAATTCAAGTTTTGTAAGTACCACAAAGACCAATGCCACTTTGCTCCGTCTTCGACCACAACTGTTTGCGACTCATGTCACAAAGCCGGACACACAACGGCCAATTTTTGGAAGAAGACGATGAATTGTTTCAACTGCAAGGAGATGGTCCATTTAAGCTTTAAGTGCCCCAAAAACAAACCCGCTTCTGCTGGTGCGAGTAGAAGTGGCCAAAGAAATGAAGCGAAGAAGGGGAATGCAAGAGTTTTCGTTCTAGATACCAAAAAGGCGGCCGACATGCCGGAAACCATCACCGGTACGTTCTTAGTTAACGACACGTATGCTAGAGTTTTGTTCCATTCAGGTGCCAACTTAAGTTCTATAGAATATAGCTTTTGTAGTCTATTAAACGAACCTCTGACAAAATTATATAAAACTCTAAGCGTCGAGACCGCTAGTGGTGAAATTATTAAAATCTCCGAAGCTCTAGAACATGGAAAAATATTTTTAGCTGGTTATGTTCTGCCTATTCAATTGTTACCCATGACTCTTGCTGGTTTTGATATAGTACTTTGGATTGGTTATCCAACAATCATGGCCGTATCATTTGCAATAGCAAAACCGTCAAACTTCGAGACCTTGATAAACGAACCATTCGAATTGAAGGCGAAAAAGACGCTGGCCAAGTTAGCATAATTTCCATGATTTGGGCTAACAAATGATTAAATAAAGGATGCTTATCATTCATGGCCTATGTCACCGAAGTATTAAAACCAAAGGAGATAAAGGACATACCTATTGTCTCCGAATTTCCCGATGTCTTTCCCGACGAACTTATTGGAACCCCTCCCGATTGTGAATTCGAGTTTACGATAGATCTTATGCCTGGTATTGCTCCAACCGCCAAAGTTCCGTATCGCTTAGTGCCAACCGAAATGAAAGAACTGAAGAAGCAACTAGACGAACTGCTTGAGAAAGGTTTCATACGTCCAGGTTCATCACCGTGGGAAGCGCCGATTCTTTTCGTCAAGAAGAAGGATGGACCAATGCACATGTGTATCGACTACCAAGATTTAAACAAAGTAACCATCAATAACCGATATCCTCTTCCCCGAATCGACGATCTATTCGACCAACTGCAAGGTACGAGTTAATTCTCTAAAATAGATCTGTGTTCTGGTTAACACCAACTCGAGGTTCAATCCGAAGACATTCCAAACACCGCGTTCCGAACAAGGTATGGACGTTATGAGTTCATGCTTATGCCGTTTGGTCTTAATAATGCCACAACCGCGTTCAAGGACATGATGAATCAAATATGTAAGCCTTACTTGGATAAATTCGTTATCGTATTCATCGACAATATACTTATTTATTCTAAGTCTAAGGTAGATCATGAAACACACCTTCGAATCTTACTTGAATTACTTAGAACCGAGAAGTTGTACGCCAAGTTATCGAAATGCAAGTTTGGCTTCACGGAGTTCAATTTTTTTGACACATCATAAACGTGAATGTAATTCAAGTCAATCCCGCGAAGATTGAAGCTATTTCTAAGTGTGAGATTCCAAAGTCGCCAACCGAGATTCGAAGTTTCTTAGGTTTGGCCGGCTATTATCATAGGTTCATTGAAAATATCTCTCGAATTGTTGTTCCTCTAACCTCGTTAACTCGTAAAAACATCAAATATGAATGGGGAACTAAACAGCAAAAGGCATTCGATATACTCAAACAAAAACTCACCCCAGCACCTATACTGGCCTTGCCAGAAGGTACCGAGGATTTTGTTGTCTTTAGTGATGCGTCTCATTCCGGTTTAGGATGCGTACTAATGCAATGAAAGAAAGTAATCGCTTACGCCTCTCTCCAACTCAAGGTACACGAAAAGAATTACACAACTCATGATCTAGAGTTAGGCGCCATAATCTTTGCATTAAAGATATGGAGGCACTATCTATATGGAGTAAAATTTGTCATGTATACCAACCACAAGAGTTTTAAACACATCTTCGAGCAAAAAGAACTCAACATGCGTCAAAAACGCTGGATGGAAACTCTAAATGACTACGACTATGAAATTGTCTATCATGAAGGTAAAGCCAACGTTGTGGCTGATGCCCTGAGTCGTAAAGAACACGAGAAACTAAAAAGAGTTCGAGCGCTACTACTAGAGCTCCAAGTAGATCTGATCGAGCAAATCAAATCCGCCCAACACCAAGTGATCAATGAAAACAAGTTCTCCGACGAAAAACGTAACGGCACCATTGACTCGCTAGTCAAAGGTGATGATGGCATACTTAGACTCTGTAACAGAATCTGGGTTACAATCGTTGGAGACTTGCGTGAAAAGATAATGAGCGAAGCACATAAGTCCAAACACATGATGCACCTCGGTAGTGACAAAATGTATCAAAATCTTAAACCAAACTACTGGTGGAATGGAATGAAGAAAGATATCGCTTTGCATGTGGCAAAATGTTAAACATGTTTGAAAGTCAAGGCTGAACACCAAAAGCCCTCGGGATTGATTCAGCAACCCAAACTCTCCATTTGGAAGTAGGAATTATTAACAATGGACTTCATCACGAAACTTCCGAAAACAACTCGTCCGCATAATTCAATTTGGGTCATAGTTGATAGGTTAACAAAATCTACACACTTCATACCTATTAATGAGTCATATTCGATGGATAAGTTAGCACGAATCTACGTAAACAACATTGTTGCTTTGCATGGATTTCCTCTATCTATCATTTCTGATCGAGAAAGTCATTTTACGTCTCATTTCTGGAAAAGCTTCCAACAAGCGTTAGGCACAAAGTTAAACCTTAGCACCCCTATCATTCTCAAACTGATGGGAAAAACGAAAGGACAATTCAAACGCTTGAAGATATGCTCCGCGCTTGTGTGATTGATTTAGGCGGATGTTGGGACGACCATCTTCCCCTAATGGAATTCTCGTATAATAATAGCTATCACACAAGTATTCAAGCCGCACCGTTCGAAGCGTTATACGACCGAAAAAGTAGGACACCGGTATGCTGGTTTGAAACTGGAGATATCAATCGTCTGGACCCGAGATAGTCCAAGAAACCATCGATAAGGTATTAGAAATCCGCAAACGACTTAAAACAGCGCGAGACCACCAAAAGAGTTACGCCGATGTCCGTCGTAAGCCGTTCGAATTCTGTGTAGGCGATAGAGTTCTATTATAAGTTTCTTCATGGAAAGGCGTTGTTCGCTTCGGTAAGAAAGCAAAGCTAAGTCCACGTTTCGTTGGACCTTTTGAAATACTCGAGCGAATTGGTACCATCGCATACCGTATGCGAATCCCTAAAGAAATGAACTGGATACACGATGTATTCCACGTCTATAATATGCGAAAATGGCTAGCCGATGAATCTTTGTCTACGTCGTTAAAAGACGTCAAAATAAATGAAAATCTAAATTTCATAGAACGACCAATACAAATCGAAGATTCTAAAACAAAGAAATTAAAGAGACAAACGCTGAAAATAGTCAAAGTAAAGTGGACTCACGAAGAGGCCCCGAATAAACTTGGGCACTTGAATCCCAAATTAAGAAAAAGTATTCCCACTTGTTTTAAAGAAGCGAATCTCGTGGACAAGATTTATTCCAAGGTGGGGAGGATGTAACATCGTGAAAGTAACTGGTCAAAAGTACCAAGTTTTATTGTCCAACAACCAAAAATGAAAAATTTTGGTTTCCTATCCTATTGCGATACGCGACGGGTCAGAAGGAAGCCCATTGCGTATCGTAATGGGGATGTTTTCAAAATCCAAGAAATGGGCGGTGGGCGATACGCGACAGACTATAACCCAACGTGGTCTACCAGGTGGGCACGTGTCCCGCCACGTGTCCACACGTGGCACAACGACCGCCACGCGTCACCACGTGGCACTGCGTCTGCCACGTGTCCCCACGTGGCAAACCTATGTGGTGTGTCATTACCCTACGCCGCGATACGCGACGGGTGTCCATGGGACCATCGCGTGTCACGATGGGTCCCCGAATCAGCCTATTTAAAGGGGTCTCAAGCCCTCATTCCATCACACCTCAAGTTAATACATAACTCTTTCTCTCTCTCTCTCTCTCCACCTCGAAGTACGTGCCAATCCTCCACGATTTCCATGCCCAAACCGAAGTTATCTCGAATTATGTGCCACCCACCAATGATGTTATATTGAAGTACTAATCACCCCGAGAAGAAACGATGTCCACCTCGAAGTACGTACCGACGTGTTGTGAAGATTTGGTTTGCCTCGATTCGCGTGCCAAGAAGTGTTTTGATCAAGAAGTTCGAGAAATGAAGAAATGTCGAAGTGCTGTCCGAATTCCTAGGTTTTAATAAGCCAACAAAGGTAGGCATAATGCTCGAATAAATAATAATAAAATATTAAAAGGCTTAAACCCTAAGTCAAGGGTATACTCGATACCTCGAGAAATAAATAAATAAATAACAAAAGAATATATAAGGAATAAGAATATAAATAATTCTTTACTTATAATTATTATTAAAAGGACTATTTGAATGATATAAAAGAAAGTAAAGTTTATGTTTCTTCAAGAAGAAGAAACGTAGTGTTAAGAAAGTAAATCAATTTAAACTAAAGGTTTTAAACTTGTAAAATAAAGAAAGGTACTTTGAACTAAAGTCCATAAAAGAAAATATTATCGAGGTAAAGATTATATAAAAGAGACTAAAGGTCTTAAGCCGGATTAAAGATCTGGTATTAATAAAAGGTTATACTCATACTGTAGGTTCGAGATAACAAGGAAGAACCGACCAGTGTATTGAAGCTGATATTTTCAAAGAAAGGTGAATACGCCCAACCTTATAGACTTGTTTAATCGATTCAAATGAATTAAAATTGATTACATGAGATTACGTATCTCCAAAACATTATAAACAAATGTAATCGCTAGCCCTCAGGCTGCCGTGCATGTTTGTTTAGATCCTTACATATGTGGTAAAAAGACGGTGGGCACACCGCGCCACACCTGGTCATGAGCCTCCGTCACGATGGGCCGGACCTAAGTTACGTCCGAGTGAGGGTTATCATGTGTATACTGATGGTACATAGGTAATGTTGAATGTTGCGGTGTTTGCTGAGTGGGTTGTGTAGAACTTAAGTTTGTAATTGTGTTTTGTTTAAAAACTTGATTATTCCTTAGCCACGATGGGCCGGACCTAAGTTACGTCTCGAGGGTAATCAAGTAAAAGAAAATATTTTATGCGTCTTCTTATTCATCAGCATGTGTTGCTGACGTATTTTCTAAACATTTTACAGGTAAAGAAGATTAGCCACTTGGAAAGGATGAAGTGACATCTAGGCGATCTGATAGCTCAGATCATTTTGTTAATATTAAAATATGAATGGTGGTTTTGTATAAACAAGTAATCTTTTTTAAACACTAAATGGGTATTTTTTATCCCGTGTTTTGATTTGTAAGTATAATATTTAATCCACGCAAATGTATTTTCCGCTTTAATTTGCTAACTCTTATTTATTTACAAATGTGGTACCAAATGTTGGTCGCACGCCAAGGCCTTAGATGGGGGTGCGACAGTATGCTTGGACTTTAAGGTATCAGCAGCCTTTGGATTAATAGTTGCTGGTTCTTGTGGAGCCTTGGGTGTGACAACAGTCTTTGAAACTACGATTGGTACTTTTGGAGCACTAGTATTTTGTTTAACATCAGTAGCATCAACAGTTTATGACACTGCTAGTCCTGTATCAATTGTTTGTGAAACAACTGTTTGGTCGTCAATAGTTTGGAAAACTACTGGTATTTCTTTTGATTAATCAGTTGTTTGTGTAACAACTGGTCTTTGTTTACCCCGTCTTACTTTTCTACTACATTGAGACATGGACTTTAGTCGTTTAAGAGCTTGTTTCATTAGGTTTTTTGTTTAAGTTGTCAAATACATTGACACATGATCATGATTTACATCTTGAAATTGTTCAGATACCCTTTTGTCTTGGTACTATGGACTTCCAATTGGTGTTGATGTAAAAACGTTATCAGTTGTTGTCAGGATAGGATTCTTAATGCCTAAACTACCGTCCAACTGTGAAACAATTGTTTCAAAAATTGTAGTAGTTGCTCTTAATCCCATATCCTAATCACTTGTAGTTATAGAGATATTCTCCTCATCTAACTATGGGTTAGTATTCCAGTTTCAACACCAACAGTTGGGCTGAAGTTTGCCTTTCAAGTGATGAGGTGAAGAAAGGACTGCTTTCAATCATTTGAGACATTTTTGCAAGTACTTGAGTGACCTCTTCAATGGTAATGATATGATGATTTCGTGGAGGTGAGAGAAGTAGTCTTGGGAGAGGGGCTTCGAGTTGGAGTGCTGATTAACCCTTCAACTCTATCTTGTAATTCCCATGTACTTACAACAGTCTTCTTTTATGAGGAGGACTTAGGAGTTCGCTTGGGTGGATGTGTGATTTGTTGTGAGGAAATAACAACAGTGAATTGGACTTGTGGCTTTTGTCTTACCACAATTTGTTCATATACCTGAATCTCTTGAACTATCTTTTTTTGTTTTCTTTTAGATTTTGGTTTTTGAGGATTTCTTGGATGATTTCTTTTTGGTAGTAGGTGTGGGTATTAAAATTCTAAGCTGAGCAATTTGGTCACCTAGAGGAGTGGGCTTTTTTTTTCTGTAACTATTGTTGTAAAGGGATTAACAGTTTGGGTAGGCTCCTCCTCATCAACCAAGGTTGGTGATTTGAGTTCTTCATTCTCGCAAAGATCTCATTACTGAGACTTTGACTTTTTGTTGATGTTCCATGGATCAAATCCTATTTTCGTAATATCTTCATGAGATATACCATAACAAACCTTGGAAACATAAAAAAATGGGTTTTCTTTTGAAGCAATCATTGCTTTTATATTATTTACCAAATCAATAAAGAATGATCTAAAAGGGTAGTAATCTTCACCAATGAATATGCCATTTTTTGAATAGCAATTCATTCCAACCGGTAGGTTTGCAAGACATACACTGAAGCATAGTATGGAACAAGAATTTCATTGTAGGGGGGAAAAGTTTTTGTAAAGTGTGACTTTTTTAGTTGAAGCCAACTAACTCCTTAAAATGAACTATGACTTCAGAGTTTACGATGCAATTTTTGATTAAAAGCATCATCATTTAGCTACAAGTATTGTGAAAGGAGTGATGATGATACAATTACCTTTGAGTAAAACCATCATCATCTTGTTGTCAATCTCAACTGGATTGATGCATGCTTCTAGTAGTCATTGAGTATTTAGGGGTAATGATCAGGATCAATCGTCAAGATATCATGAAATTTACTTCTAGTGATTGTCCAGATGATTGTATCATACTTTGGATAATTGTGAGGTTTCTTGAATTGAAGGCTTCTAGGGTTTTGTGCCATGTTTGTAGAGTATGTGAAGATGATGATGGTAGAAAGCAAGTTGTGTGATTGAACTGTGATAAAACAAGGTTTAATATAGGCAATAGCTTTCTTCGGAATTCAGATTGATGATTATGAAAGGTAATTTGTGATTTTGGCGTAGGGTTAGGCGGTGTTAGCAAGTGGGTGGATAAAAGTTACCGTTAAAACCATTGTACTATCGAAACAACGGCTAGTAATACTAAACAAATGTTGAATAATGAAACAATTGTTGTTTATCATTGATTAGTAGATTTGAATGAGACTGATCACTCCTTTTAAAAAATACTGATTGACATCAGTAGTTATGTTAAAACAAATGTTTGAAATAGTTGTTTTCATTATTTTTCTCTACAGTTGTTTAGAAAAACAATATTTTTAGAAAACATTATCAATAGTTTAAAGAAAATTGATCATTACTTTTGAAAATAGTAGTTTTCCATTGTATTATATATCACAAATGTATACACAGTCTTTTTTAACATTTTGAATACATTTTTATTAACAAAAGTCTGTAACTAAAAATTGTTTAAAAGTCAGTTGCTAACAACTGCTTTGATTTTCAACTAATGGTTATTCAAAAAATTAACATTCCCAATCTGGAAATCAGTCTTTTAAATTTTCTTAATAAAGTGCTTTTGGGAACACATCAGCTAACTGATTTTTAGATAAGACATGTTCAATTGAAATCAAACTTTTCTCAAAGGAATCTCTTAAAAGTGGTGTCTAATCTCAATATGTTTGGTCTTTGAATGCTGAGCGGAAATTTTAATGATGTTCGAAGAAGCTTCAATATCCAATTTTAATGGTGTTTTTACAGCTATTATCCCATAATCCAACAATTGGTTTTATAGCCAAAGTAATTGAGATCTGCAACTTGAAGCAGCAATATATGCATTTCCAAAGAACTGACGTCCTCCAGATGTTGACTTTCTTATCATTTGACAACCTGCATAATCATTATATGCAAAACCAACAAGCTAGGTCTTTGTGTTGGATGGATATCGGATACCTTAGTTTAATATATATCTAAGTATCCTTTTAACAACACTTAAAGTGATATTCCCTTCATGAAGCTTGATGTCTTGCACACACATATGTTGTGTGCATTATATCAGGCCTAGAAGCTGTTAGATACATTAAAGAACCAATCATGCATTTATACAAGGTTAGATCAATATATTCACTAGTTTCATCAGGTGATAATGGATCAATTTTGCTCATGGGTATGGAACTTGCTTTGTAATCAGTCATTTTATACTTTAAATGGAGATTTTTAACATATTTTGATTGATTTAGAAAAATTCATGTTTTAGTTTATTTGACTAAAAAGCCCAAAAAGTACTGTAACTCACCCATGTTAGTCATCTCAAATTCAGATTTCATGCGCTTTGTAAATCATCACATAATTTCGGATTTCAGGATCCAAATATGATGTCATCTACATAAATCTGAACTAGAAGTAAGTCTTTTCCCTTTCTTTTGAGAAACAAAGTTTTGTCATTTTGTCCACTTTTAAAGTGATTTGAAATCAAATATGAGGAAAGACTTTCATACCAGGCATTTGTAGCTTGTTTTAGTCCATAAGAATGATTTCTTAAATCTGTAGACATAGTCTGAATTGAAAGCATCTTCAAGGCCTGGTGGTTGAGAAACATATACCTCTTCTTGAATGTCACCAAAAAGGAAAACTCCTTTAAAATCCATTTGGTATACCTTGATGTTGTGAGTGGTTGCATATGCAAGAAACAACCTGATAGCTTCAAGTCTTGCAATATGTGCAAAAGTTTCTTCATAGTCAATGTCTTCCTCTTGTTATTAACCTTGAACTTCTAACCTAGCCTTGTTTTTTATGATAATCCCTCTCTCATAAGTCTTGTTCCTAAAAAATCATTTTGTACCAACAGGAGTTACACCTTCAGGTCTTGGGCATAGTTCCTCTGGCATAGCTACTACCCAACCATTTTCTCTTAAAACAATCTGATACTTAGTTGGTTCAAGTTGAGATTGAAAACCAGCAAAGAAAAACGCATTTGCTTGTTGACTTATGGTGAGTACACCATGTTGTATGCCACCAATTATTTGTTCTTAAGGATTTGCTAGATGAAACACATAAGGAACAATGTCTCTTATAGTGTTTGAGGAAGTTGTTGGTGAAACTACGGATGAAGAACAAGTTGTTAAAGGTGTAGGCATTGGAGGTAAACAACTATTCCAAGAAACAACTAATAAACTTTCAATAGTAGGATGTGAAAGTTCATTTTAGCTATTAGTTGATTGAGTATTAGTAGTTACACTTCTTGGAATTCCTTGATCAATAGATTGAGCATGATCAGTAGTTTGGATGAAGGTGTTGTTGTTCTTTATATTTGATTCTTCAAAGATGTTTAGGCTGTCAGAATGAATATCGGTATTAATAGACTTACTAGTTTTAGGATCATACTGTAAGATATCAAGATTAAACAAATAAGCATGATCAATAGGATTTTTTAAATCAGACATTTCATTAGATTTTACATTTAAGGTTTCTTCTATAGCTTTTATTCTAAGTTAAAAATTTTGTAGGCTTTAGAAGTAAAGGAATAGCCTAGAAAATAACCACAATCAACCTTGTCTACAAATTTTGGAAATGTATCTTTCAAATTTAAAAATGAAGCATGGATAACCAAAGGCTTTGAAGAATGAAATTAATGGTTTGATTTTGTAAAGAATTTCATATGCTGCATTTCTCATGTCTTTGATTTATTAAAAATCCTATCTGAACATATCCAGCAGTATCAATGCCTCTACCCAAATATATAAAGTTAAGCCTGTATTAGCAAGCATGGATCTAGTAGCTTCAACGAGTGTCTTGTTCTTCCTTTGCACTGCTCCATTTTGCTGAGGTTGTGTTGGGATACTGAATTGTCTGATAATGTCTTTTGAGATACAAAAAGTATCTAGCACTTCGTTTTTAAATTCAGTTTCATTCACTTTTTAGGATTTTTACAGGCTGGTCAATTTTTTTCTTCACTGGTACAATGAAGCTCTTGAGCTTCTTAGTTTTTTCATCCTTTGAGTGCAAGATGAATGTGTATGTGTATATTGAGTAATCATCTATAATCACAAGACTATACATTTTCTTTCCAAGAATTAGTATTCTAACTAGTCCAAAAAGGTCCATGTGTAAGAGATGAAAACAAGCAGTAGATTGGGACTCTTCTTATGAAACATTATTTTGTTTGTCTATCAAACAAGCAACACACATTTCATCACACAAATATTCTTTGACATATAGACCTCTAACAAGATGTTTCTTGGTTAGATTTTTAGTTATTTGCAAATTAACAAGGCCTAATCTCTTTTGCTATAGATCTGTTTCTTTGATTGATTCTCTACTAAGAATACATGTTTTAATAGGGATTTAGTTATCCTTATACATGTCCACAACATAGACATTGCCACTCATGTTTGCGGTTAACAAAGTGTTTTCTACAATCAGTTTTTCGATCTGCATAACATAGTTAGAGTTGACAATTTTGCATGTTTTCTTAGTAAAGAAAGGACCATAACCTTTATCACACATTTGTGATACATTATCAATTGAATTTCAAATTGTCAATCATGATAACATTACGAAACATTAACTTACCTACTTCCACTTTGCCTAAGCCTATCACACTTCCCTTTTCATCATTACCAAAGGATACAACTCCTCTACCATGTTTCTTGAATTCGGAGAGAAGAGATCGGTTTCCTGTCATGTGCCTAGATCCTCCACTATAAATATACCATAATCTTTCAAGGCATTTGGAAGCTCACTACATAGTTAAGGGAAATTAGTTGGAAGGATTAACCCAAGCCCCTTTGGTCTTGGATTGCTCATTTGAAGAAGATAAATCAATTTTCTGTTGAAGACTCATTTCAAGATTCGTAAACTGTTTTTGATTTTCCATTAGTTCTTTAATCTCAGCACTTTGTGAAGCAACTGTTTGATTGTTTGAGACAACTGTTTTCTTTCGTAATATTTTAGTGGGTGGATCATCTGTTTCTTGGACAATTCTTGAACTTGGGATGTTCTTTTAAGCCAAATAACATGCGTTTCAACACATTCAAACTAAACCTTATTTTTGGGTGTGGATTTTTGATCTTAAATACACACATAAGGTTACAGTCTTTTTGTGTTCAACTGCTTTCAAAAATCTACAATTTGCTGTTAAGTGATTATTTTTATGGCATACAACATATGGATTTGGAAACAAATTCTTCTTTTGACCATTTTTTAAAAGTTTTCTACTT
This sequence comes from Bidens hawaiensis, assembly GCF_021521415.1. Lineage (NCBI taxonomy): Eukaryota > Viridiplantae > Streptophyta > Magnoliopsida > Asterales > Asteraceae > Bidens > Bidens hawaiensis. Next base: position 1,256,517 of record NW_027491454.1, read on the forward strand.
TGCCATTCCCAATCTGTCCACAACAACTATGCCTGGTGATTTGTTTCCAGGTACTTATATTGGATGAATCTCAGTTTGAACATATTCATTTTGTGTAACAACTAATCTTGGAATAAATGTAAGAGAAGTTGATACAAGCTTTGAGGGTTCACCATTATTTGAAACTACTAATGCTTTAAAGGAATCAATTGTTTGGGATAAAACTATTGATGTATTGAGCACATAAGTTGTTTTGGATGAATGTTCAGTAGCTTTTGAAACTACTGACGAGTAACGGTCAACCACTGACCTTTAACCAATCAATAGGTAAGAGAAATATGTTGGAATCCTTGTGATGCGTCATTTGTTTGATACAGTTTCTAGTTTCATCTTGACTAACAAGTTTTAGTGGAATAGTACTTGGTTAAACTAATTGTTGAACTTGTCTTTGAAAAACATATTCTTCCTCAAGTTCATCAACATAATTGTAAGAAGTAATTAGAGAATAACTCTGAAGTTGCTCATATGATTATATCTAATTCCTAATTTCATATTGCTATTGGATTGCTTGCTCAACAGCATTTGGAATCCCTTACTGGATTTAAGCCATTTCTTGTAGTTAACCTGAGTGTTCTATAATATTTGCTTTCATTCATTGTACTTGCTTAACAGGTTTTTAGCATAAGTGTTTGACAAATTATGTTGCAATTTCAAATTCTCTTTTTCTTTTTCATTTTATTTTGAGTCTAAAGCAACCTCAGATTTTGAAACAACTAATTCAAGTTCTGTAACATGTTTTAATAGTTTCATGTTATAAAGTTTTATTTTAGAAAATATGATTATATAACCATTAGAACACAATTTTTGATAAACTTCAGGTGTTACCTCATCAATAGTAGTTTCAAGTGCTTTGCCATCGGCAGTTGTGTATCTGCTTTTCATCACTTGTCATCAACAATTGTATGATTTCATCTTTGAAATCAGTCTTCAACTCCTTTTCATCAGTTGATTCATCATCTGTCATGATCGTCAATCTCGTAACCTACACAAACACTTGACAAGAACGATTACGAATTGAGAATATTTGAAAACCCCTAGACACCAACCAACGGAATCAGTTAATTTCAGGGTGTTTCTTAATAATTCTAAAATGACAAACACACTATAAACACGAAATATTTCAATTTGAATATTCAATCAAATACAATTGAAATTGGTTTAGGGTTTCAGGTGGAATGTCAGATGCGACTGCCTTTTTGTACAAAATAATCAATGTGTAATCGACCGTCCTAATCAATGCATCTTAGTATTCCTTTTATAGGTACATGAAAAACCTTCTAAAAACCCTAATCATTGTAAAAACATATTTAACATTATTACAAGTGTTAAATATGTCTTCAAGTAAGTTTTATCCCTGTTTAGCAGACCTTGTAATCCTTGAGTGTGCTTGAACATTCCTTCGAGTAAGCTTTTAATTAGAATATTTTCCTAAGAAAATATTCTTCAAGCAGACATAAATCTTCATGATATAACCCAACTTTACTTGAAAATATCCCACGAGCAAAGCAGTTCTTCTTAATCTCCTTAATATTTGTCATAAGACTTATTCCAGCAAACATAGTATACACGGGCACTGTAGTTTGCTCAAGATTGAACCTTGCTCGTAGAAGTCTTTATAATAATTCCTTTAACTTCTAACAAGTATGCTTGAGATATTCTTATTGTATCAGCTCGAACTACCAAATTACTTGTTAACTTGGTTTGAGTAAAGATAAGTCAAGAGAATGCTCTAACACAAACCTTGCTCTACTTAAGAACAACCTTGCTTGATGAAGTGTAGTTTGCTCGAACCTTCACTTAGAATAATTCTTGAAGATAACCTCAATCGAATAAGATACCTTGCTTGAAAAAGTATAAAGCCTGCTCGAAGTGTCTGGTTTGCTAGAATTCCATACTTAGTATATTTATGAGGAGGTTGAGAAGATTCCAATCTTCCTAGATATTCTTCTAGGCCCAACAATCCCCTAGATTGGGCCAAACTCAGATGCACTAAAACACATCTAAATTACATACACTTGTTTAAAAACTACACATCAAATCCTTTTAAGCAATAATATACACTACTTAAAAGAAAGAGATTACATATTCAAATTCTACCACAAAGGCATTACACAACAAATGAAAAATACATCAGAAACATAATAAAATATTGCAACTAAATCAAATCTTGATTACCAGCAGATTCAGTTACTTGACTTTCTCCTTTCTTCCTTGATCCTCTCCATCCTAATAGCAGCTGCCTTTTGCTGGAACATTTAGATCTCCATGTGGAAGGAATGATCCACTGGGATATCCCGTTGCATAGTTTCCTTTAAACTCAAAAAGACTTCCATTAGAATATTCAATCAAATACAATTGGAAATGGTTTAGGGATTTAGGTGGAATGCCTGCCTTTTCATACAGAATAATCAGTGAGTAATCATCTGTTCTAATCAATGTAACATAGCATTCCTTTTATAGGCACCTTATAAACCTTCTAAAAACCTAATCATTGTAAAAAAATATTCAGACATATTCAAAAATATTACAAGTGTGAAATAGTTCTTCAAGTAAGCTTTATCCATGTTGAGCGGACCTTGTAATCCTTGAGTGTTCTTGAACGTTCCTTCGAGTAAGCTTTTACTTAGAATATTAAATATTCTTCAAGAAAACTTCAATCTTCATGATATAACCCAACTTTGCTCGGAAATATCCCACGAAAAAAGTTGTTCTTCTTGATCTCTTCAATCTTTGTCATAAGACTAATTCCAGCAAACATAGTATACTCGGGGACTGTAGTTTGCTCGAGATTGAACCTTGCTTGTAGAAGTTCTTATAATTATTTACTTTAACTTATATCAAGTATGCTTGAGATCTTTTAATTGTATCCTTGCTCGACCCACCAAATTACTTGTTAACTTGGTTTGAGTAAAGATAAGTCAAGAGAATGCTCTAACATAAACTTTGCACGAATGAAGAAAAACCTTGCTTGATAAAGTGTAGTTTGCTCGAACCTTACACTTAGAAGAATTCTAGAAAATAACCTTACTCGAATAAGATACCATGCTTGAATAAGTATAAAGCTTGCTTGAAATGCCTGGTTTGATCGAATTATATACTTAGCATATTTCTGAGGAGGTTGACAAGATTCCAATCTTCCTTGATCTTCTTTTAGGCCCAACATTATCTATCATCACAAGAGCCAGATCCTTTGTGTTATTTTAGGTACAATGGTGTTTGCAGGCTAAACGTGTGTGTTGATAAATGGAATGATAGGATTTTGAACATATTTATTTTTCTACATATTGTTGAGGTATTTGCACAAACTGATACCGAGGAACAATATTTTGCGTTGTTGAAGTTTGAGAAAAGTGGGTTGTGGAATGTTTATTGAATCTTTGTTGTTGTGAATTTGGTTGTGAACATGATTGGGACTAAACTATAAATGAATTTTGCATTCTGTGCAAAGTTTCCTAGTCTGACACATTTGTGACATGTCATTTTCGACTTGTCAAAACCAATTTTTGTAATATTTTTTATTCTTGGGAATTTTCTTCCAATTATTATATAGAACTTGTTTCTTTTTGCCGCCAGTAAAGCTAAAGAGTTCAAAATCTTCATTTCCTTTGAATCCACTGGATCTATATGTTGCAAATGGTTCATGATGAAGGATAGATTGTCATACATATATGAGGATTTTCATTAGCAACGAAAGATGGATTCTCTTACCCTAAACCAATATTGTGGTTATGTCTATATGATAGTCATAATATTGGTAAGTAGTTTGAGAAGATTGAGTTTCTTAACACAAAATCATTAATCCAGTGGTATAATCATCAACTGATTTACCCATTGAGATTAACCTTTTCTTTGAGTAATCTCTCTCTCTCTCTCTCTCTCTCAAAGGTAAGCAACATACCATGGAGAATTGTAAAACTCATATCCTTAAAATTGGGTAATGTTCTCAAAATGATTGCATGAGTATCCCAATTCTCGGGTAGATATCTCAGAAATATGTTATTTAGAGTAGACTTAGTTTAATGATCTTCAACCATTTTCAGTTCACTAATTAATGTGTGAACCTTTCAAATTGTTTAGTTAAATCTCTCCTTTCATATAACAAAAATGCTTCATACTTCTGTGTGATATTTTTTTGAGTATTCTCAAGGACTTATGGGGTTCCACCAAAGTGTTCCTTAAGTGCATCCCACATTTCCTTAGCAGATTTTCAATTAACCAATCCACCATAAATTTTGTTTAAAATGGCCATGACAAGCGTTGCATGAGCTTTGGCATACACTTAAAATTTATGTAGATCTTGATTAGAATAATGTTTAGGATCCTTCTTGACCATATTATTACCATCCAGAGGATCAACATTTTTCAGGGGAATGAGACCCACAAACAACTTATCCCCAACAACAAGTGTTTTGGCTGCACAGATGGTGAAGTATTCTCTAAACTCATATAATGTATTGACCTTGAACCAACATAGGTGGTTTGGAGATAGAACCTGTATTATAAGGATCTTGTACAAACGACATAATTCTCAATTCAATTGGTTTTTTTATGAACAACATATTATTCAACAGAGTTTTGCTAAAACCTTGATTCCACAACTTGAAATAAATTTGAGCTTATATATTTGTTTCTGGATTGATTATTATATCAATTATAGGGATCCATGGCTCTGAACCAATTGTTGGGATCTGGATTCAAACTTTCAATCTAAGTTAAAGAACACATTTACACTTATAAAACAATAAACAACTGATCTAATCCTTTGAACAGATTAGTATCACATTAATTGATTCATACTTGAGTTATAAACTAATTAGTATTATTAAAGCAAATAACCAGTGAAAATCATAAATCTATTTAGGGGTTTCAAATGGAAGAACAACTTCGCATTAATTATAATTAAATGGTTATAATTTATTGTTCCCCTCGACCTTAGGTCATCATTCACTGATTTTCTAGTACAAGAGTACACTGATCCGGTTAATTTTGTAATGTGTAAAGTGTTAATGTAGAATAGAAACTCTTCTTCGTTTCATACATGTGCGAAACTACTGATGAGAAAAAGGTGAAAGCGACATCTAACCAAATTAGTTTCAAACTACTGATGAACTAACAAAAAAACAATTGTCTATAAAAGAATCCTATGATAACTAATGATCTTTACTGAAACTGATGTTTGTGCTATCAGTTGTTAGTCTTCAGTTATTTGGATCTTTAATAGTTTACTTGAGCATACTTTAGGTCTTCAGTTCTTTCATGTAAGTAATTTATTTGATCAGATGTTTGGAGCAATAGTTTGAAAAAAACCATAATGGTGAATAACTAATGTTTGTATTATCTGTTTATTTGATCGGATGTCTGGCCATCAGTTCTTGGCTATGTTCAACAAGATTCGGTCGCATACCGCGACAACCCTTAGAATAAGGTCATCGGGTGGTGCGATGTCTTTTTATCCTTACCGAGTCATCTCTAGCTATTCCATGTGGCATGCAACGTGCACGATTACTTTACCAACACGCCGCATAGATCAAGGAGTTAACTGAGTACCCGTCAAGTAGTTTGAAGACTGCCAAAATATCTAGATAATTACAAGGCTTCGTGTATCATGACGGTCTTTTTAATTATTTATCGCGTAAGAATTGACTCACCACTTGGCTTGAAACCTATCATGACCTGGTCCCACTGAACAAAAATACTAAGGCGACTCTCAAGAGGATCATCTTAATGTGAAGTGCAAAGTGCGCTATCAAAGTGCCACATTGCACCCATTGCACTTCCCCGTGCGCGTTGAGTGCTCTACAACCTTCTTAATTTAAATCTCGTTCTTGAGATTTATTGGAATAAGTGTGACATTTCCGTTTCAGTACTGATTCTAATTCACAAGTATATTATGGTCCGCCTTTTGAATTCCACTTTACTTTGACTTGAATAATTATCTTATTTTTGAGATTCTTGATTTTCCTATCTTCAATTTGTAAAGGTTTCTCAACGAATTTAAACTTTTCATTTACCTTTATATCTTGAAGAGTACTTTAATGATTCGTCAACTAAGAATTTCATTAAGTTTCTTACATGAAATACATCATGTATACCAGCCATTTCTTCTAGTTACTTTAGCCGATAGACTACTGGTCCAATTTGTTTAATAATTTGAAATGGTTCAACAAATCTTGGACTCAACTTTCCTTTCTTGCGGAATCAAACTACTCCTCTCCATGGAGATACTTTCAGAAACACTTTATCTCCAACTTGAAATTCCAACGGTTTACGTTGATAATATGCATAACTCTTCAGACGATCTCGTGAATTCTTCAATCTTTCCTTGACTTGAGTTATATTGTCTGCGGTACTTGGACAATTTTAGGACATGATTATTATTTCTCTCCTATTTCTACCCAACACAAGGGGGTTTGACACTTTCGTCCATAAAGTGCTTAAATGGGGCAACATTATTGTTTGTATGATAACTTTTATTATAGAAAATTCTATTAGTGGTAATTGGTCATCCCAATTTCAACCAAAAATCTATTGCATATGCTCTTAGCATGTCTTCCAATGTTTGTATGGTCCTTTCACTTTGACATCTGAAGGTTCCTGAACGCGGATCGTACACGGGAAATCTCTAACAACGCAGGTGCGGAATCCCTGCGTATATAGGTACGAGTGTAGATATTGTAGAGATTGAATACACGAACAATGAACACGAGCTATAAGGTAAACACGTTATATTGAATAACCAAACCCGTGACAGTAGGTCACTGTTACAGAGAACAAAACGAAACAAAACGTAACACCAAAACCCTAACCCACGTTCTCTGCTGAAACGTTCTATTTAAACACGACAACTTCGCCACTGGCGAAGTTGTCAGTAACCTCGCTAGATCAGCAAGTTCGCCATAGCGAACTTGCTGATAACTTCGCTAGTTTACAAAACAAACCATAAACAAACCATTAACTATATTACAGACTCGATAACAAATACTAGACTATGAACTACTGACAAACATGTACCAACAGACTCCCCCTTGGCAGTAGCTTCATATCTTGATCTCTGAGTCTTGTAATCTTGCACTTTCACGCGTGCGCCCCTTCTCTCACACAAACCGACACAACTCCTTGATATTTCCTCGCTTGATCCTTCCAAGCAGGAATGTAGAAGATCTTCTTGTTGTTCAGCACTTCCAGATCAGCCTGCGATAGATTAACAAGATGCATCGGGTCATAAACCCGAAGTACTTCTTGTTCGTCCTCATCTTCCATAACCGCCTCAGCTGTCTCGCAATCCACATACCACCATTTCAGATCTTTCAGTACATTTTGAGGCATAGTTTTCATGGGTACCTCCTTGATACATCGGACTGGTTTGTACTTCATCACCATCCACGGTTTACCATCTGCTCTCATACCTCTTTCTGTATCCTTCACTAATTTTCCCTTTTGTGGCTTTAGCAATTCGAACTTCTTTTCTTTTACTCCTTCTTTCCACATTATCTTCTCAATCATTCTAGCCATATTGTCGTTGCTTCTGTTTATCAGGCCCAACCTGGCCAAGTCCTTTACTTCGCATTCAGGCAATGTGTTGAACGATCTCAACATTCTCTTGAAATATTGAACGCCATCATAACGCTTCACCACAAACAACTTGAGCTGTTCATCATAAATCCAACAAATAATCCCCTTTTTCGCCTCTGCATACCCTTTAATGTTGTAGCTCTTTCTGAACATGGTTGGAATAGCAGGCTTCTTGGTCTTGACAAACCAATGAGCATATTCTTCCTTCCATCTAGGCTGCTCTTCCCACACCATCTCATCTACCACATTCTTATCCCCAAAATCTGCTCTTTCAACAGCTGGAATCTCATGTTCCACTGCATCATCCACGATCTCTCCTTCTTCCAACACATTTACCACATCAATCTTTTCTCCAATCCTTTCTATCTCCTCCACGGGCAACACGTCATCATCATTCACACAGTCATCATCCTCCTCCTCATCTAAGTCCTTCAAAGCATCGATGACATCTTCAACATCAGCATCGTCATCAACATCCACAACATCATCACCCGCTGCATCAGTTGACTCCCCCTCAGTTGTGGAAGCCCCAAGAGCCTGAGAGGTTCTTGGCAGCTCACCACCTGCACCCGAAGGTGCATTGGGATCATCGTCATGATCTTGTCGTCTCTTTGTTCTCAACTCATCGCCCCTGCAAGTCGTCTCCCCCTGAGATGCCAAGAATTCCTTGAAGGCATCGATAACTCGTCCGTGTTCTACCAGGAGGGCGGCTTGGATTTGATTGGCTTCCACTAGGCGTTCAATGGTCTTCGATTGTTCAGTAACAATACGCTCCAGCGAAGCAATCCGTTCAGAGTCTGAAGCAGGCGATGGAGTTGGTGGAACCTCAGTAGCAGAAGTGACCGCAGGTGGTACCCTAGGTAACCCTGCAGTTGTTGTAATTGTTGATTCGACGAAGCGTGCAACTACCACCGGGGGATCAACCAGTTGGGGTGGTAGCGACACAACTACTGGTGCCGACGCCTCGACCGCAGTAACCTGTGCAGTAGTAGGCAATAGAGACATACCTGACAAGGCAGGCGGAGCAAATCGTACGTACCTTGAAGTCTCCCCCGCTCCAGTGGCCATACCTTGTCGTTCTCGACGTGAGCGTCTCAGCACAACTTGGACTGCCTCTTCCTCATCTTCATCATTTTCATCCTCATCCACAGCCCTCGGCCGCTTACCCGTTGTCCTCTCCCGAGTCACCAACAACCGTCTGGCCTCAGCAAATGTTTCATCCAGCTCGGTTTCAGCTACCGAAGTAGCCGCTGAGGTAGTACCCAAATACTGATTACCCGAGAGATCCATATCGAACAGACCGTGTCCACTGAAAGCAGCATCCAGATCAATGTTTTCAGCAGTAGACACAGCCTGCGATGAAGTAGCTGGCACAGCAGCAGAAGTGACAACAGGCGCAGCAGATACAGCAGGAGGTGCTGCCGCCTGATGTTGTTGTGGATCCCTGAACTCATCCCCGCCTGCATGGACATACTCTGGGTTAATTAGATACCCGAAAAGAGGAGTATGCCTGGGACGACGCTCAGGGTTGCTCCGAGCGCTTGACGTCCTGCACTGAGCGAAGATACGCTTAGTGACACACTCAACGAATCGTATCGGGCGCCTTTGCGGTAGAGACGGAGCAATGTGATTGATAATCATCTGCAAGAAGCGCGGATACATAGTGAATCGCTCGCGCGCCGCAGCCCGTATTTGGCGATCAATCTCATAGAATATCATCTGACTAAATGAGTATCTGCGATTATAAGTCAGCGCAAGCATAGCCGATTGCATCGTCGCCCCCATTCCGTCTGTCCCCGCCTTCCTGCCGGACATGCAAACAATCAACACATGCATCAAGAACCGCCATTGGTCCAGCAGAAAGCCTTTCCTCCTTTGTGAGTCCCCCAATGGACCCGAATAGCCCATTCTCAAATATGCTCCATCACGGAAAGGAGCTGTGAATTCCGTAGGGTCATCTCTGGTTTCTGCACCGAATTGCAGAGCCAACCGTATATCCTCAGAAGAGAATTGTATGTTTTGGCCATTTACGGTTGCTCTAATCACCGAAGGCTCAGCCCTGCAATCAAGGTAAGCTGTCTCCCAGAAGTCCTCAATGTTTGGTAGGGAGATGGGCAATGTTGTCGTTATAGCATGAAATATCCTTGATCGCTGGAGAAATGTGATAATCTCCCTGAAATCATCTAAGCCTCGTGCATCCGGATCTAAGGTGATATATTGGTTGTGGGATGGAAAGAATTGTCGTCGTTGGTCATCACCGTCATTACCACCAGTTCCTCCAACAGCAGCCATATCTGCACAAAACAAATCAAGTTAGAACCGTTTAAAACCGAAATCACAAGCTCGCGGTTTACCAAGTGCGAAGTTGTGAGGTAACCAGTACAGGCGATGTTAAGGATGAGGCGAAGTTGGAGACAACTTCGCTTCGTCCTTAAGTTCGTCTGAAAACTGATAAGGCATTGGAAATAGGCGAAGTTAAATTCTTGGCGAAGTTACGGTTAACATCGCCACTGGCGAACTTAAGCCGAGGGCGAAGTTGGGGACAACTTCGCCATTGGCGAACTTCAGCCACTGGCGAAGTTGATGATAACTTCGCCAAAACCTTAACTTCGCCAGAACCAGAACCAGCGACTGTTGAGATTCAATCGATTTTGTCCGATGGTTTTCGGACAAAATCGATGATTTATAAGTGAAGAACAACATATTTCAAAGGATTTGAGACGTAAGGCTCGTCCATGAGCACGTAACAAAGGGTCGGAAAAACTTGGTTTTGAAAAACCGACGATCCGAGGTCTCGAACCGGGTAAACTATTACGAACGAGAGAGGTAAGACGCAAGAGATAACACATACCACAATAATAATAGTAACAAGAAACACAAGATCGAAAAGACGATTGAGTATAAAGATCGCCGAAGGATTTGAGGTTATATGTTCGCCGGAAGATTTATGAAAGAGCTACAGTGTTTCAGAACATATATAGGGCAGAGTTGTGTCTGGCGAAGTTACGATTAACTTCGCCATGGCGAAGTTAAGCACAACTTCGCCAAATTCAACAACTTCGCCAAATTCAACAACTTCGCCAGTACCTTCAAAATCAGCCCTTTAAGTTTGAAAAATCTGTCATTTAACCTTGAAAACTTCCAAAAAGAGTTATAACTAAAATGATTATGTCCAAGTAACCAATAATAATAAAATAATAAAAATAAAATAACTACGTAACAGAAAATACTTATATAATTTTAACGAAATAAGGGATCAAATTTCAGTCTAGTCAGGGACCACTACGTTTTTGAAAAGATCCGAACAGGAATCATACTAGCTATGTGACTGTCACTTGGATCCGTGTTTGGCTGTATTATGACATAGAGAGACAGGTTGTAAGCATGTAATAACTTAAATGGTTATCATTGTTTCTGTGATACGGATTAAGGTTCGGTTAAGCTCAAAAATTTAAGATGGCAACAACTCAGAGGTAATGATGACTTCTATCTATTCTCAAAGCGTATTTGGCTATACCCACGTCACCCCGAATTGACTTCGACCCATAGTGTCTGATTAACTTGTAGATACTTGTTGTCTGCTTCCCGTTTTCTTCTTACTCCAAACTTGAGAAATCTTGAGAAGTCTCGGTTCTCGTCTTGATTGTCACTATTTCTCATAAGTACAAAAATGATACATGAATAAAATTTTTTTTTTTTTTTTTTTTTTTTTTTTTTTTTTTTTTTTTTTTTTTTTTTTTTTTTTTTTTTTTTTTTTTTTTTGAATCAACATCAGTATTTACATCGGAGTACTAAACTACTGCAAGTCCCGAATCTGGATCACTGCAGTGTCTTGAGATGCTTTCTTTACGGGAATCAGAACACTCACGGGCTCGTGTATGACTGGGTAGTCGCCTTTCTGCCTATCATTCGAAAAGATATGTATGAAGCCATGCAAAACTCTTAAGGAGTTTCCACATAAATTCGAGTAAATTTAAGTTAGTATCACATACACTTTTACGCACCATTAAAATCACCATGACATACAATGACTGTTCTAAAGCCTTTTAAGCCTAATAACTTCACTAGCTAAGCACACACAATCAGTATATCTATCATTTTCCAAGGTTGGATCAATTTTCTGTTAAACATAGCAAAGAACTTCTTACGAAGTAATAGACTTGAAAAGTAATTTCATTTCCCAAAAAAAATTTTGACTTCAATTGCCCCAATCATGTCAAAGTCATCAGGTAAACGGCTATCCTGAAGATCCTTGGATCAACTGGACCGACCACATACAAGTATGTGTCCTTCTTACTAAGAATGACCGACTAATTTTCAGCAACTGAAAGAAAACATGTCAAGACTGCCCCAGTTACTTTCAGTCTTCCGGTTAATGGCTATCCTCATCTCCTAAATCGAAAACAAGGACCAAAACATATCCGAGGAGATGTCCATCAAACTGAGATAACCGACTAATTTTAAGCAATAAAGACATTTTTTTTTTTTTTTTTTTTTTTTTTTTTTTTTTTTTTTTTTTTTTTTTTTTTTTTTAAGGTAAACAAGGTTACTCGGGATTGACCATCCCGTTAAGCTCAATCAGGTTAAGAAATCTTGATTTATCAAAAGCTTTTGTGAACAAGTCAGCAAGATTTTCAAGAGTATCAACTTTTTCGATCTTAATGAGTCTCTTCTCAGCACAATCCCGTATGAAGTGATGACGAATGTCAATATGCTTTGTTTTACTATGCTTCACAGGATTGTTAATGACTGAGATTGCGGCAGTGTTATCAATTAAAATGGGAGAGAGTAGAAAATTCAAACCGTAGTCGCGCAATTGTTGCTGAATCCATAAAACCTGGGAGCAGCAGTTGGATGCTGCCATGTATTCAGCTTCACATGTTGAAATTGCAACCGATGTTTGTTTCTTGCACTGCCATGAAACTAATCTTCCTCCAAGAAATTGGCAGCCTCCCGTTGTTGACTTCCGACTCTGATTACAACCACCATAGTCAGAATCCGAGTATGCTATCAGTTCAAAGTCTCCACCTTTCGGGTACCACAACCCTAGTTTCGGCTTGCCTTTGAGGTACCGCAAGATCCTCTTCACACCTTTCATGTGAGATTCCTTTGGGTTTGCCTGGAAACGAGCGCAAAGACAAACAGCAAACATAATATCAGGTCTAGAAGCAGTTAAATACATCAAAGAACCTATTATCGCCCGATATTGAGTAGGGTCCACATCCGCGTCACCGTCTGATTCAGTTCCCAGTTTGTGATTGACGCAGATTGGTGTGTCAAATGGAGAACTGTCCCCCATCTTGAATCTTTCCAGCACATCATGAACATATTTCGTTTGATGAATGAACATACCATCCTTCCTTTGATCCACCTGCAAACCTAAAAAGAAAGTTAGTTCACCCATTGCACTCATCTCGAATCGTTTCTTCATGACGTCCTCAAAATCCTGACACATGGATACTCTTGTGGCTGCAAAAATTATGTCATCCACGTAGACTTGAACCAGCAGGAAGTCACATCCATCTCTCTTTACAAAAAGCGTGCTGTCTATCAACCCCCTCTCGAAACCATTTTCCAGCAAGTAATCAGATAAAGTTGAATACCAGGCCCGAGGAGCCTGATGTAACCCATATAATGCCTTGCTCAACCTGTATACGTGATCAGGAAAGTCCGGGTCTGGAAAACCCGGAGGTTGCTCAACATACACAACCTCATCAACTTTCCCGTTAAGGAACGCACTCTTAACATCCAACTGAAAAACCTTCATCTTCTTAAAAGCAGCAAATGCCAAAAACAGTCGAATTGCTTCTAACCGGGCAACAGGAGCGAAAACTTCATTGTAATCAATACCCTCTTGTTGATTGAAACCTTTAACCACCAGCCTCGCCTTATTACGCACGACTATTCCCTTATCATCTCTCTTGCATTTGAACACCCATTTTGTGCCTATAGCATGCACATGCTTTGGTTTTTCAACCAAAGTCCACACTTCCATCTTCTTGAACTGAGCCAACTCTTCCTGCATGGCATCGACCCACGAGCTGTCCTTTAAAGCCATTTGATAATTTTTTGGTTCAATTTGGCTTATAAAGCAGGAGTACAAACATTCATTCAGTATACCTGTGTCTCTTATGCTGGTATAGACACAGGTGTTCTCGGTCAAACTACTTCTGGTTTGTACACCGGAGGACACATCACCTATAACATTCTCCAGTGGGTGATTCTTGTGAATTCTCGTGGTCGGTACAGCACCGACATGCAGATTGTCTTCTAAGTTTGAAGAGAGCTCATCTATGGTTGTTTCAGGCTGAGAGTGAAACGGATTAATGAATTCGTCTTCAGTTGAGGCCGCAGGGGTATTGAAAGGGTTTGATGTGGAAGGTTGAGATGTTTCAGTCATCTGATGGTGCAGTAAATTCTCTTCGTCATCAAAAATCATCTTCGTCGCAGTAGTTTCTTCCACTTCAGAAATCTCCAGATCAGGCACGTTAAACGACTTAAAAAGTTTAACATAATCAAAGAGCTCCGCCGGTCCATTGCTTGGTTTTGGCGGTTGGTAACTAGTAATGTCAGTGTTACAGACCACCTCCACCTTGCAAGTGGAAGTATTGAAGATCCGTCTGTTGGGGGTCCCAACAACGTAACCAACGAGGATTCCCTCATCAGCTACTTCCCCAAATTTCGAGTTAGGCTTCAAAATCGAACAAGGAGACCCAAATGGCTCAAGACCGCACAAGTTGGGCTTCCTTCCTTGCATAAGCTCATAACACGTTTTTCCAAGCTTCTTAACCGTTAACACCCGATTCAGAACATAGCAGGCAGTAGCCACCGCTTCAGCCCAGAACATCACAGGAAGTTTTGAGTCAGCCAGCATAGTTCTGGCTCCTTCTATCAACGTTCGGTTCTTCCTTTCAGCTACTCCATTCTGTTGTGGAGTATACGGAGCGCTGAATTGATGCTCAATGCCCTTCTGAAGACAGAAGATTTCCATTTCAAAATTTTTGAACTCCGTCCCATTGTCACTTCTGATGTACTTAACTGATTTGCTCATGATATTCTCAACTTTTGTAATTAGATTCTTTACCATCTGAGCAGTCTCATCTTTAGTTTTCAGAAAGTATACCCACGAGTATCGCGAGTAATCATCAGTTATCACCAAGCAGTAGGAAGTACCGCCAAGACTTTGTACATTCACTGGACCGAAGAGATCCATATGAAGTAACTCTAGAGTACCACCTATTGAATTAATCTTCTTGGTGAGATGGCTTTTCTTATGTTGTTTTCCTTTCTTGCATGCAATACATTTATCTTCAAAGTTGAAATTTTTTAAAGGAACACCAATCACAAGCCCATTTCTGACAAGGTAGTTCATCTTCCGAAGATGAATATGTCCCATCCTCCTGTGCCACAGCTCCGATTCAGATTCGCTAGCTTTTGTCAGTAAACATGATTCTCCAGTTAACATTACAGTTGACCTCATATCCATCACATAAGTGTTTGTCTCACGTGGAGCTTTCATCACAATCCATTCTTCGGGTATTTGAAAACCAGGCTTTAACACAATCGCTTCATCTTTCGTGAAATGGACAGTATAATCTTTATCACAAATCTGCGACACGCTTAGCAGATTGTGCTTTAACTCCTCCACAAAATTCACATTCTCTAGTGTCATCCTCCCATTTGACACTGTTCCTCTTCCAGTTATTCGTCCTCCACTTTCACCAGCAAAACTAACTCTAGCTCCCTGAACAGGTTTTAAATCTTGCAACAAGTGTTTGTTGCCAGTCATGTGCCGGGAACAGCCGCTATCTACAATCCAAAGATTGTTGGCAGCCCTGTTCAACTGTTCCTGCACAATAAAACAATGAGTTAGAATCTTGGGACCCAAGACCAGTTGGTCTTGGATCGATACATCCCGTACCCTGGCTTTCTTAAGTTAGCGTCAGGATAATTTCTGTACGTCCTGTTAGGGAATCTCCCTGCAGATTGAGTGTAATGCCTTCCAAACCTTTGAGAATAGAAAGTGTTATTTCTTGTGGTTTGGTTGTAAAAATGAGGTTGGTTTTTATGAAAACTTGAATTCGTTACATTTTGGCAATTTTTAAAGTTTTCATTTTTAGCTGGAATAAAATGACGCTTATTCTCATTTTTATTTGGCTTCACATCTCTAAATCTCGGTTTCAAAGGACAATCTGCAACAAGATGTCCTAACCTGTTACATCTAAAGCAACATCTATTCTCCATTTTCTTGTCAAATGTTGGTTTGGATGTAGAGGTAGTATTACCAGCCGTTCGTCTCACATAAGGTGGGACGTACGGATTGAGTGGAGAACTCTTTTTAGAAACTTTATCATTATCTCCACTGGTGGGTAATTCTACCTTTTCTTTTGTCTGACCAGATTCGGACAACATATCCGAATCTGATGAGACTGGACTTGATACAGAAATATTCACACTAGAAACAGGCGAACTTGTTTCGCCACAGCTAACACTTGGTTTGACACTAGTAATTCTAATTGGGGTTGACTGAGCAATCTCAAAATCAACAGATTTCTGAACACTTGGATTATAAGTGTAATTATGGTTAAAGGGTGGTGGAACCTCGTGGTATCCGATTCCTGCCCTCTTTGCAGAGGTACTTGGATCACTCACAAGGTGATCAAGGATAGCCGAGGAGTTTCTGAACTGCTCAAGTTTGCGGTTCAGTTCCACCACCTTTACCTGGTGGTCAGCAATCTGTTTATCTCTATCAGCAATCAATTTTGTCTTTTCTTCCAAAACCTCATAACTAAGATCAATAATTTCTATTTTCTCAGCAAGTTTAGTTTTAAGACTTTTAATGTCTTTTTCACAAGCCTTTATCTTAACTTTATAACTGTTTTCTCTTGCTTTAATGAAATGGTGATCTTCTTTAACAGTTTTAAACTCAGCATCTAATTTGACATACTGATCAGTTATATTGGTTAGTTGCTCAGTCAAATTTTCACAATTAGCACAAATAATTTTGGGACATACCTTGGATCTACCATCCTGATCGTTCGCCATGAAAGCAGTTTCTTCTTCATTTGCTTTCTTCTCTCCATCAACCTTCTCAACTTCTACAGCTTCAGTCTCAGCCATGTGTGCTTGTTCACCCAAACCACTTGAGTGTTGGTTCCAGTTGTATTCTCCTGCCTCTCTAGTTAACATGGCATTGATCTCGCGGTTAATTCCAGAGTGTTGGTTAGGCCTAACTTGTCCCCGTTCAACTCTCTCATTCCTACATTCCCTAGCAAAGTGCCCGAACTGTTGACAATTGTAGCACCTTACTTTTGATTTGTCAAATCCAGGCCTACCACCAACAAACTTTCTTCCTGTTTTGTTCATAAAATGTTTTACCCGTCTCACGATCATTGCCATTTGCCATTGCAAATCCATTTCTTCCAAATCGTCAGCATCAATCTGGTCATAATCCTCATCAAGAACGGCAGGGTCCATAATCTTCCCCTGGATATAATTCTCGTATGAAGCAATAAATGAAGCGTAGACTGCAAACTGCTCTTCAGCAGATTTTACACTCATAGGCATCTTGGTGTAATTATTGCTTGTGGGACCAGCTGAATAACCACTTGTAGAGGATTGAGGCTTTGAAGCACTAGATCCTCCAGCAACAAAACATACGTCCCCATTTGAGTTCACAGAAACATTTCCTTCATGTGCAGAGTCAGAACCTGACTCCCCCTTCGAATAAAATGCAGCAGATTCAGGCCTTGAACTTGAGCCTGAGTTAACTTTAGCACCATACATACCAGGGTCTTGTATCTGGTCTGTGGGTGTCTCCTTTCGAACCATATTTAGCTCATACGTTCTGAGCTTGTTCACTGCAGTTTCTAAGTCACAGTTAGGAAAGTCTTTGTCTTCCCTCATTAACACGGTATACATTTCCCACTTCGGTGGGAGAGCATCTAGAAGCTTTTCAACGATCTCCTCCTCTCGATAGGCAATTGAATAGTTGCTAAGCTCTGTCATTAAGTGATAGTATCGGGTGATAATATCATCTAAGGATTCATTCTTCAAATATTTGAAGACGGAGAATTGGGTTTTTAAAAGTTTAATTTTTGAGGCACGTATACCCACGTTTCCCTCGAATCTGTTTTCCAGAGCATCCCAGAGCTCTCTTGCAGAAGTGTACTTTCGGAATGTATGAAGAACTTCTTGAGGTAGTGCCATAGTAATAGCAGCATGGGCCTTACTCTCAGCCTCATACATTTTCTTCTCCTCGTCATCCATCTTACTGTACTTCTTCACCACATCACGTCCTTCGTATTGCATGGTTGGGGGTACATATCCATCCTGCATGCACACCCACATCTTGGCGTCCTGATATTTGATATACTGGATGAACCTGTCCTTCCATGCCACGAAGTCCGTTCCCTTCATCAACCTCGGGGCCTTAGTGGCTGACCCCGCCTCTACCTCCATCTTGACTAAATCTGAGATGTTAATCGCGGACATCCTTGCGAAAACCTGAAAAACCTGAAAAACACAAAAAAATATTAAAACAGCTCAGATGGCGAAGTTAAGAATAACTTCGCTGGAAGTTAACTTCGCTGAACAAGAACTTCGCTGGATCTTAAATTCGCTTGGCTTGGCGAAGTTAAAAATAACTTCGCTTAAAATGGGCGAACTTAGGATGTAAGCGAAGTTGGGTGGTAAGCGAAGTTGGGTGGTAAGCGAAGTTACGGATAACTTCGCTGTGGCGAACTTATGAGGTAAGCGAAGTTGTGGTTAACTTCGCTAATCCTTATATCTTCGCCGAAACCCTAATCTCCAGTGACGGCAACTTCGCCTGAATTCAGCAACTTCGCCCGATGAACGGTAACTTCGCCCGATGAACACGAAGAACAGTTCAGATCTGAAACTCGGATTTTAACGAGAATTTTGAAGGTTTAAAGGCTTAAACACACTGGTAGGTAGCTTGAATGATTAAACACACCAAAAACTCGTCCCGGTAACACCCGAAATGAGACGAAATCTACACCCGCGTGAAATCCCGAACCTCACAATCGAGCCGATGGCTCTGATACCAATTGAAGGTTCCTGAACGCGGATCGTACACGGGAAATCTCTAACAACGCAGGTGCGGAATCCCTGCGTATATAGGTACGAGTGTAGATATTGTAGAGATTGAATACACGAACAATGAACACGAGCTATAAGGTAAACACGTTATATTGAATAACCAAACCCGTGACAGTAGGTCACTGTTACAGAGAACAAAACGAAACAAAACGTAACACCAAAACCCTAACCCACGTTCTCTGCTGAAACGTTCTATTTAAACACGACAACTTCGCCACTGGCGAAGTTGTCAGTAACCTCGCTAGATCAGCAAGTTCGCCATAGCGAACTTGCTGATAACTTCGCTAGTTTACAAAACAAACCATAAACAAACCATTAACTATATTACAGACTCGATAACAAATACTAGACTATGAACTACTGACAAACATGTACCAACAACATCAGTCCGTGGATGGCATGTTGTACTTAAGTTTAATCTCATTCCCATAGCTATTTGGAAACTCTTCCAAAAATGAGAAGTGAAGCGAGAATCATGATCAAATACGATCTACAATGAAACACCATGTAACGAAACTATTTTTTACACATATAGTTGCCAATTGTTCCATTTTAAACTTTCCTTCATTAGTAGGAAATGAGCCGATTTTGTTAATCAATCCATAAACAACTTGATTTTGTCATTACCATTTCTTGTTTTAGGTAATCTGGTAACAAAATCCATTATTATTAGTTCCCAATTCCATACTGCTTTCTCTAATTGTTGAAGTAATCCAGATGACTTTTGATGTTCAGCTTTAACTTGTTAACAAGTTATGCATTTCAAAACATAACTAGTGATGAGTGAGAGGTTGGTTGTGACTAATTGTTAATAATATTGCACTTTTAATTTAAATATTTGTTGGAATGTATTTATACTAAGTTGTTTATATATTATGTAGGTTATTGAGAAAATGTGCTTAAATAGTATGACATTAAAACTATATACATGTTGATAGGCATGAACCAACTTCACCATATTTTCACATAATTATTACAAGGCATTAATATAACTTTACATAATTCACGTGTGAAAAATACTAAAGAAAAGTAATAACATATGAGTATTGGATTTTCATGGTGAAGATGTTTTAGTTTGGTTAATATAATTACAATTACAATTAAATATGTACGGTTGAATTTTTAATCAAATTTCAAAGGCATGTGGTGGTTGTGGCTCTTCACAAATAATTTCATGGACTTATTTGAAAGAATTTTTTTCTCTTTATTGAAACTAGTGAACATATGTTTTTCTCTTTATCAGATTGCAAAGGCATGTGGTGGTTATGGCTCTTCCATCATACTCTGTATTCCTTTAATGAAACTAGTGAACATATTTTTTTCTTATTTAATTTATTTTCCTTTCTTAAAAAAACCTCTTAAACATAATTTTTTTTATTTCTTTTCATTTCATTTTCATTCTTAAATGAACTTGGGAACATAGTGAATAACTGAACCACGTGTTAATACATATTACACCACTTGTATGTTAGCGGATGGAAATATAGATCATGTATGGATAGTGGTGGTTTCTGAATAGAAATTGGCCATACATGTGTTTCATAAGTGTTATCCGGTTTTCTTGGTGGTTACTATGTTTTATCGTCTTCCCAAGGTGGTTGGTATCTCACTATTCATCCATGTTATTTGGATTAGGATTACGTGCCTAGCTAAACTATTTATATGTTATTCGTAAGATATGAATATTTATTGTAGTAGAAAGATCTATATGTGGTCAGTCGGTGAAAGATATGCAAGTGAGTGTTTTGTAGTTATTAGTCGATGAAGCTTCTTTCGATGATATACAACACCCGACCATGACCAGTGTGGTCTTCAATCGATGATTCTTGGTAAATGCTTTTGGTGATCCGTCAGTGAAAACTTTATACCCATGACACCACTTCAGACCTTAATCTACACATTAGACAATCTCTAATAGGAGATTGTTGGATGTTTTTAAAAGAGAGACAACGTGATGTGGAGGAATTTGTGCTAAGTATCTTGGGGAAGAATGGATTTGTGAGGGTGGAGGGAGAGAGGAAAGAGAAGAGATGAGTGAGAAGCTATTTTTGGTGGACCATATGCAACGTGAATGCAAAAACACAACCTAAGAACTCCTCCATTAGGCCGTCCGTAGTGGGGGCGATTTTGGGAGATAAAGTGTTGTTAGGGGCGATAACACCGCCCCCGGGCTATAACATGGGCGATTTTGGGCGAGGCGAGGTGTAGTTGTCGCCTGTGCTCTTGTTTGTTTTATTATTATTATATGTTTTTGTGTGATATATATATATATATATATACATATATATATATATATTATTAGATCATTTCAGAAGTTTTTTTACAGCGAGATGTGCGAGAAGTGAAGGTGTAACTCCATTAATCCCTAATTTCACTTCATTTCTTATATGTAGGTGTGTTGTGTAGGTGCGTATGTATGTGTGTAGGTGCGTATTTACGTGTGTAGGTACGTATGTTTGTATATGTGTATGTATGTTTATATGTGTGTAGGTACGTAGGTTTCAATGTGGCTCGGTACATTTGTATGTGTATAGGTAGGTTTGAATGTGTATTAAAACCTAAATACAACTAACCTACATACATGTAGGTAACATCATAAGCAAGGGAGTGAAAAATTAGTAATTAATGGAGTTACACATTCACTTCTCGCTGTAATATCACTTCTCGCAAAATCCATCCCCTATATAGGTATATATATATATATATATATATATATTAGGCTACAACACCATTACACCATAAAAACAAAAACCTACCCTTTGCTGACCAGGCGCCACATGACGCAAAACGCCCAATTTTTATAGCCCCTCCATTACACATAGCCCTTAACGATGTTCAAATCACTGGATTATACCTTCATCGAGAGACATTGACAGAATCTACGTCAACTGATTGTCATATGTGCGAAAGTCTTTTTCATTTTTATTTTTTCTAAACAATCAATTTTTCTTCACTTTATTTTCCCTATTGTGAGGCTTCCACCCTAGTCTTGGGTTGGGTAGGGAGGGGGGATATGTTTAAAAACTGTATGATACTTTTAATGATTTGAGGTATAGTGCTAATTTAATTGATGAAAGTTTGTTTCTAAATATAAAATTAAAAGAGGTTATCAAATCTATTATGCATTTTTCACTAGTTTACATGACTCTGATATATTCCAATGGTGGTTTAAGATGTAAAACTGCTACTCGTTTTATGTACAACTATTGTTTATCCCCGTAATACGGGGTTGTTTACGTCATTTGTTTATAATAATTATATATCTTTTTAGATGTTAATTTTATTTATTTATTTAAAGAAAGATAATAATATAGTTATGGTTTTATGATGAAAGAGTTTAAAAAAGAAATGAGTCATTATAATCCGGTTTAAAGGCCATATGGGTTTGTGAGACCCATGAGCCGTTTAATTTTTTACTATAAAATTGTTTCTTAATTATAAATAATATATATTTTTAATCCGATTTAATTTTAAGTTATCCTAATTTATAGGATTTTTTATCAACTATTTGGTGAGATTAATTTTGAATATAATAAGATATAACCCATTTAAGGACTATTTGGGTTTGGTAAGACCCATACCCATGAACTCAGGTCAAATGCATGAAGAACCTACATTTACAAATAAAGTAATATGTTGGCTTAAGAAAATGTAAGGAATAACCAGAGAGCTTTTAAATGTTTCGTTTATATATATAATGATTTTTATCTCCCGTATTACAAGGTTATTTTACATTATTCATTCTAATATTAATATTAATAAGGTAATTAAGGTTCGATGATGAAATGGTTTTACAAGTAAATGAGCTGCTATAACCCGTTTTAAAAGTTATCTAGTTTTGGTGAGACTCATGACCCATTTATTATTTTTTTATTATAAAATTTTTTCTTAATTATAAATATTTTTTTAAATAGGATATTAATTCTTATTATATTCCTATTTTATGGAAATTTTCATAACAAATATTCGGTTAGATTAAATTTTAATTTACTAAGTTGGTTATAACCCGTTTGAGGTTATTTGGGTTTAATAAGACCCATAAACGTGAATTCGGGTAAATTGCATCAGAAAATATCATTAACAAATAAAATAATTTTGTGGCTTGAGAAAAATGAGGGAACAACCAGAGAGCTTTTAAAGGCTTCGTGTATATATATTATATATTTTTCACTATTTTGCACGACTTTGGTATATTCCAATGGCGGTTAACTATTACTCGTTTTATGTACAACTAGTTTTTATCCACCGTAATACGGGGTTGTTTACGTTATTTGTTCATAATATTTATATTTATATTTTTTTAGATGTTAAGTTTATTTATGGTAAGAAAGTGTAACATCCGGCACCTCGCACCACCAATATTGTCTGCTTTGCCCACGAAGAGCTCACAGATTTGTTTTGGTTGTCCAGGTGGATACTTCCCAGGAGGTCACCCATCCTGCTATTACTTCTAGCTGAGCACGCTTAACTGTTGAGCTCTCCTCTCGTCCACTACCGTTAAGCCCAAAACACGTTGGTGGTTTTAAGAGGCAGGACATTTACTTATAAACCAATGATCTCTCTTGTCCACGGCCGATGTAGAATTTTCCTAGGATGTTACAAACACCCCCACTTAGACTCATCGTCCTCGATGAGGTTTCTGTACCTCACGACACCCCCAGGGACTCACCGTCTCTAATGAGGTTTGCCCCACCATCCCGAACGACACAAAAGTTGCTCTAATACCAACTTGTAAGGCCCGGGTCCCGGTGCCCTACTTCGACGTTGGATTTACTCATAAACACAGTTCTAAATATTATAGTTAATTAAAATTTTTCGCGGAATATAAAACTTCAAACATATATTGCATAAGTCTTAAAAATTTAAACAATATAAAACATGTATTTAAGTTCAAGCATTATTAATTAAGTATTCATATGTCAGCTTATTTATTCTTCTGCCAGGTGTCCCTCCTCAAGCAAACTGTCTAATCTTACTCACCTACGTGCATACTAAAGTCAGCTACGATGGGTAAGTTTAAGTTAACTAGACAACATACAATACATTCACATACTTACATATATACGTATCCGAGGATACATATAACATACTTAGTCTGTTAGCTTTTTTACTTACTTACATACATACTTTCATTCCTTCTTTCATACATTCATTCTTACATAATTAATTATATGTTTTAAAGAGAATTTCGCCCTATAACATTCGCAGATATTATTAGGGTCTGTTCCCTACATTCGCATATATTATTAGGGTACGTTCCCTACGTTTTCATATATTATTAGGGTATGTTCCCTACATTTGTAGATATTATTAAGGTATGTTCCCTACATTCGCAGATATTATCAGTGTATGTTCCCTTCTTAACCCTACAAACCTTTCATCTCACAACCATATATACCATATATATATATATATATATATATATATATATATATATATATATATATATATATAACTTTATGCATACTTTTAACCTTTTTATATCGTTCATATAACATTCATACATCCTTCAAAGTAATCACATATCATACACTTACCAATTAAGGTAAGTGTATTAACTATTCACATCGAGTATGCACACAGCGCCAAAAACATAACAAGGAAATTGGGCTTGAAACTCACTTGGATTCTGTTACGTGTAGAGTTAATCGTAATCCCCTTGCATAGCTGTGCACGACTGACTGTAATAAGGCACATAAGTTAAATACTACTCTAGTGCTTGTTTACGTACTTGGCCCTTCTTTCTAGGTCTTTCTCATTTTAAACATTACCTTATATTATTAATTAGTTCCTTGTCCTTAGGGTATATATCGTACAAGTCCATATAATTTTCTCTCATACGTATATGACATACATACATACATATATGTCATACATACATACTTTATACATGCATATACGTTCTATATATATATACATACATACGACATACGTACATACGTACAAACACGTTGTACATACATATATATACGGTATACATACTTACATGGCATGAATACATACACGTTATAGATACATTTATATACGTTATATGCATACATATACACATTATTCATTGTATACATATACACATACACGGCATACATATGTGCATATACGTTATATGCATATACGGCATACACATACACGGCTTACATACATACATACATACACGTTATATGCATCTACGGCATACACATACACGTTATACATACATACATATACGAAATTACATATACACATTATACATACATACATACATATACGGCATACACATACACATACACAACATACATACATACATACATACATACATACATACATACATACATACACGACATACATATATACATACAAGGCTTACATACATACACGCTATATATGCATATACGGTGTATACATACTTATACAGCATTCATACATATACGTTATACATACATACACGTTAAACATACATATACGTTACACATACATCTACGCTGTATATACATATTCACCCGTATATGTTCAGTTCAGCCTCCTTCTTCGCGTTTTTAGGTTTTTCTTCGATTTTAGCGCCGTCAGCCACCGTTAGCCACCATGGTTTTTCGAATTTGATTGTTAATAACCCAGGTAGCTTCGTGGTGTCCATACCCAAGCTAAGGTGGCCCTAAAGATCGTTTTTAGTTAATTAAACACCCGAATAAAGCTAGATCTAGATTCAAATGGCTCATTCGGCATCTCAGGGCTACGGTGTCGGGTTCTAAATTATTGGGTCAGCTGAGATAAATGATTTCTTAACTTCGGTTGGTCTTGGATCGTTGAATAGTATAGTGTAGAGAGTGTTTGGCTTAAGTATGTGTTTTTGATGGTGTTGGCTAAGGTGTTGAATGATGTAGATGGAAAGGATCTAGGGTTTAAGGTGTATTTATACTCCCTAGGCTCATGGACCATAGGCCCATCGTCATATTAAGTCCATGCTAATTCCATCTATTTTTGCCTACCATCCTATTATCCTTATTATCATATTATTATTATTTTTCTACTAGCTCAAATTAATTCTTCCAACGTGAATAATATATTAAATATTATTCATAGAAAATTTGGGATGTTACAAGCCTACCCTCCTTAAAAGAGGTTTCGTCCCCGAAACCTTGCTATTACTTAAACATGTCCGGGTAAAACTTGTGCATCTCCTCTTCTATTTCCCAGGTGGCATCCAATACCTTTCGGTGTTTCCATATCACTTTAACTAAAGAAATAGCTTTATGGCGGAGTTGCTTTTCCTTACGGCCCACTATCTCAGTAGGCTGCTCGATATAGTTTAACTGCTCGTCAACCTCAATATCTACTAATGGCACGTGGGACATGTCTTCAGCTAGACATTTCCTCTATCGAGAAACATGAAAAGTAGAGTGAATCCCTTCTAACTCTTGAGGCAAATCCAGCTTGTAAGCTACTTCACCAACACGATCTATGGTCTTAAACGGTCCAATGTACCTTGGACTTAACTTCTCTCTCTATTTGAAACGAATACTTCTTTTCCAAGGTGAGACTTTGAGCATCACATTGTCACCAACGTTAAACTCGATTGGTTGTCTCCACTTATCAGCTTACGACTTCTGACGGTCTTGAGCAGCTTTCATTCTTGCCTTTATCTGATCAAACCTTGAAGAGGTTTCTTGCACAACTTCTAGACTTCCAATCTCTTTCTGAAACGAATAATACCTTTCCAAGGTGATACTTTGAGCATCACATTCTCACAAACGTTAAACTCGATTTGTCTTCGCCGCTTATTAGCGTACGACTTCTGACGGTCTTGAGCAGCTTTCATTCTTGCGTGATCTGATCAAACCTCGAAGATGTTTCTGGCACAGCATCTAGACTTCCAATATCTTATTGACCAATCTCTCCCCAACATATAGAAGTTCTACAACGTCTACCATACAACATCTTAAATGACGGCATACCAATATTCGAGTGGTAGCGGTTGTCATAAGATAACTCGGCAAGATACAAATGGTCATCCCAACTTCCTCTAATGTTTAACACACAAGCACGTAGCATATCCTCTAAGGGTTTGGATAGTCCTTTCGACTGCCCATCGGTTTGAGGATGATACGCCATACTGATGTTCAATCTTGTTCCCGTAGATTCATGGAAACTCTTCCAGAATCTTGAAGTAAATCGAGTATCTCTACCGGACATGATCGATAGTGGCACACCATGCGTAGCCACAACCACTTTTATGAACACATTTGCTAACGTTTCTGACGAGATAGCCTCTCGTATAGGTAGAAAGTGAGCACTTTTCATCAAACGGTCCACAATCACCCTAATGGTATCATGATGTTTAGCTTTACGGGGTAGCTTAGTTATGAAATCCATGGGGATGTTTTCCCATTTCCATTCCGGTATCTCTGATGGTTGCATCTTCCCATAAGGCTTCTGGTGCTCTGCTTTGACTTGAAAGCAAGTTAAGCACTTACTGACATAATCTACTACATCATTCTTCATACCCGGCCACCAATAGTCTCTCTTCAGATCCTGATACATCTTGGTGGATCTCGGATGAATCGAGTATCTCGACTTGTGAGCTTCATCTAATATTCGACCTCTAAGATTTCCATGACGTGGAATCCACATACGGTCAAACCAAGTCTTAACACCATGAGTGTTATCTATCAGCTAATCTTGCTGTCCGAAAATTCTTTCCTTTTTCATTAGCCCTTCATCTATAATCACCTCCGATTGCACCTTGATGATCTCTTCAAAGAGATCTGATTTAATAATTAACTTATTAGATTTCACTGTAGCAATGACTTCCTCATTCTTACGGCTTAGCGCGTCGGCGAGCACATTAGCCTTGCCATGATAACATTTGATATCATAGTCGTAGTCCTTTATCAGCTCTAACCATCTCTTCTGTCTCATGTCAACTCTTTCTACTCAAAGAAGTACTTTAAACTCTTATGATATGTATAAATAGTACACTTAGTACCATACAGATAATGTCTCTATATTTTGAGAGCATGCAATACTACTGCTATCTCTAAATCATGTGTAGGGTAGGTACTCTCATGAACCTTCAAATGTCAGGACGCATAAGTTATAACATTTCCTCGTTGCATTAACACGCAACCTAACCCACGATGCGAGGCATCAGTACAAACGAGCAAATCTTCATCGCCATTGGGTAGAGCAAGGATTGGAGCTCGCGTGAGTATTTCTATAATTCCTCAAAAGCATCCTCCTGAAACTTACCCCGGTAGAATACTACAGACTTTCGGGTCATTCCGGTCAACGGTGCGGCTATTTTAGAGAAGCCTTTAACGAATCTCTAATAATAGCCAGCCAACCCTAAGAAGTTGCGTATATCAGTCGGGTTCTGCAGAGTTTTCCAATTCATTATCGCCTCAATCTTAGCTGGGTCCACTGTAATTCCTTCAGGATTGATTACGTGCCCTAGAAAATGCACCTCACGAAACCAGAACGCGCACTTCGAAAACTTACATACAGTTTCTATTTCTTCAAGATCTCCAGTACTTACTTTTGATGCTCAACGTGATCAGACTCGCTGGTTGAATATATCAATATATCGTCAATGAACATTGATATAATGCTAAATATTTATGTTTCCCGTGTATATTTTAATTAATATTTTAATAGTTTTTGTTCCTTTTTAGTCGAGATTTGTATACTACTAACGTTTTTGTGTGTCGTAGGTTCCGGGATTTGATCGTGATTAAAAAGGGCGAAAAACGAGCTAAAACGAGCCGAAACGGAGATCCGGAACGCGTCAGGAAGAACCAGAACAGAGAACCAGTCAGACCGGGCCGTTCTAACCGGCCCCCTTGGTGGAGCACGCGGCGCCGCGCCTAGGGGAAAGGCAAAAAGCCCTTAGCGCGGCGTCTAGGCAAGGATGATGGGTTTTTAATTCGTTTTTGGTTATTGTCGGACCTGGTTTTCGCTATTTAAACACCTTTAACTTAAACTTGACATAACCTAAAGCCACCAGACGATTTGGAGAGTTCTTGGAACTATTTTACGAGTTTGTTGGTGATTTTGAAGGCACGAGAACAGCCGGTGAAGAGCTTTACGTTCAAGATCAAAGACTACGGGTTATATCGCCTTTAATCTTTCGTTTCTCATTATTTCATCATGTTTTCAGTTTTATTTTCTTTGTTTGATTTAGACTATATGATGCTAGGCTAAACTTCATAAACTACCTAGGTCGTGATGAACCTTTGTTCGGTTTGATTTTGATTGGAATTTCTTTTCGTTATGGATTTATGTTCTAAGTAAAGTGTTGAGTTTGAATTAATTGATGCGTATGATTGCTTGGTTTTATTTACTTGGATTTATTGTTTCACATTACCCTTGGTGATTGTTTCATAAAATAGGGTTTTGTTAGGTCATTTACTGTGTGTTCTAACTAGTTTATGATTGATATGCATTAAAATCATAGAAACAATAAAATCAAGAATGGCTGAAACATAATCAACGACTACTAGGATGTAACGGTGGCTGAAAGAACTTGGGAAAGGTCCCATAAAATCGATGCCCCACATATCAAAAACCTCGCAAACCTGAATCGGTAGTTGGGGCATCTCGCCTCGTGATGAGATGTTGCTTGCCCTTTGGCAAGCATCACAACACTGCACCATGTCATGAGCATCACGGAAGATGGTTGGACAAAAGAAACCAACGTCAAAGACCTTCTTCGTGGTGGATGTGGCTCCATGGTGTCCTCCGGTCGGGCCCTCGTGGGAGTGACTCAGGATTTTGCGTGCTTTATCACCATACACGCACATACGCACGAGCTGATCGGCTCCAATACGAAACAAATAGGGATTCTCCCAAAAATAATGCTTAACAATATAAAAGAATTTCTTCTTTTGCTGGTGAGTAAGGCCCTTTAAAACGACCCCACTCGCGAGAAAATTTGCGATGTCCGCGAACCAAGGATGATCATCGTCTCGCGTCTCAACATGCATGATAAACTCGTGGGGGAAATTGTCATTTATGTGGACCCCCACTTGTTCCGATGAAGCTGAGCACTCAAGACAAGAAAGTTGATCGGCCGCGACATTCTCAGTGCCTTTTTGTCACGGATCTCAATGTCAAACTCCTGTAGCAATAAAATCCAACGAATGAGTCTCAGCTTCACATCTTGTTTACTGAAAAGATAACGAGGTGCTGCATGATCCGTGAACACGATGGTCTTAGAAAGGACAAGATAAAACCGAATTTATCGAATTCAAAGACGACCGCAAGGAGCTCTTTCTCGGTACTCGTGTAATGCTCCTGCGCGTCATTCGAGTCCTTCTCGCATAGTAAATTGGGTGAAAATGCTTATCCCGTCTTTGACCTAAAACCGCCCCGACTGCAAAATCGTTAGCATCGCACATCAATAAAAGGAAGAGTCCAGTCGGGGGCTACCATGATAGGATCGTTCACCAATTTCTCTTTCAACAATTCAAATGCACGAAGGCACTCAAAGGAGAAAACGAACGGGGCATCCTTCTCGAGGAGCTAAGTCATAGGGCGGGCGATTTGGGAAAAGTCCTTAATGAATCAACGATAAAAACCCGCATGACAAAGAAAACTCCTAATAGACTTCACTGAATTCGGTGGCGGAAGCTTAGAAATGGTATCAATTTTGGCTCGATCAACCTCAAGCCCCGCCTGTGAAATCTTATGCCCTAACCCAATGCCCTTCTTCACCATGAAGTGGCATTTCTCCCAATTAAGAACAAGGTTGGCCTCTTCACACCTGGCCAACATTTTCTCCAAATTTCTCAAACAATGATCAAAAGAACTCCCAAAAACAGAAAAGTCATCCATGAAAACCTCCATGGAGTCCTCGATCATATCATGAAAAATCGCCACCATACATCTCTGAAATGTGGCTGGGGCATTACACAATCCAAAGGGGATCCGTCGGTAGGCGAATGTGCCATAGGACATATGAATGTCGTCTTTTCCTGATCCTCAGGAGAGATGGGGATATGAAAATAGCCCGAGAAGCCGTCGAGAAAACAATAGAACATTTTTACCGACAGTCGTTCTAAAATCTAATCGATAAAGGGGAGGGAAGAATAATCCTTTCTCTTGGCGTCATTGAGTTTGCGGTAATCAATGCAAACTCTCCATCTCGTGAATGTACGAGTAGGAATTAACTCGTTTTTCTCATTCAACACAACCGTCATACCGCCCTTTTTCGGGACAACCTGCACAGGGCTCATCCATGGGGAATCAGAGATCAGATAAATCAATCCAGCATAGAGTAGCTTGATGACCTCTTTCTTCACAACGAATTGCATATTAGGGTTTAAACGCCTTTAATGCTGCACCACAGGTCTGTACTCCTCCTCCATCAAGATCTTAAGGGTACAAAAGGATGGATTGATCCCTTTTATATCCATGATCTTCCAAGCGATCGCATGCTTGTGCCTTTTGAGAACCGTAAGCATATTAACCTTCTCCTCACTCGACAAACTCGAAGAAACAATAACAGGCAAGCCGGACCCATCCTCCAAAAGGGCATACTCCAAATGGGATGGAAGTTCCTTAAGATCAATGAATGGTGGATCCTCAACAGAAGGTTTTGCCTTAGGCTCGGCAACGCGATCGACATCATCAATTTTCTCCAAACACTCAGGAGGCTCGTGATCTACACCATAGACCGACTCCTCAAGTAGAGGCTCAATGTCAAGGCCAGAACCATTTCCACTAATCAACTGAGTATCCAATGAACTCTCCTCACACGTGTCCTGAAAGTGTTCACACACACAAGAATCAATGGTATCAATGTAAAGTACGTCATCATGATCTTATGGGTGTCGCTTGGATTTCCCAATATCAAAGGTCACCTCCTCATCTCCAACTCTAAGAGTGAGTTTGCCGGTGCAGACATCAATGAGAGCTCTAGCAGTGGCTAGGAAAGGACGACCTAGGATAAGTGGTAAATTTTTATCCTTATCCATGTCTAAGGTCACAAAATTGACAGGAAACACGAATTTTTCGATTTTCACTAGCATATTCTCAACTATACCGTGAGGATATTTCACAGAACGGTCGGCAAGTCGGATGCTCATGCAAGTAGGCTTAGTCTCACCTAGGTCTATTTTGGAAAAAACGGAATAAGGCATCAAGTTTATGCTAGCACCTAGGTTGGCTAAAGCATTACTAACCGATAAACTACCGATCAAACAAGGAATGGTGAAACTGTTCGGATCGGTCATTTTTTTGGGCAATTTATTCTGAAGGACCGCGGAACACTCCTCATTCAAAGTAACATAAGAAAGCTCCTCCAACTTCTTCTTATTCGAGAGGACCTCTCTTCGGCATTTATTTCAATGCATCAAGGAACGAAAGATTAATGTGTAACTACTTAAAAAGTTCTAAGAATTTCCCATACAGCTCTTCCATCTTCTGCTTCTTCAAACGGCCTGGGTATGGAATGGGAGGAACATAAGTCCTAACTGGCTCACTGGGTTATGCGGTACTTGCTAGGTCTAGCCTCAAGTGCACCTCACCAGGAGTCTCAGTATCGATCTCATCAGCAATTGGTTTTGGTGTGGAAACCGATGCGTCAACAGGAATGGTAGTCCTACCATTCCTCAGGGTAATAGCCTTAGCCTCAGCATTTGGATTCCTTTCGGTGTTACTAGGAAGGCTACCCTGCTGTCTCTCAGAGAGAAGTTAAGCAATCTGTCCAACTTGATTTCCGATGGTTTGCATGGACGCTTTCTGATTCCTCAACTCAAGATCGTGCCTCTGGAGAGTCTCATCAATTTTCAGGTTCCTTTGCTCAGCCAATTTGTTTGAGGTCTCGGTCTTAGCCAAAAGTTGGGACAAAAGTCTTTCAATATTAGTCCCCCCACCTGACTGATTACCATTTCTGGAACCTTGAAATTGAGACTTTTGTTGGTAAGATTGATTTTGGGTTTGACTTTGCTAATTTGGCTTTCTGTCAAACCCGGTGGCATTTGATTTTGATTGCTACCACCATCTTTCCAGCTGAAATTGGGGTGGTTTCTCCATCCCAGGTTGTAGGTGTTG
This sequence comes from Bidens hawaiensis, assembly GCF_021521415.1. Classification (NCBI taxonomy): domain Eukaryota; kingdom Viridiplantae; phylum Streptophyta; class Magnoliopsida; order Asterales; family Asteraceae; genus Bidens; species Bidens hawaiensis. The sequence continues at coordinate 1,289,274 of NW_027491454.1, forward strand.
CCGTAGGCATCGTTTTGGCGGCCGACAAAGTCAACATCCTCCACCACCATGGCTTGCTGGCACTGACTGGTCTGGTGTTTTCTATCACACACCCCGCAACGAGAACTAGATTTGAAAAGATCGGATTGCATTTGGTCAAATCTTTTAGTAAGAGCTTTTAACTGGGCGGAGACAAGGGTGTTTGAGTCAACGTGATGAATACCCTTAGAGGAAGGAATACTACGAGGCGGATTATATGCGAAACTCTTCTTAGCGGCTTTCTCCAAGATATCAAGCGCCTCATTTGGGGTACACCTACCGAAATCTCCTCCCGCAACCTGATCGACGGCCTGCTTTTGTGCCCCGGATAAAGCGTCAAAGAATGTACGATATTGAAGCCCACGACTCAAACCGTGATGAGGGCATTTTCTCAACAAGCCCTTGAACCTCTCCCATGCGGCATGAAGTGACCGTCATCATCGACACGAAAACCGGTAATGTTTGCTTGGAATTTAGCAGTTTTATCGGGTGGGAAACATTGAAGAAGAAACTGCTCAACTAACTAATTCCAAGTGGTGAAGGAACCGGAAGGGAGTGCCTCTAACCACTCCAGAAACAGACCCGCGAAGTGAGAATGGAAAAAGTATAAGTCTCACGACATCATCAGAACAATTATTAATTTTGAATGTCGCACATAATCGAAGGAAATATGAAACGTGAGCATGAGGGTCCTCGTTCTAGAGACCATGAAAAAAACAGAATTTTCAACCATATGAATGATGCTCGACTTGATCTCGAAACTCACTTCAATATCGGGCTGCGTGACGCTGCTGCCATAACCTTCAAGTGATGGTGTGGCAAAGTCGTCCATGTGACCTTGATCGTTCGGGTCCGCCATCTCTTCTTCTTCTACCTAGGGGGTGTCGGTATCCTCCACTTCTTCGTTTTCAATGACCTCAGCAACCTCGCGTGCTCTCCTCCTCAAACCTTCTCGAATATGTCGCTTGGGCTCAAAAAGAGGTGAAACAAGCTCAGGACCGGGCGTGGTGGACATTTATCACCCAGAAGAACGCGGAACGAAAAACGAACAAAGACACGGAAACTAACTAGAAACTAAACTAAAATAAAAAATAAGATGAATAAAAATGAAATAAAATAAAAAAGATCAAAAATATCAACAAGGCTAATTAAATACTCGTATTGTTCCTTAAAATCACCGTGTCCCCTGCAATAGTGGCAAAAAACTTGACGTGTGTGAATATATATATATATATATATATATATATATATATATATATATATATATATAAAATGTTAATAAAAGTTCCACACAAATTGGGTTTTAAAATAGGTTTTCACCTACAACTAAACCACACACGAAAAGCAAGTGTACCTATCGTTTTTAATAAAGTGTTGGCAAGAACCGAGTATCAATCCATGGACACGACAACTTTCTAGTACTAAATCTTTGTAGATAGTCAACCTAACAAGTGAATCTCACTTTGAATTTTAATTAACTAAACTAGCATACAATGAAAATAAGCAAGTAAAAACACAAGAACACAACCAATCCAACAAACTATCTAGACATGAATCCACTCTACTGATATGATAAAATAGCAATGATATCGTAAAACATTAGGAATCCAAACATAAATACTAGATTATAATCAAGCAACCTAATACTAGCAAATAATCATCATGAAGGGTTTTCAATCAAGAGATAAACATAGACTAACTTGTTTGTCAAAACAACAAAGTCTCATAATCAAAGGAAAGCTAGCATGAACAACATACTAACCACCTAAAATTACACTAAAGTAGCCAAACTCGTGAAATTAATATCAACTTATGAAACTTTAACTAGCAAGTCATCACCAAGTCAAGAATCATAACAACACTCATCAATTTTCCAATATTAAGTGTAGGGTTCCATACTCATCAATAATATTATAATCAAATTAATTTTTGCTAGTCATTCCTAACTTAGTAATGTAAATATTTGTTAGTCTAGAACATAGTTTTCCAACATGAATGCCTAAATATTTGTAAAACTAACAAGATTATGCAACTCTAACATGTATGAACACCATCAATATTAACTTATAAATTGAACCATATTCTTGAAAGATCACCAATTTACCAAAATCATGCATAGATGATATATCACATTAGCAAAAGTTTCAAAATTGTCTAGATAGTAAAAGTAATTAGCCCATAAGGCTTAATACAACTACAATCAAACTAGAAATAAGCTTACAAAACATGTTCAAGAACAAGGAAATGCAAACTAAGATCAAACAAAGATTGAAGATTGGAATGAAGGATCTTGAGGATGGTGGAAGCCTAACAAGATGCTTGCAAAATGAGTCGAAGTCACCAATTAATTTAGAGAGAAAATGTGGGTTCAAAACTCTCTGCCCTCCTTCTGTTATGTGAACGGCTCATTTTATTGTCAAAAGTGAGACATGATCATGTTTGTAGAGAGACATGGTCATGTTCAAGCAAAATGTAGATCTAAGCCTCTAATTGGTTCTTTGGTATCCAAGAAAACTATTCCTCTGATTGAAGTTACTAGGCATGGGAATACAACTGGACATAAGCTAGATTTGGTAAACATGAATTCCTGAAGAAAAAGGCAGGGTGCGACTTCTCTTGAAAAAGGCAGTGCGACGTCTCTTGAAACTTGAAAGGAGGGACATGATCATGTCATTACAAAGACATGGTCATGTTTGTTGTTGTGTAGTTAAGGAATATGGCATGGTCATGTTTGTTTGTTAGCATGATCATGTTTGCATTGTAACTCCACCTTTTTCCACATTACTCCTCTAGACTCCTCTAGAATTCTTATTATTTAGCACCAACCCCTGAAATTTCACAATTCAATATAAAGTATATATTCTCACAAATTTTCATTAAATTTCCACCAAGAGTGTGGAAAATGAGGTAAAATATGTGCAATAAATATGTATAAATTTGCGCACATCAATATCGCATTCATATATACTCTTTGGACCCGTTAATAATTAGTTTATTAGTAATATATACTAATAATAATTATTAAAAATTTCCAACAATCCCCACATGAATGGAGATCGATCCGTACACTCACGTGTCAAATAGAGTAACAGCGGTTGAGCGTTGCAGGATAGGTAGCATTAGCCTTGAACCTTCCTTTATAAAATATACTTAGTCTCCTAGCGGTGGTAGACGCGGTGTCTTTGAACCAATCCCATTTTGATGTAGACGTTATTATATTTCACACAATACTCTTCCTGGTCTGGTTAACCCCTCATTGTTGTGTCCGTTCTGGTCATGGAACACTAGCCTGGTTCTGCAAGAGCTCTAGGATTTGGGCCCCCACAAATCCATTTGAAGCAACCCACTTCTCTCTCACATAGGTGATTTGATACTCATATCATTATGGTTACCATGATCATAAATCATAACCATCACATGGTTGATTTGACCTTCAAATCATTAAAGGCATAATGGTTATCATGATCCCCATATCATTAACCATATGTTATGCTTAGCCTCCCCTTTGTCACTGAATTTCTTAGGAATGATGGACTAGGATGTTTATTTAAACAACCTTTGTAATTTAATAGGATATATATATATATATATATATATATATATATATATATATATTAGCTTATGTGTCAACTTGTACATAAGTTATGCCCCCACAGTGACTACCCTTAGTTCATGCAGTTATGTTGTCCTATTGAACCTAGATCATGGGATATCCAATCTCATAGGTTAGGTTTTCCTTTGAACTTACTTTCTACATGGGTTTTAGTCTCATTCCACAACTCCATCTTTCATCAACCCTCAGGTTATTGGATCAAAAATCATTATCTATGACTTCGTCAAGTCAATACAAGATAATTGCGCAATTAAGACGAGTTATTATGGCGTGTTCTTAATTTCCAAACTTGTTCATATTCTAATACTATAACCTCTAGATTCTTCATGAATCTTGTTATAACAACTGTCTTTTGAAGAACACATCTCTTAGGTAAACACATCTTCAATATGCCAATATCAGACATCTATCTAGAATCTGATTTCAACCAATTGGCACTCAAGTCTAATCAACAAATTACCTCATTATGACCATTGTGCACTCCACCAAGTCACAAGTTTGCAATATTCCTTATTGCCAATCATTCCAAGTTTAAATGCAAGATACCCACACATTGAAGTGTTATTGGATAACATCGTCCAACATCTTGATCGTATAAAGAAAATCTCTTTCTTTTAGTAATCATAGTAAGCTCTTTCTTTTCTTATTGACAGGATAAAGAAAAGTTTTTATTTTCTACACAGGTTTGAGATATAATCTCAATCATCTCAATTAAAGAAAAGCTCTTTCTTTCATCATAGGTTTGAGATATCAACTCAATTGTATCATCTCAATTACCACCCCCAACATTTCTTGCAGACATGGTTTGTTTAATTTTACTTATGTTCATACATCGACACTCATGATTTGAACAATACCATGCCATTGTATCAGTGAGTTCATTGATGTTAACAATGGGGATTTTTACATATTTCCCCAACCAACAAAATTAATTACATATTTTCCCTTAAACCAAATTGCCTATTTACCCCTTATTTAAAATAAACATAAAATTAAATCAATTAAAAATAAAAAAAGTTATGTTAATAGTTTAGAACCCACATCATCTTCTCCGACTACTTACGGCAAACTCGATTATCCGGTAAATTTCTGGCCACTAGATCACCATCGCAAACCACCACCCCCACTATAATTTCACTCTTTCTTCATATCTCATATTCTTCCAAGAAGAATTCCAACTCTTGCCTCCACGCCTTCTCCGCTTCCACCGTCTCCCTCCACCAAACTGCTTCCACGATGCCGATTCCAATCAGAAAAACGTGGTTATGGTGCTATGGCGGTTGCTGCTAGATATGGGTTCGAGCAAGTTGTTAAAACGAGATGGCAGTGGAGTATTTGGGTGGTGGGCTGTGTGTGGTGGTTCGGTTAGAGAGAGGGATTGAGATCGAAGTGCACCGGGGTGTATGTGAGGTTTCCGCTTACCACGTTTAATCTATTTCTTTGTGTGGTATAATCGTGAATGTGGGGTTGCCAGCCAACCACATTTATGTTTTCTGTTATTTAATCCAAGGGTACAATTGTCAACCAATATATTAATTTTAGTGAAATGGGTAAATATGTAATATATATAGTTAAGTGAGGGGAAATATGTAACTATTTTTCTTAAGTTGAGGAAATATGTAATTAATCTACTTAGCAAGGGGAAATATGTAAATGCCCCTTAACAATAAAGCAACTCATGCATTATCATAAGTTTCGACCGCTTGCTAGCGTATAAGCTAAACCTTATCACATGGCAGTTAACAAACCATCACAAACTTAGTAGTATCTAGGAGAACTTGGAAAGTTGAGATCTACTCAAGATCCTTAAGAGTTATATTATTACGTTAGATTAAATGAAATCCATTTTAACTTGTCAATACACATAATCATTCTTGTGTATGTTATGAATGTTCATCTCTAATTAGTCTTTGTCAAGAACCATAATTAACAAGTACTAGTCTAGCATGCTTAGACTACAATACTTAGACCTGTGAACAGAAGATGCATCATTATAATTCTTCACAGCCTTAAGAGAAAACACATTATCTCTTCCCAACATTCATTTATTAGTTTTAGACAAAATAATCTGATTTCATTTACCATTCCGAAACCTCACTTTTAGAACGTCTTAACCCCAAAGTTAATCTCATTTGATAAGATTGATGTGCTAAAAGTAGTCAAATAATTTATTAACTAAAATTACGTTAAACAAGACACTATGTAATACTATAGACTCTTAAACTACTAACCGGCAAGAGTCCGGATATCGAACTCGCGAGACTCTATAAATTACGAAACTAGCAAATTTGACTCAACTACAAGACGTGACTGTTTAATAATAATGTTTGAAGGGGGTTTTAAAACTAATTATTAATTAACTAAACCTAACCCTAATTGATTAAAATATAATAAAACATAATCATTACTTAAAACCTAATTAATTAAATATTATAAACTTAACCCTAATTAAATAAAATATAATAAACTATTAAAACACTTAGATTAACTCAGATGATGAAAATAACTACCTAGGCTAGAATCCCCAATGTTACGGTTATTAATTAAATGAGAAATTTAAGTTACGGAACCAGGATCGTAAAATAGACCCTTGACAGAAAACCCGAACAGGACCCTTGAACTTCAAGAAGACGCCTATGGATTTCTAACAAGTTTTAAGAGTTAAGACTCACCAGTTTTATGAATTAAACTTCCCTACGGTTATTTAATAATTAATGTCTAAGTATCTTTATGACGAAATCCTACCTTACAGCGCGGAAATCAAAGATAGTTAAGAAGACTCAATTGACTTAATAGACTAAGTTAACAATCAAACCTAGACGGACTCCTTACGAAGAACTTAATCTAGCAATCCTGACCAACAAAGATCTATCAATAACCTATCACCTTACAGCTTTCTAGGCTAGCAGCTCACTTTTATCCATTTAATTGATTTTATTGTTTCTATGATTTTAATGCATATCAATCATAAACTACTCAAGAACACACAGTAAAGGGGACCTCACATGGCTAACAGCGTGGATGATCAAGTCTGTAGTGTATTTGTACTTTTGTACTTTTGTGATCATGTTTAAAGACTTAAAAGGGTTTGCTCTTTTTGGCTTTATTTTAAATATCCACAACTCCACTTAGGAATTGTGAATACCCAGATGAATAGATTGCATACAGAGCCATGGTCTCCGGACCCGAAGCATCCCATCAATACAAGATTTAAGGTTATAAAACCTTACACCTATGAGGTGTAAAACACTAAACTAGCAATTTAAGATTTATAACACAGGCTACACGGCATACTCTAACGTTAAACCTACCCAAGTATCATATGATAACGTATTCAAATTTTTTAAAATTTTATAATATTTCCACTTTTTCATACCAATAATTGAGGCTTGAGTATGGCCTGACCTTTCATTACTTATCTTCCACGGACGAAACGCTTTACCCACAAAAGATTTCCGTTTTAACCATTTTATCAAATTGCCCTTTCATTTTCAAGGCTGAGCCTACCGACACATCCCAAGTTAAGTGTGTTTACTTTTATGTATCTTATATTAGTTAGTAGTTTGAAAAACCGATTTCCGATAAGCATCATCATCTCCTACTTTAACGCAAAAGACTAGATTCAAGGGACATTTTTAAAACATTTTTTTCAAATTTTTTTTAAACTATGACTCAAATATCCTATCCCCACACTTAAATTTTGCATTGTCCTCAATGCAAGGATAAGGACGACTTAAATAAAAATAAAATTAAAAATAAAGTTGGACTACAAAACATAAAAAACCTAAAATTAAAAACAAAAATAATATAAAAAGTTAATAAGCTAGATAATGGAAAAGACTTAGCTGGTAATATGCGCATGATTTTTTTTATCTCAAAGTCTTCTTCAATGAATGCCCTCCAACTACGAACGCGCTCAACAAATGTTAACTCCTTCTCTCACATACAAATGTACGCGGCAAAAATTTAACAAAAAATATCTAGAAATATATCTTATCAAACTGCTAGATATTAAGCATTCAAAATATTTTCACCAACCGAAAAAATATATATATAATTATCATGAATAATTTGCAGAAAATAATAAATGTAAAGTATACGGCTCAGCTGCTCCATCCCCACACTTTTCTTTTTCAATATACTCAACCTTGGGGATTCGTCTCTCTAGCTCATTGAGTCTCTCTTCAAATCTTGCAAAACTCAAAAACACCATAACAAAGAAAAACTACAAAAAACTACGTTAGTGATTCGATTAAATATACAAACTCCGTGAAACCTCCCCACACTTGAACTTAATCAGGAGGTTTCTCCTTGATTTGGACCCTGTCCAAACCGTTTAGTTCCGCCCGAAATTTATCAAACAGTAATATATCAATGATGGAACCGCAAAATATTAACTTAGAATTAAAAATCAATAACGGTTCAGACCACCTATATTTAAACTTACCTGGCAAGAGCCGAATGCGTTGTGAGTATCGAGAAGTTTGATCGTGTTTGACTTTTAGTGGCTTTTTCACTCCCATAGACATCTTCTAAAGTAAACGCAACTTCGGTTTTCAGGTAACCTATCATCCTCGACCTTCTCCCTTGGTTTTAATTCCCGATAAGCATTCAAAACACAGTCCACGGGCCGGCAATATTGTTCTTCCTCTAACACCACATCCTCATCTACATTGTCCTCTACAAGTAGGGCCTCGAAAAACGCAACATCCTCATTAACGTCTAACGTGTCTCCCCCGTCATAATCCGACAATCCATCCAACTCCAGATTCAAGAATTCATCTTCCTCGTTAAGCTCATTATCAACCTTAACCATATCCTCAACACCAAACATTAGCTCGATTGACTCTACCAAATCCACTTCATCCTCTATCTCTTTTTTCTTCATTAACGACATCTGATAAGCAGCCCACTCTTCTTCGTTTATCTCATCATCAGAGTCACTCAAAAAATCAATAATAGCATGTGAAACCGGGGGTGGGAGTTCAACATCCATTCTTGTCTCCGTTACATGAGTGATCTCCTCATCTGACTGCTCAACATATTCCAAGGATCTCAACCTCTCCATTTCATCTTCTTCATCCAGTCTCATAGAAATTTCTTCTACTTGACGTTGGAGATCAGTAATAATATCCTGGTGAGTTTTGAAGATTGTATCATGCTTAACGAACATCTTTTGGATATCTGTAGCCATGTATTGGACCAACATCTTTTCTATCCTACCCATAGCAGCTACATCCTCATCAGAAAGGCTTTTATAAAATTGATCATAACACTGCTCCTGGTTTTGTTGAGGTTGCTGATACGAATTCTGAAAATAATACGGAAAAGGTCCCTGTGAAAAATATTGCACCGGCTGCACAGAAGGGTTAGCATAATGATGTGCCAAACACCCCACATATTGTGGACATATAAGCGTAAAATGGGGTCCGCCACAAATCTCACACATATTTACGACACAAAAGAAATAAAAAGACACGGACAAATAGACTCCAATGACTCAAAACAAATACAAACACAAATATCACATATATAGCAAGTAAGTCTAGTCAAAGCTAATAACGCAATTACCAAGAGTCCCCGGCAACGGCGCCAAAAACTTGATTTGCTAAAAGTAGTCAAATAATTTATTAACTAAAATTACGCTAAACTAGACACTAAGTAATACTCTAGACTCTTAAACTACTAACCGGCAAGTGTACCGGTCGACTCTAGTACAGTTAAGTAAGTCCAGATATCGAACCCACGAGAGTCTATAAATTACGAAACTAGAAAATTATACTCAACTACAAGACGTGACTATTTAATAATAATGTTTGAAGGGGGTTTTTAAACTAATTAATAATTAACTAAACCTAACCCTAATTGATTAAAATATAATAAAACATAATCATTACTTAAAACCTAATTAATTAAATATTATAAACTTAGGAGCAACTTCATAGAATAGTAGCCAAGTTTCAAAACTGTTCTAATTAGGTCACTCAACTTTTAAAAAGTGTTTCAATTAAGTCGCTCAACTTTCATATTTTATTAAATTAAAGGTTTTAACATAATTTTTTAGCATTTTTCTTTTTTGTTTCGCATAGAAAATCTTTTTATGTTTTTTTTATGTTGACGTTAAGTGACAACGTAAATTTTATTTTTTATTTTTTAAATTTAATATAATTAAAGTTTTTTAAAATTTTCTAAATTTAATTACATATATTGCAAATTCCAACCCCCACATATTATCCTCCATTTCTTTCTTGACGCCCAAAAAAATTGATGAGACTCGATTTGAAGATTTAGTGACCCGATTTTGGAAGAATATGCATGAGTGACCTAATTGTAACACATTTGAACCTCGGTTACTATTCTATGAGATATTCCCTATAAACTTAACCCTAATTAAATAAAATATAATAAACTATTAAAACACTTAGATTAACTCAGATGATGAAAAGAACTACCTAGGATAGAATCCCTAATGTTACGGTTATAAATTAAATGAGAAATTTAAGTTATGGAACCGGGATCGAAAAATAGACCCTTGACAGAAAACCCGAACAGGACCCTTGAACTTCAAGAAGACGCCTATGGATTTCTAACAAGTTTTAAGAGTTAAGACTCACCAGTTTTATGAATTAAACTTCCCTACGGTTATTTAATAATTAATGTCTAAGTATCTTTATGACGAAATCCTACCTTACAGCGCGGAAATCAAAGATAGTTAAGAAGACTCAATTGACTTAATAGACTAAGTTAACAATCAAACCTAGACGGACTCCTTACGAAGAACTTAATCTAGCAATCCTGACCAACAAAGATCAATAACCTATCACCTTACAGCTTTCTAGGCTAGCAGCTCACTTTTATCTATTTAATTGATTTTATTGTTTCTATGATTTTAATGCATATCAATCATAAACTAGTCAAGAACACATATTAAATGACCTAACAAAACCCTATCCTATGAATCAATCACCAAGGGTAATGTGAAACAATTAATCCAAGAAAATAAAACCAAGCAATCATACGCATCAATTAATTCAAACTCAACAGTTTACTTAAAACATAAATCCATAACGGAAAAATTCTCAATCAAAATCAAACCGAACAAAGGTTCATCACGATCTAGGTAGTACATTAAGTTTATCCTAGCATCATATAGTCTAAATCAAACAAAGCAAATAAAACTGAAAACATGATGAAATAATGAGAAACGAAAGATTAAAGGCGATAAAACCCGTAGTCTTCGATCTTGAACGTAAAGCTCTTCACCGGCTGTTCTCGTGCCTTCAAAATCACCAAGAAACTCGAAAATATGCTCCAAGAACTCCCAATTTCGTCTGGTGGCTTCAGGTTATTGTCAGGTTTAAGTTAAAGATGTTTAAATACCCAAAACAAGGCCCAACAAATAACAAAAACGAACTAAAAAATCCATCAGCTTTGCCTAGGCGCCGCGCAACGGCCTTTGGCCTCCCCGGTTGCGCTACGCGAGTTCTACCAAGGGGCCGGTCCGGTCTGACCGGTTCTCTATTCCGGCACCTTCCTGGCGCGTTCCGGATCTCCGTTTTGGCTCTTTTTAACTCGTTTTTCGTCCTTTTTGATTACGATCAAATCCCGGAACCTACAAAACATAAAAATAGTTAGCAGTATACAAATATTGACTAAAAACGAACAAAAAAATTAAAATATTAAATAAAATTTACACGGGAAACATAAACATTTAGAATTATATCAAAGATCATAACTCGTTTGCCTTTAACCTCCAAGGCCTTAACCATTGAGTTATAGAGACTTAAACATAAGTTTATAATCTAAGTCACATTGATGAACACATTTATTACAAGTTGATATCTGGTACTCGTCTATAATCACTATTATGGATGAAATGGAATCACTTATATTGACATTGAACAGAAAGGCAATTACATATGCCCAAATCGAGAACAAATCCTCCACATAGTTCAAACAATATTGATAGTGACATAATTACTAACAAGTTCATCACTATTATAATTCTCTTATAATAAATGTCACAAAATTATTATAGTAATTTAAAATAATAACATATATTTCTTTCATATGTTACATTAATCGAAACGCAATTGCGCATTTTAATGTTGATGCACTCAACATTAAATGGCATATATCGCTCTTGTGTATTCGTCTTAATATAGTCACCACATTTGCACTTGGTGTAATTAGATAATCTGATGTCTTGTCACAGACTTATTGTCAACGGAACAACTCTCAAGTTGTTTATTGTGCAAATTTAATTTTGCACTATCCATTAAATGAAGTATACAAAATAACATTTTGTAAGTCACAATACACATTGATTAATTCTTTTTTAAAATTGCATGTGTTATCTGAAGATATTGAACACAAAATAATACAAACGAAATTACAACATAATATGTACAAGTCTTTTTTACAACAGTTCAAAGGGATAAATTGATAACAGCTGGACACCAATTCTTAAAGTGTTATTATCTTCGACACTTTTATCGTTCGATCAAGATCATCACACTGATATCGTCTTGTGGTTTGTCTTGAGGTACTCCCTCAATAGAGCTCTATTAAGTTATATCATCATGATCTCATTTCATACCGAGACTTTATTCTTAAACAGTCAAGATCTGTCAACCACAATAATATGTTAAAATAATATTCTACACGCTAGTAGTAATATTTGGACAAATACTTCTGTTCATAACAACACCAAGTTGTTTTCCCATCAATAGTCTACCCGACATTTATATTTGCAAAATAAAATAGTTTATTGTCACGGAAAAAGATCCAATACAATAATGCTTTAACGTACAATACGTACGCGAATCCATTTTTTCACGAATAGATCCATGAAATCACATCCAAACATCTCAGAGTCGTCAATACATATCCAATCAATCATTGGTTCACCAAAAAAACCAGTTTTGGATGGTTAATCGATCAATTTTTCTGTTTTTTTTCACAAAGACCGTTTTTTAGCGTTTTAGGTTTTTGCCTTTGTTCTTTGCCTTTGAGCGTCTCGCGTACCTGCCGTACGTTAAGGCATTAGCATACAGTAACTGCACCCTTAATTTCATAATTTCCGTTCAACGAACCATTTATATTTGCAAACGCATATTTTATTTCTTCCAAATATCTATATGTTTGCAAAAATTTATAACCAGTTTCACAATAAACTATTTTATTTCTAATACACATATTAGAAAACTAATGGTTACAAAACGCTTTATCGATTACGGTTTGCAACAAACCACATTTCTAACTCGGTTGTTAGAAATAAACATTTACCCAATTAAAGACAACCCATGTCCAAGTTACTCGGTAGAAGATTATCGACTATACGTTACTTGGTTTATAAAATAACTAATTTCTAATCGCTCGTTTTTTAAATCATTGTGGTTTATAAAAATAAATCCATTCTAACACACTCGTTAGAAGTCTAAACATTTAGAGACAAATGTTTATAACCTTTAGTTATATATAAACCGCATTTACTATTATTATTTTACCAAAATAATAATTTCTAACATGCTCGTTAGAAGAATTGAATGTTCACTGTTGGAACTTATGTTTTAGACCGACGCATCGAATTAATTTGTGGGTAAAAAATATATTGTTTGGTTTCAAGCAAGTGTGGATGGCTTGAAGACCAAGTCATGCTAGACTAGTATAAATAGATGTTTTTATTCATTTGTCTAGTATGAGTGAGTGTATTGTGTATGAGTGAGATCTAGGGTTTTATCCCTTAGAGAGAGTCTCCGCCTCCAGGATGAGCTCTCCTGGTGGGGGCTGATATTTCTTAACTGATTGTATGTATGAATGTATGTGTGAGTGGTTCTTCATTATAAGAATCATTCGACTAATGAAATCATACTACCATTTCTATCTTGTTTGTGTTTTGATTACAATTGTTCATCATATTATTGATTTTTAATCAAATCAGGCTCTCTCCCAATACATCTCATCTGTCCAAACATCTTTCAAGAGTGAATATGAGTGAGATTCGATCCTAACCCTAGATCTGAGCTCCACACCGTTGTTTAATACCGATTATTCACGCTTCCGCACCGGGGCTCGGTTTTCTCAATTGGTATCAGAGCAGGGTTACTGAATCATTCAGACTAACCGCTGAACTGATTCATTTCGCTCTTGAATCCACCATGGACGTTAAACGATGAAGTTCGTTGAAATTATTTTTGGGGGTTTTGAAATTATTTGATGATTTGGAGAAAATTATATGGATTGATGTTTGGGTTGATGCCTCGTTTGGAAATCCAACATCAATTTCATGTTTATTTGGTCAGAATGGTCCAGATATGATGTAACAGGGTTATTTGGCTCGTTTTGGGGCAACTCTGTTCATTTGTTGATTTCCAGATCTGAAAAGGCTGTGGATAAGATTGAAGATAGATTTCTTTCATTTATTTCGAGATGACCTGGATACTGCTCATCGATTCTTTTCAGATTTCGGAACTACTTTTTCCATCTGAAAGAATTATGGTTTTGTTTGCTCGATATTGATTTTGATAAGTGTGCTACACAAACAGAATATGGTATGTTGGAAAACGTTGCCGTTGGTACAAACTGGTATGAAGAAGGTACAAGTCAAGAATGAACAGGTACTAAAGGCAATATTATCATTGTTTGTTGTAACAAATGCAAAGTGAATATTCAAGCAGGTTCTGCAAGGGAAAATCAGTGATTGATGATGCAGAAATGAATTTTTTTTATGTACCGGGTACACAATGAACATATAAGATTGATCTCGAGTAATGATAATGGTTAAGTGTTGGTTCGGGCACAGTTTGTGTTCTGCCCAAGCACAACTTTTGGTTCGGGCACACTTTATCTAATGCACATCTTATCTCGGGCACATCAAGTTCTAGTGTCGAGTAACCCCTTGCATATCCTTGGTCTTCTCAAGAAAACTATCTTTTAAGTTCCAAGCACACTTTGTGCTAGGAAAGTGCTTCCGAGCACACTGTGTGCTAGTGAAGTGATCTGCTTCCGAGCACACTTTTGGGCACACCTCCGAGCACACTATGTGCTAGTAAAAAAATGAAAAATCACAAGTGTTTTGCTTTCTGTGCACACTTTGTGCTAGGAAAGTACTCCCAAGCACACTTTGTGCTAGGAAAGTGCTCCCAAGCACACTTTGTGCTAGGAAAGTGATCCCAAGCACGTTGTGTGCTAGGAAACAGAGTTTGTGAAAAATTTCAAAGTTTTGAAGAAACTTTTGAGAATTTTGATGTCGTTGACCGTTTGACTAAGCTGTTCTCTACGGAAGATATATACTCAGGGGTATTTTGGTAATTTTTTTCTCCAATCATCAACAAGCTTATGGAATTCAAAACTCATCCATTTCACGACTTCATCAAAAGCTTTACAAGAACAAGTGTTGACCAAGCTAAAGGATTTAATCACTTTTAGTGTCAACCAACATATGAATACGTTTATTTTCAGATTTTTACAATCTTGATAAGGATGGTCAAGATTGCTTCACCCACACTTGATTTGAAGACACGTTTATTGAAGACAATTGCAACGAAATTGGGGGAGTAAAAATCTTTGAATTTCATTGCAAATGGTTAGCTTCAAATCAAGTAAAAGACTCAAGTTAAGGAAAAGTTGATCAAGATCAATAATCCAAGGTTTTTCAAAGATGTTTCATTGTTTGTAAGTTTTCAGATTTCCTAGTACGGATGAGAAGATAGAGTCATCACAAGCAACAATGTTGAAAGGATGATCAGTAGAGTTTAACCTTCAATGAAATAGTCACTTGAACAGTTATGAACGGGTTATGGTTGACCTGAATGCTATGTTAATTCAGGGAATGGTTTGAAGATGATTTACAAGGGAAGAAATATATTTGAAAAATGGAAGATTATTTGATGATCACACTGAGTTTATTTCTTTTTGTGATAACCTTGTTACTTGAAGTTGATATTCAAATTCAAAGCCTCGTTCATATGCCCATACAACTATATCCAAAAGTGGTATAAGAGTGATAATTCGAAATGAACAATGGGAGAAGCTTAACGAGAGGGGGAGAATTTCAACGAATGACAACGAGTTATGAGGTGATCATGGAAGAAATTCGATGGCATCGGTCTAAGGGGGAGATTGTTGGAACTAATGTTTTAGACCGACGCATCGAATTAATTTGTGGATGAAAAATATATTGTTTGGTCTCAACTAAGGGTGGATGACTTGAAGACCAAGTCATGCTAAACTAGTATAAATAGATGTTTTTATTCATTTGTCTAGTATGAGTGAGTGTATTGTGTATGAGTGAGATCTAGGGTTTTAGCCCTTAGAGAGAGTCTTTGCCTCCAGGATGAGCTCTCCTGGTGGGGGGCTGATATTTCTTAACTGATTGTATGTATGAATGTATTTATGAGTGGTTCTTCTTTATAAGAATCATTCGACTAATGAAATCATACTACCATTTCTATCTTGTTTGTGTTTTGATTACAATTGCTCATCCTATTATTTATTGTTAATCAAATCAGGCTCTCTCCCAATACATCTCATCCGTCCAAACATCTTTCAAGAGTGAATATGAGTGAGATTCGATCCTAACCCTAGACCCGAGCTCCACACCGTTGTTTAATACTGATAATTCACGCTTCCGCACCGGGGCTTGGTTTTCTCATTCACAAAGGTTCCTCTATAGGTTTATAAACCCCCGCATTTTCTATTACTCATTAGGAAAATAAATGTGTAAAACTTCTTATTTATCAAAACAATAATTCTAATACGTTAGTTAGAATATTAGACAAATTCTAGCCATATTATTATACAAAATAATAATTTGTGATATAAATACTAGAAGTGACCCGGTTTCAAATAAACCGTTTTAAAACCTTTGGTTTATCTAACACATGTTAGATAAATTAACACTCGTTAAAAACCTTTTATAAAATAATCATTTTCGACCCATGTGCTAGGAAACAAACCTTATTATTTCACAATATTGGTTTTTCATACAGGTATCATAGTCTTTTGGTTATATAATAAACCTCACCCAACACGCAGTTAGCTGACTTAACGTTTACAAAAACAAAACGTTTTAAATTATTTTACAAAATAATTATTTGTACACTCATTCTAGGAAACGAGTCGTTTAGTTAACAATATTTTATAATTAATTTCTAACCCGCATGTCAGGATGTTTAGAGAAAACGTATTAATTATAATTTAAACCCGATCTAACGCGTGTTAGAGTATTAACATTTTCACGAACGAATGGTTTACTAAAAATCACTGCAAATTGTTTTAAAAATATATGGTTTTTCATGAACCGTTTCTAATGGATTTTAGACATAAACAATCACAAAAATTGGTTTAACTATTAAACCCACGGCTTTACAAAACCGGTTCTAACGCTATAGTTAGAGCACATACGATTACAAAAATCTTTTTTAAACGGTTGAATCAAATTACTCATTTTGTATCACGGTATTTGGATTATGTGTTGTATTCCAATCACAATTCCTTACTTAACTGTACTACAAAAAATTTTTCCCAAATCATATATTTATATAAATCCAATTAATAATTTTAAACTTTTGTGAACCCAATATCTTTTATAAAAGTTTTAAGATTGAATGTTTAAAATCTGTTTTAAGATTGTAGGACATGGGTCACGATCTTATAAAAATATTTTAGTAAAACAAATAAATAATCTCTTTATATAATTAGGGAAATTATAGTACATATATCGTATACAAATATAAACGAGAATAATATGAAATAAAACATATATACATATCTTGATTCATACCGATGACCTAACTTGTGCTCGAATGCCGAATTCTTGACGAGTTGATATCGGACCGGAGTTGAGTTGATCATCACGTTGAAATTGCACCAGAACCACGCTCACATCGTCTAGCTCGTGTTCGCCGATACCCGAGCATCACCTCTGAGTCATGACTTCTTGTACGCCCCTTTGCTTGGTGAACCCGTCTTGATCACCCGAAACCCATCTAACTACAAAAATGAACAAATTACGGTTCCCGGTTGTGGCTAATGATTTCTCTTAAATGGAGGTCCCTTAAAACAGATTTCGGGCCACTTCCGCAAGCCCGTCTACTTCCCAGGGTACAACAACTGAAGCAGTATGTATTGGCCGGATTACCCTAGCACCCGAACTATATTTGTAACGAGAGATCGGGATTGAGAGAGAGTTGGAACTGAGAATACGTATCATCGGCAAGGAGCCGTTTGGTTTCGTGTGCATGGTAACGAGCTTGTTAGGCTGTGTGTGCATTCGGGTCGTGATTGATCTCGTTTTTTGGTGTGTCAGTTGCATCTAAGTCTGAACAACACCTTTCTATATTAGCATTAATGCATGAGATGAGTCAGCACGACACATGGCGACTTGTGGAGAAACTTCACCAGGAGTTGACACCTAGCCGCTGACTCATCATGGCACACGACACATGGCGGCATATCATACACACACACGACACTTGTCACAATACTCCCCTGGTGTCGACACTTGGCGCGATGACTCACCTACCTGGTTAACCATACAATTTAAAGTATCGATATTGCATTCATGTCTACTCTTTGAAACCGTTATAATTAGTTTATTAGTAATATATACTCATTATTATTATTAGTCCAAAAATTTCGAACCGTTAAAACAAAATAAGAAGAGCAATCCCATGCTTCGCCTGCTAAACCTTTTTGAGGAATAAAACAAATTTTAAATCTGGGTTCCTTTTCGTGAGGTAATTATTTTTTGCTTGTCATCAAACACGTAACTTTGAGAGATGTTGAGAACTAGAAGTTCTTATCAGAAATTAAAAGTCAAATTTGTATATAAAAAAAATACGAAGGCCACAAGCTTAATTTATTTTCTCTTATAGTCGTTAATTAGAGGTACCCCATTATGGTTTTGCCTCGTTGATGGTGTGTGCAAGGATGAATATTTAAGGATATGGCATGGTTTTTCAAAAAAAAATTTGTCTAAATCAAATCATCTATGATCCTGAGTTTAAATATAAATATCTACAATGATGTGTGTAAGTTTTATTAGACACATTCTTGGGTCAAAGTTCTAAATATTAAAAACAAAATGGCGTGACATCTTTCCTCACAAGATCAAAATGGTTCTGATCGAGTTTTTTATGGATAATTAATTAAAAAGAAATAGCGTATTCTTACTTCTTAGTAGAAAGGTTCACTTATATACTTATATAGTAAATAAGTATATATATATATATATATATATATATATAGGGTTGATATTATTTAAGAACTCTAAAAAAGTTAAGAACTCTTAGGAACCATTAACAACAAAACATTTTTTTAATTTTTTTTATATATTAACATTATTTAAGAGTAGCTTTATCATATTTTATATAAAAATTTTTGATTAAATATATTAATCACAAGTTTACATATATGTAAAATTTATGTACTAATAAATTTACATAGGTGCCAAACAAAACATAAATGTGTATAAAAACTAATTTTCAAAATTATAATTGTAGATATAGATATAAACAATGATAAAACTAATCTCAAAGAACATTAACATACAAAAATTTATATAAAAAATGTTAGTTTTCAAAGGTTCCTTCAAGCTCTTAAATAATTTTACAGTTCTGTAGTGATAATTATCCTATATATATATAGGGGATGGTTCAGGAGAGAAATGATTTTAGTGCGAGAAATGCGAGAAATAGATCTGGACCATTGATTGTATGTAATTAATGGTTTAAAGTAATAGTGGCAATCTTGTAATTATTTATAGTAAACTAGTTTTTATCCCCGTATTACGGGGATTGTTTTATATTATTTGTTTCTAATATTTATTTATTTTTTGAACTTTTTTTTTTATTGTATGAAATGTAATAATATACTCTTGGTTTGATGATAAATTGTTTTACAAATAAATGAGATGTTATAACCCGGTTTAAAATGTATATGGGTTTGATGAAACTCAAGATCCGTTAATTTTTTTACTACAAAATTGGTTTTTTTATTATAAATAATATATATCTTTTTTTTAAATAAATCAAATATTAATTTTTAGTATATCCCTACTTAATTGGATTTTTATATCAATATTTGGTGAGATTAGTTTTTAATTTAATGAGATGTTATAATCCGTTTAACAAATATCTGGGTTTGATGAGACCCATACCCGTGAATTCGGGTCAAATGTATGAGAAGCCTCCATTTAAAAATCAAACAAATCTAGTGACTCCAAAAAAAGGGGGAGCGACCACATCGCGACACGTAGTATTTTTATGTTTTCGTTTATATATATTATAGTTTTTATCCCTCGTATTACGGGGGTTGTTTTATATTGTATGTTCTAATATTTATTTATTTTTTGAATTTATATTTTTTTATTGTAAGAAAGTTAATAATATACTTATGGTTTGATGATAAATTGTTTCACATGAGATGTTATATCCCGGTTTAAAATCTATATGCTTTTGATGAGACCTAAGACCCGTTTATTTTTTTACTATAAAATTGGTTTTTATTAATTATAAATAATATTTATGAAAGTTAATAATATACCTATAGTTTGATGAGACCCAAGACCCGTTTATTTTTTTTACTATAAAATTGGTTTTTTAATTTAAATAATATATATTTTTTTTAAAATAAATAAGATATTAATTTTTAGTATATCCTATTTTATAAGATTTTTACATCATTAATTTGGTGAGACTAATTTTTTATTCAATGAGATGTTATAACCCGTTTAAGGAATATCTGGGTTTGGTAAGACTCATACCCATGAATTCGGGTCAAATGCATAAGAAGCATCCATTTAAAAATCAAGCAAATCCGGTGACTTCAAAAAAGGAGTAGCTATCATATCGCGTCACCTAGGATTTTTGGATCTTCGTTAATATATATATTATAGATAGATAGATATATTTATTATAGATTATCAAGTCGGTGCAGGATTATCATATTTAAAATCTTCTGACGTATTTGACCTTAATGTGGTGGCCAGAGCAAGTTTAACAAACTAATCAGAAATCTAAAACCCTATCTTTGTCCATTTAATTTCTTAATTTCCGTTCAACTTATACAATATGTATACATATATTAATATAAAAGTCTTATATTTGTCCATTTCTATACCTGCAAACTCATTGACTACGATAATTATATTCGTCGAGTTGTGAAGACATACTCGATTTAAGCCCAGCGTCATGTAGTCAACCAAACCAACTTGACATATTTTAAGTTAACTCACCAACCCTTTTCCCTCCAAAAGTCAACACACATCTTAATTATATAGTTATCACATAAAAATGTATAACGACGATCATAAATATCAGATTTAATTGAACGTTTTCGATATAAAAAGCTACAAAATCCGATGGTATATATAAAAAATCAACGATGGTTATAACATGTAGCATGATTACCCCACGCGCCGCGTCGTTACAGGTTCTGCGCATTGTGACGGGTGGGAATTTGGTGTACTTGTTACAACACAACAAATGAAAGAGAAATCCAAAAAGCACTTCTCATAATAAGAATTGTTACTTTGGCACATTGAACGTTTTCTTCCATTGAAAAAATCATATCTTTGAATTACATTGGTTTGGGGTGGGTGGGTAGGGGTTGGAGGAGGGTGGTGGTGTTAATTTATGGATAGATCGATAAATAAATAAAGGAAATAAACATAAGTTTATCCTAACAAACAGAAGGTAAGAATAATACGCAATAAATCTTATTCCATATTATCCCGTCATTACTCCCCCTCAAGTGGTGGAAGTAAGTTAACAATTCCTGACTTGCATGGCCGACTCTTGGGGTGGCAGGGCGGTCGACGGTCACAAGCCCGGCATCCTGCTAGGTCCAATTTTTATTTTTTAAGTTATATGTATTTTTATTAAATACAATATGTATATTTAATGTTTAAACTTAATTACATAACCATTAGCTTGGTCTAGTGGTAAAGTGGTATTACTCTTACCAAAAGGTTATGAGTTCTAATCTCATTTGAGACATGTTTAATCTTATTTTTATACAAAATTTTTACACAATCCAAACTATAACCAAGTAAACCCATATAAAAATTTTGTTGTTTAAACCCAACAAAATACTCCTTTTACTAAGGCCCAAAATTTTTTTGCCTTCTGCCAAAAACTTTTTTTGCTTTCTCGGAGCTGGGCCTGCCAACTTTTCTGGTAAGGAATGAAAAAATTGAGCCTACAATGGTTTGGTGAAAACATCGGTGACGTTTTCTGTCGTATGAATCTACATAGGTTGTATTTCTTTAGACTCGACCCATTCCTGAAAAAAAAAACCCGTCCATTTCAACGTTTTTAGTGCGTTAACTAAAGGTAATATTGGTTACAATGTGTCTTGCGGCTTGGTTCTCACAAAACAGTTGAGTGGGTTTGGTGCACGACATTTCGAGTTCACCAAGTAACCATCGCATCCACAAAATTTCGCTAACTGTCGAAGCCATATCACGGTATTTGGCTTCGGCAAATGAACGAGAAAAAACAGCTTATTTCTTCGACTTCTAGGATATGGGGCTCCCCTATAAGCAATAAATACCCCGTTCTGAATCGTCTCGTAATAGGGCAGCCGAGCCAGTCAGAGTCACAATAAGCCGTGAGATTCATTCCCTCGTCTTTGGTAATAAGAATTCATTGCTCCGGTGTTGCTTTGAGATATTGTAGAATTCGGTCAGCAGCTTCAAGGTGGCTTTCTCTTGGATTACGATCGAATTGGCTTAGGACGTTGACCGAAAAAGCGATGTCTAGTCTTATGGCTTACAAATAAAGGAGTCTTCCAACAAGCCTTCGATATTGGTTGGCATCTACACAAACTTCACTTTCTCTTTTGTCTAATTTAAAATTTTGTTCCATGGGAAAGAAGCTTGGTCGACAACCGAGCATACCGGCATCTTCCAAAATATCTAATTTGTACTTTCGTTGGCTAAGACCATGACCATTTTGTTCGAGCAACTTCAATGCCATGAAAGAATTTTAGGGGACCAAAATCCTTGATGCTAATTTTTTGTCAAGAAATTCTTTGGTTTGTTGTATCTTAGGCATGTTATTCCCCGTGATGATAACATCATTGACATTATGAAGGCCGCGATGAAAACGTCTCCTTTAAACAAGAATAGAGAGGGGTCGGCTTTGGATTGCTTGAAATCGATTTATCGTAATGAGGTTGTGAATTTTTTGGTATCAATTCTTTGAAGCTTGTTTGAGGCCATAAAGAGTTTTTTTAGTTTGCAAACGTGGTTGTCATTTTGTTTCCCAAAGCCTTGTGGCATTTCATATCGATGTTTTCGTGAAAATCGCCATGTAAAAAAGTGTTGTTTGCATCAAGTTGATGAGTGTGCCAATCCCCCTTCACCTCAACGGCTAGAAGTGTTTAACCCGTAACTAACTTAGCAACGGGGGCAAAGGTGTCTTGGAAGTCAACGCCTTCCACATGTGCGAAACCCTTTGCAACGAGAAGGGCTTTATATCATCCTATCTCTCCACTTGGCTTGTATTTGATCTTGTATACCCACTTTGAGTCAATAGAATGTTTCCCTTTTGGCAATTCTTCCAAGGTCCATGTCCCATTTAGTTCTAGAGCATGAATTTCTTTTTTCATCGCTTAAGCCCATTTGGGATTATGAACTGCTTGATTAAAATGCTTTGGCTCATTATTTGAATACTGACCGCCAAAATAACTTTGTGTGATTTATTAAAATTATCATAAGAAACGAAATCAGAGATAGGGAGTACTGTTGATGGTTGTTGATTGGAGTCGATGAATGAATGTTCCGGATCCAAAGATGGGGCTAGTTTCACGTTGTAGTCTCTTAGGTAGGATGGTTGGGAGCAATGTCTCTTGGGTCGGTTAGCAACGGTTGGCCCAACTTCCTCAAGCTCTAAAAAAAATGGGCTCGGAGACAGTGGCATTGGCAACATGTTCATCATGGACTTCAATTTGTGGGTCTTCAACTAATTGAGGGTTTGTTGTATGCTCATTTTGTGCTTTAGTTTGTGGGCTTGAGTCTTGCTCCCAATTTTGCTCACTAGCCGATTGTGTGTTACAACCTTGCTTAGTGTTTGTGAGATAATCATTTGGACTTATATGAGAACCTAACCGTTTTGTAACAATAAGCTCATCTCCCATCATATTGGCCAAATAAAAATTTCTTCCTCATCTTTTGGAATATTAACCTCTAAGAGAAGAAATACATCATTCACAAATTTTGCATATGTTGTTTTCACAATTTTCAAGTTTTGTAAGTCATATATCTTGTAACCTTTTGTTCCCGGTGGATAGCCCATAAATATTCATGTTCGAACTCTCATTTTAAATTTATCACCTTTCGTCTTTGTGCTTTGATAGTATGCAACACACCCAAAAACCTTTAGATAGTCATAGTCGGATTTTTTGTAGTATAATAATTTGAACGGTGTGTTTCCATCAATCACATCGCATGGAAGCCGATTTATAATATTAGTAGTCTTCATAACACATTCTCCCCAAAATTTTGTTGGAAGAATAGCCCTAAATTTTAAAGCCCTTGTCGTTTCTAGAAGGCGTCGGCGCTTACGTTCCACAAAACCATTTTGTTGTGGTGTGTGTGGACACGTGCTTTCCAAGATTATTCCCTGTTTAGCATAAACATTGAGCATTTTGTTTGATGTGAATTCTCTCCATTGTCACACCTTACACATTTTATTATCGCCTCAAATTGCACTTGTATCATTTTATGAAACTAGCCTCATATGTATGTTTAAGGAGGAAAACCCATACGACTCGACTAAAATCGCCAAAATAGTGAGGAAATAGTTGGCTTTTGTGAAAGAAGGCGTTCGACATTCACCAAAAACGATACAATTTAATAATTCAAAAGATGCACTGGTTTTTGTTGTACTAATGGAAAAAGGGAGTCTAGCGAAACTTAGCGTTGGTGCAAGCATCACAAACACCTTTCCAGTTCAAAGAAGAAAGAGACACATGTGAATTTCTAGCCCCTTTTCTCTGTTATGTTTTCGGGGTTGTGTGCACACTCCTATGTGGTTAGTTAATACACTTACCTTAAGTGGAAAGTGTATGCTATATGATTGTTTGATGAATGATAAATGAATGATATATAAAAAGTTAAAAGTATGTATGTAATTATACTAATGATAGTAGGAAGAAATATATGTATGAATGTTTGGTTGAATGGAAAGAAGGGACCATACCCTTATAATAGCTGAGAGGATAGGGACCAGACCCTTATAATATTTGTGAGGTTGTAGGACGGAGGGCTCTTTAAAACGTAGAGATAGTTATGTATGATGTATGTTAATAAATGAAAGAATGAAGGTTTGAAAGAAAGAACAAACAAATGGATGTATGAAAGAATGATAAATAAGTTAAGTGTGTACTATGTGTCTTTAGATATGTAAGTATAAGAATGTAAAGTATGTTGTCTAATTAACTAGAACTCACTCAGCGTATCTGACTTTTAGTATGCACGCAAGTAAATAGGATGAGACCACTGGCTTGAGGGTAACACATGGCATTGGACTGAAAATGCTGGCATCTTGAGAAGAACGTTATAATGCTATATTTGGTTATGTTTTTATTTTGCAAGACAATTTGAATGATGTTAAGCCAAGATTTTGAGTGACTATGTAATATATGGTTGCTTATTATATTCCGCGAAAATTTGTTATTCACTATGATATTTAGAATTGTATTTATGAGTAAATCCAACATGTAAGTAGGGCACCGAGACTGGGGCCTTACAAGTTTGTATCAGGGCGTAAGTTTTAGAGAAATGAACATCCTACATGCTTAGACTTGAAAAGAGAATGAGACTAAAAGAAGAAAAGAAAGAAGATGCCAGTTAAGAAAGCCATGTGTTACTCAAGCAAGCTGTGTAAAGGTAAAGTAAATGATTAATTCCATATATAATGTAGAAATACGCAAGAAAGTTAGCTGAAGTGCTAGAGATAGGGTTATGTGATAATTGTTTGATTGCTTTTCTAACTGTTTAAAACTAGAACCTAGCATAAGTGGACTTACAAAAAGAAGTGTATAAGACACAAAAAGTAACGTGATCAGCTAATCATAGCTGGCTAATGTTATTACCTACTTTCCTTACTATCCCTGTAGTAAATATTTCCTAGAGTAATGTCGTTTATGTTTCCTTATAGAATATGAATGGCTCGAGCAAAGAAGGTTGTTGGTCAAGTAGGTTTTACGGGGCGCCGTGGTAGGCCACGTGTTAACCCAGAACCCTCTAAAGAACTAGTTACTGAGACAAGAGATGAAAGAAATGTGACCGAACGAGACAAATGGTGTCAACTTGGCATTGCTATTCAAACTTCCATTTCTCACACTGTAGCTGCCATAATGAAAAATCTGCATCTAGAAGGGTCTTATAGAAGCCAAATTAAAACCACTTAAAAGACCGAAGATAACTCCAAGAAAGATGAGGAGACTAAGAAAGAATAATCAACTGAAGTTCGCTCCATGAAAGTTGGTGAAGGGAAGAAGGACCTAGGTGAGTGCAACTACATATCATTCAAGGGTTGTGACCTACCGAAGCTGACTGGTTTGGGGGATGCACTAGCTACTCACAAGTGGATAACCGCTGTGACATGGTTAACCGAATTAGCGAGTGTCGTCCCAATCAAGCGGTGGGTTATGCCACCAGTCTTTTGGTGATGAGGCTATGTTTTGGTGGGAGACGACAGAGCAAAGAAAGATTTCAGATGAAATCAAGGTTATTAGATGGAATGATTTGAAGGATAAGGTTATGAAGCGATTTTGTGTTGATACGGAAGTTGAGGGGGCTGCGATAAGGTTTTTGAATCTAAAGGCGGGAAAGATGACACACCGAGAGTACACTACTGAATTCAACCAGATGTCCAGGTTGGTACCTGACATGGTGAAAACTGAAGAAAAGCGAATCAAGTGTTACATCAGAGGACTTCCACAGAGTGTCTGCACCATAGTCAGGACTAATAAACCTGCCACATTTGGCTCTACTTTCGAACTAGCAGATATGGTTTATGACGACCTTGTGGTGGTTGATGTGGTGGTTAAAGAGAAGAAATGGTTCACCCATGTTTAACGACCCGGTACTTAGTCATGTAACCCTCGGGATAAGAAACAGATAGTGTGGCAAAAGAAGCCATGCAAGACTTGTAGGAAGATGCATGGTGGCGAGTGCAAGTGGGGTGTTGGAACTGATGTTGTCACAAATGTTGAAAGGCTCATGGTGGAGAGTGCGGGGTTGGATCAAATGCCTGTTATAAGTGTGGGAAGATGGGACATTATGCTCATGAATGCAGTGCAAAGCCCGCATGCTACAAGTGCGGTAAGACGGGTCACATGACAAAGGAGTGAACTGATGGGGAAGCTTGAGGAAATAGGAAGAATGATGTTGACCAGTCCAGGCAGAAGACCAGAGCCTACATGCTAACACAGGAGCAATGTTAGAACACTCTATTCAATCACAATAACAATAACAGATCTCAGATCTGTGTTAATATGATTAATAACTTAACTCGGATCTAGCTCATAATTACGTATGATTATATGTTGTATATGTATATTATCGGTAATGGTAGTTTATAATATTAAAGTGTATATGAATATTGAGAGAGAGTGATTGGACAGCACTTCGTTAATTATCTCAAAACTTTAAAATAACTCGTGAACAGTGTTCGCATATAAATAGAGGATGGGGTTAGTTCGTTAACATACCCTAACGAACTAACACCCAACTCGTTACATACATTAATGTTCAATAACAATAGCGAATCACCCTCTGATTCGTTAACATCCCCTAACGAATCAGAAGGGAATAACTTAAGTCTTAGATTCGCTAACCAACATTAGCGAACTAGACAATACATAACGAACTAACTAGTTAAATAAATGTTTATTACATTAAATAAAAACGACAAATACTTTAACGATAAATACAAAGACTCAAGACGCAAAACCGTGCACTAACAGACACCCCCTCGTCTTGAGCTCTTTGTCTTTAAATTACTTGAAGCGCTTGGACTGCCAGTCTCTGCAACTATGAATTCCGTTTTCATAACAAACACGCACAACGCGTTGGAATTGCATAGCCAGGTCATAGTCTTCATTGAGCTCTATCAGAATCTGATTCTTGTGTAACACATCTTTGTCGGTCTCAGTTAAATTCACCAACCACATTGGGTCGATAATCTTAATCAACTCAGTCTTCAAACCATTTCCCAACACAATGACGGCCTCGCCGGTTTTGTTGTCATAGTACCAGCGGTTGAAAGATACCTTAATGTGTTGGTTCATCAATTTCACCGGCACACGCTTCATATTCTTCGGCAGTTTTACCTTAAGAACCAACTTCTTCCAACCTGTCATTGGATCAATCTCATTGAGACGCTTGCGAATTGGAATCTGTGGTTTGAAAAATTTGAACCCATGGTTCACTTCAAACAGCAAGTGCTGATGGAACCAACTTTCCTGTTTATTTCCGCCCCAATTAATAAACGGACGATATGCCAAAGTGCGCACATCCCATCTTGGTAATGAGAGAAGGTCAGACATCCTTTCATAATACTGGACACCCTTCTCCCATTTCACAATGCATACCTTTAATTCAGAATCATAAAGCCAAGAAACGATGTCACCTTGTACTTTTGACACGGCCTTAAAAGTAGTCTTTTGATTTGCTTTGGCGCGTGCAATGGCTTCTCGTGATTCTTTATCGACATACCTGTGTGCATTGATAATCTTACCAATCATGTTGTCTTGATGAGCAAACTAGCTATGAATGTCAGCCCAAGATGGATCAATCTTCGAGTCGAATCTTCTGTCAACAAAGTCAGCAACTTGTTTACCCTTAGATGTCTTCTCGAGATGATCTTCTGCTTCTTTTACCATCTTCTCATTAAACACCGGAGCACCTTGATCAACATTTGTGTGTTGAAACAAGTCAGGATACTCCTCAGCCGTCACATCCTTCATCTCAACTTCCTCATCATCATAAATAAAATTCTTATTCATTTCAAATGATGGATCATCTGTTATACCTTCCTCATTCAACACCTCGATGTCAGGCTCTGTCTCTAACACTGTCAACTGTTCATCATTTAACCCTAGCAGTATTGAAATCTGCTCCCGTGTCAGAGACCTATCAACAAACTCACCAACCTCGATCTCATCCCTGTTCACCACACTTCTAACCACCCCCGATCCATCTACAAATATCACAGTGTTGGCTTCAATCATTTCAAATGGCTTAACGGCAGTTGAATCCTGACAAGCGACAATCTGTTTACTCAAATCATCACCACCACTTGTACCAGTACCGGAAGATGAACCGTGCGTTTGTTTAGGCTCACCTCCTGCACCAGACTCGTTAGGATCTTGATCATCATTCTTGAGTTTCTTTAAGGCATCCTCTTTGCAAGTCAACTGCAAAATTAGATCTCCTTGCTCCTTCATTTTCACCCCCTGAGACTCAACAATCGAACGTAGCTCTTTAGTCTCCTTTTGACAAAATGAAATATAACTCATCATCCGTCTTTGATTCTCCAATAAACGTTCTTGTTTCTGACGGTCAGCAGACATTTGTTTTTCATATAGATGAAGAAGATTTAATAGCATATCTGTATGACGGTTCGGTGGCATGTTGTACAGGGATGGATGAACTGGTTGGATCGGTCCTTGAGGCCTTGTAATTCTCATAAATGAGAGATCACTAGGTGGAGGAGGCCTCATTGACGATGTTGGAGGAACAATAGATGGTGTAGCAAAAGGCATCGGTATCTCAGTTAAGGCCATCTGTGGAATCATACCCAACTACTCATGAGGTACCATCGTCGTTGTCAATGTAAGCGCCAGAGTGCTAGTAGTAGTTGGCACAACCTGGCGTTGAGGAATTGTAGGACGAGGCGGTGGAACACCAATAATCACACAAGCTCCAGCTGATACTCGTCTCTTTGCTGGAACATCAGAAGCTGGTGCTTTACCCTTTCGTTTCCTTTCACGTTGAGCTGCAATGGTAGCAGCCAATGCAGCTTCAACAGCAGCTTGTTGTTCTCTCAGAGCTGCATCACCATTACCACCATTACCACCTTCATTACCACCATCATCGCCATCATCACCATCGTTCCCACCTTCTCCTCCCTCACGCTCGGAATTCGAGTCATCATGGATCCAGCGATCCTCGGGAGGACATACATAATCAGGATTAATGATATGGCCAATCATTCGTTTGTACTGTGGCCTCTTCTTCCGGTAAATCGTCATTCGTCGTACAGTATCGGCCTTCATGTGTTCTAGATCAAGAACATCGTCCACCAACGTTTGATCAATCACCAGGTTTGGAATAAGATCTTGAATTATCAATTGTAGAAACCGAGGATACAACAAGAACTTTTTCTTCTGAGTCGTTTGCTGAATTTGTTCTGTTAGATGATCAAAAACTAGCTCAGAGTAGTTAAATGGCTTATTGAGGATAAGTGCAACAAAAGCCGATTGCACACTACTTTTGCATTGATCAAATCCACCACGACGACCACTCATGCAATGAATCAAGACATGTAGAAGATACTTGTATGGTGGGCATAATCCATTTTTGTTCAACATAGATTCATCAATATCCCCACCATAACGTAAACGAGTAAACAAACCCTTGATCAGCTGCTTGTCAAATTCACTTGGGTTGTCATCATTGTCACCAAAACGAAGCACACGGTGAACTACTTTCACATCAATTATAATAACTGTTTGACTTATCGTGGCTCGAATGTGATTCTCCACCTCATCATACTCAGCAGTATCCCAAAACTGCCTAATAATGCTCAGATAAACTTTAGGTCGAGCAGTAATTGCATAATGTATCACTGAACGTCTTAAGAAAGTCAACATAGCTCCAAACTCAGCAACATCAGCAACATCTTGATCAACATAAGCACAGATGTTGTGCTTTGTGTCATATGGTAATAAAATAACGTCTTCCTGTTGTGCTTGAGGTGGTTGTTCCTGTGGTGGTTGTTCTTGATACCCTTGATCAACAGCCGGTGGATCTTGATTCAATTGATCAGCCATTTTACTGAATAAAATTTAAGCGAGCATAAGTAATGTGGAGATATAATTTACAGTTAGCATTTACATATATATATATATATATATATATATATATATATTTATCTCTAGATGGTGTGTTTAATTTTATATGTCGTGTGTAAGCAATATATTTACGCGTTTAGATGGTTGGAATAATTTATTAATTACAAAGATTAATTGAATTTAATTAAAATCATGGAATGTCATTCGTGTGAATATCACTCTGATTCGTTACCAAGCTGTAACGAATCAAGTGATTCGCTATCAGGTAAAGAAGTTAACGAATTAGACCAAGCGAATTGACTATAAACATTAACGAACTAAATCCCAGTTCATTTAAAATTTAACGAATCCTCATTTGATTCGCTGATAAAATGATTCGCTGATCTAATTCGTATGTATCCTTAACGAATTGGACACGAAGCAGTTCCAGTTCGCTAAGGTTAATGAATGGCCATTAATGTAGACTCTATGTTTGACTCTCATAGTCAAAGTCAAAATAAATATGAACACCGACGGTTAACAGAACAAAACCAGGTTCAATTAGCTCATGCTTATCGTTGAGTAATCAAAACCACAGGTTTATCCAACTCGGAATCGCAATACGAAGCACATGGTATTAAGATTGAGGCTTAATACCGTGACATAAATAAGAATAATCGAAGAGTTAAGCAGAGCCTAAAACCCCGAATACATACACATTCAATCAACCCGGCAAACAATAATCAAACATCTATTAGTGTCTACCAAGAGTTTCGGAATCACATTCCGATCACAATGACACCAAAATTAGTTACATTAAAACAATATGAATCAAAAGATACATATTTTATCAAGCCGTAAAACCCTTAGAACAAAAGCACATAATTAGACCATCAAAACCATGTTAATTTTTGACGTAAATCATAAAGATGTGATAATCTATACCTTAGCAATACAATGAAATACTCGAAAGTTCGGAATTCGGAGGTCGAAAATTCAGAGAAAAATTTGAAAAGGTTGCTTTAGCTATAAGGAAGATGAGGAACAGTGAAGGACGATTCGTTTCAAGCCTGTCCTTTATACACTGTTCTTACACGCATCCCAACGTACGAACCAATCAGATTCGTTAGATAATTTAAATAGCGAACCAGCCGATTCGCTATAAAATTGAACCTAACGAATTAGATTTCGCTTGTTATTTGATTCGTTAAACTTGTTATTTGATTCGTGAAATATGTATAACGAATTAGAAGAATTTCGTTACAGAGTGCGGAAGCGAATTAGGTGAGCGAACTAGAAAGTAGTTCTCTATAAAAACCACCTAATTCGTTATCCATACATAACGAATTAAAGATTTATTTAATTTTAACTTTAAATAATTAAATTATAAACACTTAGTCTAATTATATTAATTTAACAGAATTACCGAGGAATTTTATCCCGATAATCAAATACTTTAAAAAAAAATTCTTTTCACCTTTTGAAACCGTTAATAAAATATTTAAATATGTAAAAAACAAAAGGATATAATATTTTTGGTATTTTGTAATATATCAATATTTTTGGTATTTTTGTTGAGTTTAAGCAGAGAATCATATTGACTAAATTGCCCTTCCATCCCAGTTTTATATTTCAGCAATATTATGACAGGTGTTAAGTCGGTCACTGGTATTGTTGTCCACTTAAATCTAATAACAAACTTTCAAGTGTTTTTGTGATATGATTAATTGGTTCAATTATAGCACTGAATATCAGAAACTATCAGCCTCTAATATCAATTCAAGCTTAATTTGATTTTTGCCATATCATCCCAACTTGACTTAAACCATTATATTGTTGATCAAAATTTGTTTTTATAAAAGTTTTATGAGCAATGCATTGATTTTTTGTTACTAAGAGTGAGTATGCACGAGTCCATCTGTCGGCTTATATACATTGTATCCCCTGGGGTTTTTTAATGGTATTAAGACGCACACAAGGGAGGAACAATGTATGACTAACAGCGGATTTTGATCAAGTCAGTAATTTGGAAATTTGTACGAAGTACAGCAGTGATCAAGTTTAATGACTTTGGGTTTGCTCTAAAAGCGAATGAAATATTCATGCATATGAATACCCAGATGATTAAGCCGCATAAAGACTCACAGTGTCCAGAACCTCAAAGCTTGTTATTTGCTTTATTTTATTTTTGGTTGATCAAAAAAGTATAAGGCTTGAGTATGACAGGTTATTACATTTATGCCATCCTCACCGAGACTTTTCTAGAGACTAACACATCTTTCAATTTGGCGTTTCTTTATGTTTATATTACATACTTTACTCTACTTGGTTGTTTTAAGACCTACCAATGCACCAATGCAATTAAGCACACAGTCTTTTAAGATTACTTCTTGCTGGATTTGGAGTCAAGATAGTCAATGTACTATCATTTTCTCTTTTTACTTCAAAAACTTAATAATTTTGAGGAGCATAAAAACAAAATAAAGATAAATTTAATCGCCCCAGTTAACTTAAGTCTATAAATAAATGGCTGTTCTATCAATTCAATAAGTGAATAATAGGACCAAGACATGCAAGCATGCTTCACAAACTTAAATAATCAACATAATTTTTAGCGAGAAAATAATCTAAAAACGCATAACGAACGCCCCAACTATTTTCCATCATCAGGTGAATGGCAAACCTGATCATTTACAAGTAAATGTCAGGACCAAACATATGCACGTACATGCCCTTCAAATGTAGATAATTGACATAATTTTCAGCGAACGCATGCAAAAAATCTTTTTGGTTTTTCTCTATACATACTTTAAAAAATATTTTTGTCTTTCTCTCTTTTCTTATAAACAAAATAAACTTTACAGTCTTTGTGGATTTTCGAATTTTTCTGTACAAAACTTAAATCACAATCTTTTTGGATTTTCAAATTTTAAAATGTTTTTGGTTTTTCAAAGAACAAATTTAAAGAAAACATTAAAGAAAAGAAATCACAATATTTTTGGATATTAAGAATTTTTTAATGTTTTTGGATTTTATCTATACAAAAAAAAAAGCACAATCTTTTTGTATTTTCTAGATTTTCACCCCCTAAAACCAAAATAAATTTTAAAAAAATGAAAGAAAATAACGATAGTCATCCTTGTTTAAGGATATCAGCGAGGGTCTTCAATCCGTTTAAACCAAGCAAAAATTGAAAACGCGTTTTATCAAAAGCTTTGGTAAACAGATCGGCTTTCTGAAAGTCAGTATGTACTTTCTCAAGGTCAATCAACTCTTCTTAAAGCAATCTCGTATAAAGTGTTATCGAATTTCGATATGTTTTGTTTTCGAATGTTGTACATGATTCTTTGTGATAGAAATTACAGCAGAATTATCAATCAGAATAGGAGTAGTAAGAAACTTCAAGCCGTAGTAGCAAAGATGTTGTTGTATCCACAAAACCTAGGAACAGCAACTCGAGGCTGCAACATACTCAGCTTCGGCGGTTGAAGTGAAGACGTTGTCTGCTTCTTACACTGCCAAGAAACAAGCCGGTTTCCTAAAAATTGACATCCTGCAGTCGTTTGAAGTTGATCTTGCAACCTCCATAGTCTGAGTCTGA
Source organism: Bidens hawaiensis (assembly GCF_021521415.1). Classification (NCBI taxonomy): domain Eukaryota; kingdom Viridiplantae; phylum Streptophyta; class Magnoliopsida; order Asterales; family Asteraceae; genus Bidens; species Bidens hawaiensis. Next base: position 1,323,578 of record NW_027491454.1, read on the forward strand.
GTAAGCAGTAAGATCAAAAGTATCATCCTTGGGGGTACCAAAATCCGAAGTCTGGATTTCCCCTCAAATACTGAACTATTCTCTTAACCGCAGCTAGATGAGTCACTCGTGGACTTGCTTGAAACCTAGCATAAAGACAAACAGCAAACATAATGTCAGGGCGAGAAGCCGTTATATACATTAAAGAACCGATCATGGCACAATAGAGGGTAGGATCAACGGCATCCTCCAATTCATCCGGTGATAAATTGTGACCCACGGGGAAAGGAGTAGAGGGGATTTTTCCGGCAGATATCTTGAATTGGCTCAAGACATCGTTCACATACTTGGTCTGGTGAATAAAGTTTCCATTAGCAGACTGGTGAACCTGCAACCCTAAAAATAAATTCATCTCTCCCATCGAACTCATCTCGAACTTTGTTTGCATGGACTTCTCGAACTCCTTACACAACGTGTCGTTTGTAGACCCAAAGATAATGTCGTCGACATAAATCTGAACTAGGAGAAGATCGTCACCAACAGTTTTATGAAATAGAGTGCAGTCGAAAGTTCCTCGTTTGAAGCCATTATCAGTCAGATGGTCGGCAAGCGTGCCATACCAAGATCTCGGGGCTTGATGTAGACCATACAGGGCCTTGTTTAATCGGTAAACTCGGTCCGGATAATCAGGATCTTCAAAACTAGGAGGATGTAAAACAAACACTTCCTAGTGTAGTTCACCATTGAGAAAAGCACTTTTAACATCCATTTGATAGACCTTGATATTCTTATAAGCAGCATATGCCAGGAAGATTCAAATCGACTCTAATCTAGCAACTGGAGCATATATTTCTGTGTAATCAATACCCTCTTGCTGATAAAAACCTTGCACCACTAGACGTGCTTTGTTTCTGACAATCACCCCTTGATCATCATTCTTACACTTAAATACCCACTTAGTCGAAATCGCTTTCTTGACTCTAGCAGGCTTGTCTATTAAATCCCAAACACCCAAACGTGCAAATTGTTGTAATTCCTCTTGCATAGCCTCTTACCAAGAAGGATCTTCAAGTGCCTTACGAGCCGTCTTTGGCTCAACTTGAGATAGAAAGCAAGTGAATTTTGCAAGATGTACAATTCCCGATGAATGTAAATCGGCATATGCACATAATACATTATTATCACTTGAAGAAGCAACTTGATGACGTGTACGAACGCCCACATCAAGTTCTTCAATGATGTTTTCCTGTGGATGATATCCATGAATCCGAAGAGTGGGATTCTCAGGAACAACAACATTATCAAATAAATTAGTGTAATGTTCACCAAGTTCAGGAGATGAAACATTATCACTGTCAAGCTCAATTACACTGGATTTGGTTGTTTATTCCTAGTATTGGACTGCTAATTAGTTTTACAAAGTGCGTATCCCCAATGTTGTGACAAGTATGTTTCTAGTAAACAATATTTCTTATTCTGTATTGTTTGATTCAGGTGCGAATATAATTTTTGTAGCTACAAAATTTAGTAAGTTAGCAAAAATGAAATGTTGTCATGTGCCTGAAACCTTTACAGTAGAAACCGCTAGTGAAACCTCGGTTAGAATAACGAGAATGGTTAAGGATTGTAATATAGATTTAGAGGGACGTGAGTTCCCTGTTACCCTCTATGTTATTACCTTAGGAGGGTTCGGCGTGGTTTTGGGGATGAATTGGTTGTCTGAGTTCGAGCCGAATAATGTGTAAGAGTAGGTTGATACGGTTGAAATCTGTGGATGGTGGTACAGTATTGGTTTATGGTGATAAAGAAAGTTCGAGGCTTAATGTCATTTCGATGATAAAAGACAAAGATTTGTTAAGGCGAGGGTGCAGTGCCTACCTGGCATATGCTGTTAAAGCTACGGCCGAGACGAAATAAGTGAAAGATGTTCCTATTGTGGCGCGGGACTATCCAGAACTGTTCCCTAAGGACCTTCTGAGGTTGCCACCGGAGCGAGAGGTAGAATTTTAAATAGAAATAATACCATGAGAACAACCCGTCGTGAAAGCACCTTACCACCCGGCGTCATCCGAGATGAAGGAATTGATATCCCAACTACAAGAACTCCTCAACAAAGGTTGTAACATCCCGAAATTTCCATGAATAATATTAAAATATTAATTACGTCGGAAGAATTAATTTGAGTAGCAGAAAAATAATAATAAATATATAAGGATGGTAGGCTAATATAGATGGAATTTGATTATGAACTTAGAATGAAGATGGGCTTAAGGTCCATGGGCTTAGGGAGTATAAATACCCCTTAAACCCTAAATCTTTTTCATCTCCATCATTCTAAACCTTAGCCTACCCTATAAAAAACATACACTTAAGCCAAACACTCTCTACACTATTATGTTCAACGATCCGAGACCAACCGAAGGTAAGAAAATCATTTATCTCAGCTGACCCAACAACTTAAAACCCGACACCGCAGCCCCGGAATGCTGAATGAGTCGTTTGAATCTAGGTCTAGCTTTATTCGGGTGTTTAATCAACCAAAAATGAGCTTAAGGGCCACCTTAGCTTGGATTTAGACACCCCGAAGCTACCTGGGTTATAAACGATAAAAATCCGGCCAACCATGGTGGTTAACGGCGGCTGACTGCACCAGAATCGAAGAAAACCCTAAAAACACGAAGAAGAAGGCTGGTCTGAACATATACGGGCGTATATGTATATACGGGCGTATATGTACATACAGGAGTATATGTATATATGGCCGTATATGTATATAGGATGTATATGTGTGTCTAACGTGTATGTATGTATGTATGTATGTCGTATATGTAGGTACAACATGTATGAATGTATGTCGTCTATGTATGTATGCCATATATGTATGTACAACGTGTATGTATGTATGCCGTATATGTATGTATAACGTGTATGCATGTATGTCGTGATTGTATGTTAGTGCACGGTTTTGCGTCTCGAGTATTTGTATTTATTGTTTTCTATTTATTAATGAAAAAATATTATTATATTATGATATTAAGCTAGTTTGCTAAGATTGTCTAGTTCGTTAAGGTTGTTAAACGAACTAGAAGTGTAAGTTAATGTTCCTCCCAATTCATTAAGGATGTTTAACGAATTGGAGGATTAGTTCGTTATGGTTATTTGTTTGTTATGTAATGTAACGAAGTGGAGACTAGTTCGTTACGGAATGTGTAACGATCTAGAATCCATCTTTTATATATAGTGGTGAACGCCTCTGTTAATGTAAGTTTGACATAAACGTATTAAACCTCTGTCCATTCTCTCTCTCGATCAAAGCTTCATACATATAATCTATTACTAATTTATATATATACATACATAATACACCCAATATAAGACATAGATAACTAATTAAGAGTAATCATGAACTAGAGATCCATGTTTCTCGTATTCAGATCGTAGATCTCAGATCTCAGTCGTTCACAAGTGGTATCAGAGATTTAGTGTTATAAGTTTGTGTTATTTTAGTTTAATTATGAATTTGGTTAAATTACTGTTTGATTTGGTTGGTAATGGATTGAATTGAATTGGATTTGTGATTGGTAAGGTATTGGACGTGTGTGGTTGATTGGAATTGGAAATCGAATTGGATTGGTTGTGTTTTGATTTGGATCTGAGATTGGACAATACAGGGGTTTGGTTTTGGTCTGATTTGGATTCGGAATTGAGTTAATTAGAATACGGAATATTGCGATTTGGTTTCGCGATGAGGTTACGAGTATTTTGATATATGATTGGCACGTTTTGGTGTTGTATTGAGTGGGTATTACAAATTTGGGTTGGTTTTTGGTGTTCATAGGTTTTCCAGAAATCTGGAATTTGATGATGAAGATTTGAAGATCTTCATCATCTGTTGAAGATTCGTTATATCTTCAATTAATTCGTTATTGTAATTCGTTAAGCTTCAGTAATTCGTCACTTACTTCATTACTCAGTTCGTCACCAAGATTAATTCGTGTTATCTAGTTCGTCAGACACGTCATCTGATTCGTTAGCCTCGTATCTAACAAACTTTTGTCATGTGGCAAAGGTTGTCAGAGTTTGTTATAACCGTTATAACAACCTGATTCGTTAATTAACTATAGTTGATTCGTTATCAACTGTAGCCAATTCGTTAGTTTGATTCGTCACCTTGAATCAGAGATTCGTTAAATCTGATTCGTTACGTTGACTTAGTGATTCGTTCATCTGATTCGTTAGGTTGACTTAGTGATTCGTTACTCTGATTCGTTAAGTTTGACTCAGAGATTCGGTACTTCAGTTCGTTGTTGCTGAGGTGAATGCAAGACCAGTTGTGATATCAATTGAGCCTATTCAGTGCGTGCTGAGGTTCGGTGATACTATTGATGACCCGAATGAGTATCATAAGGAGCTGATTAGAGGGTTATTTGGTCGATTGTTCTATGTTGGTAATCTTGACAGCTTCATGTATAGCAAGGCGAACTTATGCCCCACATACAAGTACTTACTACATGTTCTTATACATTGCCTTAGTGGACGGAAAGGAGGTTTCAATGAATGCCGTATCATGCTTTAGTCGGCTTTTGTTGCGTTAATTTTGAACAAACTCTTCAACTTTTCTGAGATGATCTTCTATCATCTCAAAGAAAATTGTCTTGTAGAAAAACGACGCACAAAATTCTTAATGTATCCTCGGTTTATCCAAATGCTTGTTCAAGATGCAATTCGTGATTTGGTGATCGATCCAACACTAGTCGAGGATAAATTAAAGTTGGAGCACATGAAAGCGGATACAATGCGGAGGATGAAACAGTATCGTCAAGATCCTCCTCCAAGACTCAAGCGTTTGATTGGTCATGTATCCAATCCTGATTATGAATGTCCTCCTAATGATCGCTGGATCCACAATTACTCGGATTCTGAGCGTGAAGAAGGACCCGGTGGGAACAATGGTGATGATGATGGTGGTGAGGGTGGTAATGATCATCCACAACATCGTGTGGAGGTTGAGGCAACTGTAGTTGAAGCTGCTCAACGTAAAAGAAAAGGGAAGGAGGTGGCAGGTGACGGGTCCTCGAAGCGTCGAGTGACTGCTGGAGCTGGTCTTTTTTTGGAGTTAAGCCTCCAAGGTCGTCTGTTATTCAACGACCGGTGGTGTCGCGTACTACTAGCACCCCGGAACTTACGTTGACGACCACACTCACATCTGACCCTAGGCTTGGCATGATCCCACAGTCAGTGTTATCTACATTTCCAAGTCCTACGACTGCTACATCGGTGGTTTCACCAACACAGATGATGATGCCACCACCACCTATGGATATTTCATTTATGAGGCTCAATCGTCCTCAAGGTCCTGTTCAGCCAATCCCTCCCTCGTTTCATGCCATGACACTGGATCAACAGATGAATATACTCTTGAGCTTACTTCATCTTTATGAAAATCAAATGGTTGCTGACCGTCTGACTCAAGAGCGTATGATGGACAATCAAAAGAAGCTGCTGAGCTATGTCTCTTTTTGCCAAAAAGAGACCAAAGCCCTTCGTGAGATTGTTACGCCTTAGGCGGTGAAGTTAAAAGAGCAAGAGGACGTGATTTCGAAGCTTACATGTAAAGAAGCTCGAAAATGATGATGAAGATCTAGATGAGTCAGGTGCTGGGGGAAGTGAGACGAAGCAAACTCACGGCTCATCCTCCGGTGCAGGCATGAGCGGGGCAGCTGGTAATGTTGACAGTCAGCTGGTCGTTTTCCAAGATTCGACGAATGTCAAGCCGATTGAGTCGATAAAGGCTGACACTGATATATTCGTTGATGGTGAGGGAGTGATCAGAAGCATTGTGAATGCTGATGAGATTGAGGTGGGACAATTCGTGGAACGGTCTTTAACACGAGAGCAGATTTCTATACTACTTGGTTTGACTGAAGATGAGTTGGACGTGTTAGAATTTGAGGAGGATGTGGAAGTTGAGAACGACGTGGAAATTCTGAATGATCCAAAGATTCAGATGAACACGTCATTTATTTATGAAGATGAGGAGGTAGAGATTGAGGATTTGACAACTGAGGAATACTCTGATTTGTTTCAACGATCAAATGTTGATCAGGGTGCTCCGGTATTCACTGAAGATACGGTCAAAGCAGCCGAGGATTAGTTGGAGAAAGACTCAAAGGGCAAAAGTGTTGATACAAGATTTGATTCAAGACTGATCCATCCATTGCTGATATTCAAGGATGGTTTGCTTGTAGAGACAAGAGAGCTTATAAGATTATTAATGCTTACAGGTATGTTGATAAAGAGCTGATAGTGGAAGCTGTTGCACGTGCTAAAGCTAATCAGATGACTTCCTTTAAAGTCGTGTCTAAAGTAAGAGGTGATATCATTTCATGGCTTTATGATTCTGATTTAAAGTTCTATATTATCAAATGGGAAAACGGCGTCCAGTATTATGTAAATATTACTGACGTTCTCTCATTACCGCGTTGGGATGTTCCTACCCTCGCGTGTCGACCTTTTATAAACCGTGACGGGAATCACCAAGCAAATTGGTTCCACCAACATTTGCTGTTCGAGGTGAACCACGGGTTTAAATTCTTTAAGCCGCAGATACCAACCAGTAAACATATTGACGAGATTGATCCAAGGACGGGTTGGAGGAAGCTCGTGCTTAAAGTAAAACCGCTAAGGACGATGAAGCGCGTTCCAGTCAAGACGCTGAATCAGCATATGTATTTATCTTTCAACCACTGGTATTATGACAATCGTACTGGCGAGGCCGTTATTGTGTTGGGAAAGGGTTTAAAGACAGAGCTGATTAAGATTATTGATCCGATGTGGCTCGTGAACTTGATACAGACCGACAATGATGTGCTGTTCAAGAATAAAATATTAATCGAGCGTCGTGAAGACTATGACCGAGCAATGTAGTTCAACGTGTTGTTCGTGTGTGTCATGAGCATGGGATTCACAGCTTCAGAGACTGGCAGTCAAAGTGCTTCAAATAAATTAAAGACATAGAGCTCTAGACGAGGGGGTGTCTGTTAGTGCACTGTTTTGCGTCTCGAGTCTTTGTATCTATTGTTTTCTTTATTAATGAAAAAAGATATTATTATATTATGATAAAGCTAGTTCGCTAAACATTGTCTAGTTCGTTAAGGTTGTTTAACGAACTAGAAGTTTAAGTTAATGTTCCTCCCAATTCATTAAGGATGTTTAACGAATTGGAGGATTAGTTCATTATGGATATTTGTTTGTTATGTAATGTAACGAAGTGGATATTAGTTCGTTACGGAATGTGTAACGAGCTAGAATCCATCTTCTATATATAGAGGTGAACGCCTCTGTTAATTTAAGTTTTGACATAAATGTATTAAACCTCTGTCCATTCTATCTCTCGATCAAAGGTTCATACATATAATCTATTACTAATATATATATATACATAATACGCCTAATATAATACATAGACATACTAATTAAGAGTAATCATGAACTAGATCCGTATTTCTCGTATTCAGATCGTAGATCTCATATCTGAGTCGTTCACATTGTATGTATGCTGTATATGTATAACGTGTATGTATATATGCCGTATATGCATGTATGACGTATGTGTATGTACCACATATATGTATGTATGACGTATACGTACATAAACGATAGATATGGACTTATATGATGTATAAGCTGAGAATAAAGAATTAATTAATAATGAAAGGTAATGTTTAAAACAGGAAATAACATAGAAAGAAAGACCGAACTTCAATTTTCTGATGAGGTTTCTAGAAAGAAAGACACATGTGAATATCTAGCCCCTTTTTTCCGTTATTGTAACATCTCGATAAACACCATATATATTTTGGGTTAAATATAAACTTTGAAAATAGAAGAACCCAAGAATAATTTAATAATAAATATGGTAAGGAAATGATATATTTGGATTATATTAAGTAAGAAGAATTGTAGGTTCCTGGACTTGTAGGTTCCTGGACGGATCGTACACGGGATGTCGCTATCTGCGCAGGTGCGGAATCCCTGCGTAGGTAGATACGAGCGTAGAATACGTATAAAACAAACACACGAGCAATAACCGAAACACGATATATTGATAACCCGAACACGTGACACGAGGTCACTATTACAGACTCTGACTTGTAAACACGTAACTCTCGAACTAATCAACTGAAACGAACCCTAACCAACCTCCCGAACTCTTTTCAACTGTTACGGTGAACAGTATATATAAACACGACAACTTCGCCTCAGGCGAAGTTGTCCATAACTTCGCTTGTTCAACAAGTTCGCCTAAGCGAACTTGTTGACAACTTCGCTCGTTACATAAACATAAACATAATAAAAAACATAATTACATTACAGACTCGATTACAAACGTTAGACTATGAACTAATGACATACATGTACCAACAGACTCCCCCTTGGCAGTAGCTTCATATCTTGATCTTCAAAGCTTGAGTCTTGTAATCTTGTATCTTTACGCGTGCGCTCCTTCTCTAACACATACCGACACCACCCTTTGATATTTCCTTGCTTGATCCTTCCAAGCAGGAATGTAGAAGATCTTCTTTTCGTTTGGCAGCTTCAGATCAGCTTGCGATAGATTAACAAGATGCATCGGGTCGTAAACCCTAAGCACTTCTTGTTCATCCTCATCTTCCATTACCGCCTCCGCTGTTTCACAATCCACGAACCACCATTTTAGGTCTTTGAGCATGTCCTTGGGCATAAGCTTCATCGGTACTTCTTTAAGGCACCGGATCGGTTTATACTTCATAACCATCCAAGGCTTTCCATTAGCTCTCAAACCTCTATCCTTGTCTTCGACAAGTTTCCCCTTTTGTGGTTTCAGCAGCTCAAACTTCTTCTCCTTAATGCTCTCTTTCCATACGATCTTTCCGATGACTCTAGCCATGTTATTGTCACTTCGATTTATCAACCCCAATCTGGCTAAGTCTTTAACCTCACATTCAGGCAGTGTGTTTAATGATCTCAAAGTTCTCCTGAAGTACTGAATCCCGTCATATCTTTTGATCACGAAGAGCCGCAGCTGCTCATCATATATCCGGCAGATAATACCTTTCTTTGCTTCAGCGTATCCCTTAATATTGTAACCCTTTTTGAACATTTTAGGGACCGCCGGTTTCTTCGTCTTTACGAACCATTGAGCACAACCTTCCTTCCAATTCGGCTGCTCTTCCCATTCAGTATCTTCCACAACTGTCTCATCACCCATATCGGGCATCTCAACCTCTGGAATCTCGTGTTCAATATCTTCATCTACTATCTCCCCTTCTTCTATCACATTTTCAACAATAATTTGCTCACCGATCTTCTCAATCTCATCACTCGGCAGCACATCTTCTTCAAGCATAAAATCATCATCATCATCTAGCTCTTTCAACGCGTCGATTACATCATCAACATCATCATCATCATCAATATCTACCACATCATCACCAGTTGCGCTTGTAGACTCCCCCTCAGCTGTGGAAGTACCAAGAGCTATAGAAGTTCTTGGCAGCTCACCACCTGCACCTTCTGGTGCATTGGGATCATCGTCATGATCTTCTCTCCGTTTTGTCCTCAACTCATCTCCCCTGCAGCTCATCTCCCCCTGAGATGCCAAGAACGCTTTCATAGCGTCTATGATCTTCCCATGCTCGACCAGGAGGGAGGCCTGTAGTTGGTTTGCTTCCACTAGGCTTTGAATAGTCTTGGACTGCTCATCTACGATCCGCTCTAGTGAAGCTATCCTTTCGGAGTCTGAAGTAGGCGTTGGAGTTGGCGGGACATCAGCAGCAGAAGTGACCGCAGGTGGTACACTTGGTAACCCTGCAGTAGTAGTGACTGTAGACTCAACAAATTGTGCTACTACCACCGATGGAGTAAGCGATTGAGGTGGTAGAGACACAATTGTTGGAGTCGACGTCTGGACGGCAGTAACCTGTGCTGTAGAAGGAATAAGAGACATACCAGACAAGGCAGGTGGAGCAAAACGTACCAGCCTTGAAGTTTCTCCAGCTCCCGAACCCATACCTGTCCGTTCTCTTCTTGAACGTCTGAGCACTAGCTGAACTGCTTCTTCTTCATCATCTTCCTAGTCATCGTCGTCAACCGTTCTCATCCTCTTCCCAATCGTTCTCTCCCTAGACACCATCAATCGTCTAGCTTCAGCAAATGTCTCATCAAGATCGGAGTCAGCTACCGAAGTAACTGCTCTAGTAACATCCATGGCCTGAGAACCCGAGACATCCATATCAAACAATCCTTGGCCGCTAAAAGCAGCATCAAGGTCGACGTCTTCAGTAGTAGGCACAGCAGGCGCAGCTGATATAGCATGAGGTGCTGCCGCCTGTTGTGGTCTTGGGTCTCTGAACTCATCCCCACCAGCAGGAACATACTCCGGATTGACAAGATACCCGAACAGTGGAGTATGCCTGGGACGCAGCTCAGGCTTGCTTCGTGCGCTAGAAGTGCGACACTGAGCAAAGATACGCTTCGTCACACATTCAACGTATCTAATAGGGCGTCTTTGAGGTAGCAACGGAGCCACATGATTGAGAATCATTTGTAAGAATTGAGGATACATAATAAATCGCTCACGCGCCACAGCCCTCCTCTGACGACCAATCTCGTAAAATATCAGCTGACTAAATGAATATCTTCTGTTGTAAGTCAGGGCAGTCATGGCAGACTGCATCGTCGCGCCCATTCCATCAGTTCCTGCCTTCCTCCCAGACATGCACACGATCAAGACGTGCATTAGGAAGCGCCACTGATCTAACAAAAATCCTTTTCTCCTCTGCGTATCCCCCAACGGACCTGAATAACCCATCCTGAGATATGCCCCATCACGAAAAGGAGCGACGAACTCCGTTGGGTCATCCCTCGTTTCTTCTCCAAACTGCAAAGCCAACCGTATATCTTCTGAAGAGAACTGCACAACATGACCATTTACGGTTGCTCGCATCACCGGGGGCTCAACCCGGCAATCATACTCTACCGACTGCCAAAAGTCTTCAATGTTAGGTAGTGAAATAGGCAGGGTATTCGTGATCGCATGGAAGATCCTTGAGCGCAGGAGAAATGTGATTATTTCCCTGTAGTCCTCCACGCCACATGCGTCTGGGTCTAACATGATGTACTGGTTATGCGCTGGAAAGAACTGTCTTTGATCATTACCGTCATCACCACCAGCACCGCCAACAGCAGCCATATCTGCACTAAACGAACCAAGTTAGATAACTGTTAAGCAACTCACAAGTTCGCGTTATACCATGAGCGAAGTTGTGATTAAAATGGTATAGGCGAACTTAAAGGTGAGGCGAAGTTGGGAACAACTTCGCTTCATCTGTAAGTTCGTCTAAATAACTGTTAAACAAATTGGTTTAGGCGAAGTTGAAGATAACTTCGCCTTATCACAACATCGCCTCAGGCGAAGATAAGTGTTAGGCGAAATTAAGCTTCAGGCGAAGTTGTGGATAACTTCGCCATAAGCGAAATTAAGCCCCAGGCGAAGTTGCGGATAACTTCGCCTAAACCCTAACTTCGCCTTCAACTGAAACGGCGACTGTTCAGATTCCAACACCGGAAATCCGGTGTTTTTGGCTAAGTACGACGATCAAGGACATCAATACACATGATATTAAGGATGTGAAGTTGAAAAGGATGTCCATGCACACGTTAACACAAGTTTTTAAGATTTTGGTTTTGAAGGTCCGACGACCCGAGGTCTCGAATTTGGTAAAAACGACCATGAAAAGAACATGATTTTGAGGTATAACGACAACACGTACCCTCAAGTGATAATCAAAACTGGAAACGAAGATCGAAAACGGAATAGAAAACAAGTTCGCAGGAAAATTTTTAAGTTCGCCGGAAATTTCGGAGCTTAAGTTCGCTGATACTTTGAAAATAATGAAAATCACTGTTTACAAAACCTTATATAGGGTCAGAGTTGGTCAGGCGAACTTAAGGATAACTTCGCCTAGGCGAAGTTAAGCACAAGTTCGCCTGATTCAACAACTTCGCCTATATTTTCAGAATCAACCCTTTAAGTTTGAACATTTTGCAATTAACATTTGAAAGTTTCATAAAGAGTTAAACAAAAATGATCAAGTCTAAGTAACCAGATATAAAATAATACAACTACAAAAATAGAAAAACTTATTAAAATTTAACGAAATAAGGGATCAAATTTCAGTCTAGTCAGGGACCACTATGTTTTTAGAAAAGATCCTAACAGGAATCACACTCACTTCGTGACTGTCATATAGATCCGTGTTTAGCCGTATTATGACATAGAGAAACAGGTTGTAAGCATGTAAATAACTTAAATGGTTTTCATCGTTTCTGTGATACGGATTAAGGTTCAATTTAGCTCAAAATTTAAGTGGGCAACAACTCAGAGATAATGAAGCCTTCTATCTATTCTCAAAACGTATTTGGCTATACCCAAGTCACCCCGAATTGACTTCGACCCATAGTGTCTGATTAACTTGTAGATACTCGTTGTCTGCTTCCCGTTTCTTCTTACTCCAGAATTGAGAAGTCTTGATTGCTACAATAACTCATAAGTACTTAAATTTTTTTTTTTTTTTTTTTTATCCACACATACTTATAGACTTCGGAGTACTAAACCACTGCAAGTCCCGAATCTGGATCACTGCAGTGTCTTGAAATGCTTTCTTCACGGGAATCAGAACACTTACGGGCTCGTGTATGACTGGGTAGTCGCTTTTCTGCCTATCATTCGGAAAGAAATGCATGAAGACATTCAAAACTCTTAAGGAGTTTCCACGTAAAATCGAGTAATTTAAGTTAATATCACATACACTTTTACGCACCATAAAAAATTACCATGACATACAATGACTGTCCTAAAGTCTTTTAAGCCTAATAACTTCACTAGTTAAGCACACACAATCAGTATATATATCATTTTCCAAGGTTGGATCAACTTTCTGTTAAACATAGCACATTTACTTCATACGAAGTAATAGACTTGAAAAGTAATTTCATTTCCCTAAAAAAAAATTTGACTTCAATCGCCCCGTTCACGTCAAAGTTTTCAGGTAAACGGCAATCCTGAAGATCCAATGGATCAACTGGACCGACCACATATAGGTATGTGTTCTTCTTACTAAGTATGAACGACTAATTTTCAGCGATAGAAAGAAAACACATCATAAATCGCCCCGGTCACTTTCAGTCATCTGGTTAATGGCTATCCTCAAAATCTACAAGTAGAAGATGAGGACCAAAACATATCCTAAGACATGTCCTTCCAACTGAGATAACCGACATAATTTTAAGCGATTAGTGACGTTTTTTTTTTTTTTTTTTTTTTTAAGACACAAAAGAAAAGCATGGTTACTCGGGATTGATCATCCCGTTTAGCTCAATTAGGTTTTGAAATCTAAATTTATCAAACGCTTTTGTAAATAAATCAGCGAAATTCTCGAGCGTATCGACTTTTTCGATCTTAATCAGTTTCTTCTCAGCACAATCCCGTATGAAATGATGACGAATGTCAATATGTTTGGTTTTACTATGTTTCACGGGATTGTTAATTACTGAGATGGCTGCAGTGTTATCAATTAAAATAGGAGTGAGTAAGAAATTCAGACCATAGTCGCGCAATTGTTGCTGAATCCACAAAACCTATGAACAGCAGTTGGATGCTGCCACATATTCAGCTTCACATGTTGAGATTGCAACTGACGTCTGTTTCTTGCACTGCCAGGAAACTAATCTTCCACCGAGAAACTGACATCCTCCTGTTGTCGACTTCCGACTCTGATTGCACCCTCCATAATCAGAATCAGTATAAGCAACCAGTTCCACGTCTCCTCCCTTCGGGTACCACAACCCTAGCTTCGGCTTGCCCTTGAGATACCGTAGTATCCTCTTTGCACCTTTCAAATGAGATTCTTTCGGATTTGCCTGAAAACGTGCACAAAGACAAACAGCAAACATTATATCAGGCCTAGAAGCAGTTGAATACATTAATGAACCTATTATCGCCCGATACAGAGTTGGGTCCACATCTGCGTCACCATCTGATTCAGCGCCCAATTTGTGATTGACGCAGATTGGAGTGTCATATGGAGAACTGTCCTCCATCTTGAATCGCTTGAGCACATCATGAACGTACTTCGTCTGATGAATGAACATCCCGTCCTTCTTCTGATCAACCTGCAATCCTAGAAAGAAAGTTAGTTCACCCATAGCACTCATTTCGAACCTTTTCTTCATGACATCCTCAAAATCTTGACACATGGAGACTCTTGATGCAGCAAATATGATGTCATCCACGTAGACTTGAACTAGTAGGAAGTCGCTTCCTTCTCACTTCACGAACAGTGTGCTGTCAATTAAACCCCTTTCAAAACCATTCTCGAGCAAGTAGTCCGATAACGTTGAATACCAGGCACGAGGTGCCTGATGTAATCCATACAGCGCCTTGCTCAACTTGTATACGTGATCTGGGAAGTCTGGGTCAGGAAAACCCGGAGGTTGCTCAACATACACAACCTCATCAACTTTCCCATTTAAAAACGCACTCTTCACATCTAGCTGAAACACCTTCATTCTCTTACATGCAGCAAACGCCAAAAACAATCTTATAGCTTCCAACCGGGCGACAGGAGCGAACACCTCATTGTAATCAATACCCTCTTGCTGATTAAAACCTTTAACAACCAGCCTTGCCTTGTTTCTAATGATAATCTCCTTTTCATCCCTCTTGCACTTAAACACCCATTTTGTGCCTATAGCATGCACATTCCTTGGTTTTTCAACCAAAGTCCAGACTTCCATCTTCTCGAATTGAGCCAACTCTTCTTGCATAGCCTCGACCCACGAGCTGTCCTTAAGAGCCATTTGATAATTTTTCGGTTCAATCTGGCTAATAAAACAGGAGTACAAACATTCGTTCATTATACCCGTTTCTTTAATGCTTGTATAAACACAGGTGTGCGCATTCAAGCTACTTCTGGTTTGTACACTGGAGGACACATCACCTATAATATTCTCCAATGGGTGATCTTTGTGAATTCTCGTGGTCGGAACAGCACCGACATGCAAATTATCTTCCAAATTTGAAGAGATCTCATCAATGGTTGTTTCTGGCTGAGAGTGAAATGGATTGATAAACTCATCTTCAGGTAAGGCAGCAGGGGTATCAATAGTGTTTGATGTGGAAGGTTGACTTTTTTCAATAAGCTGTCGTTGCAATAGATTCTCTTCCTCATCAAGTATCATCTTCGACGCAATTCTTTCTTCTTCTTCAGAAATTTCCAAATTAGGGATGTTAAATGACTTAAACAGCTTAACATAGTCGAAAAGCTCAGCAGGTCCATTGCTTGATTTTGGCGATTGGTAACTAGTAATGTCGGTGTTACACACCACCTCCACCTTGCAAGTCGACGTATTGAAGACCCGTCTGTTGGGAGTCCCAACAACATAACCGACTAAGATTCCTTTATCGGCTACTTCACCAAATTTCGAATTAGTCTTCAAAATCGAACAAGGAGACCCGAATGGTTCAAGACCGCTCAAGTTGGGCTTCCTTCCATGCATAAGCTCGTAACATGTTTTTCCAAGTCTCTTAACGGTTAACACCCTATTCAGAACATAGAAGGCTGTAGCAACTGCTTCAGCCCAGAATATCACAGGAAGTTTTGAATCTGCCAGCATAGTTCTGGCTCCTTCAATTAAAGTTCGGTTCTTCCTTTCAGCCACTCCATTCTGTTGCGGAGTATACGGAGCGCTGTATTGATGTTCAATTCTTTTCTGAAGACAGAAGATTTCCATTTCAAAGTTCTTGAACTCTGTTCCATTGTCACTTCTGATGTATTTAACTGATTTACTCATGACGTTCTCAACTTTTGTAATTAGATTCTTCACCATTTGAGCCGTCTCATCTTTTGATTTCAGAAAATATACCCACGAATATCGCGAGTAGTCATCAGTGATCACCAAGCAGTAAGAAGTACCTCCTAGACTTTTTACATTCACGGGACCGAAGAGATCCATGTGAAGTAGTTCTAGAGTACCGGCAATAGAGTTGACCTTCTTGGTGAGATGGGATTTCTTATGTTGCTTTCCCTTCTTGCATGCTATACATTTGTCTTCAAAGTTAAAACTTTTTAAGGGAACGCCCATCACAAGCCCATTCTTGACAATGAAGTTCATCTTCCGAAGATGAATGTGCCCCATTCTCCTGTGCCACAATTCAGATTCTGATTCGCTTGCTTTCGTCATTAAACAAGATTCTCCCGTGGCCATTTCAGTAGACCTCATATCCATCACATATGTATTTGTTTCACGTGGAGCTTTCATTACTATCCACTCATCTGGTATCTGGAAACCAGGCTTCAACACGATCGCCTCATTCTTCGTGAAGTGAATAGTATACTCCTTATCACAAATCTGCGACACACTCAGCAGATTGTGCTTCAGCTCCTCCACAAAATTCACATTCTCAAGTGTCATCCTTCCATTTGACACTGTACCTCTACCAGTAATTCTTCCTCCGCTTTCGCCAGCAAAACTAACTCTCGCTCCCTGAACAGGTTTTAAGTCTTGCAACAAGTGTTTGTTGCCCGTCATGTGCCGGGAACAGCCGCTATCTACAATCCAAAGACTGTGGGCAGCCCTGTTCAACTGTTCCTGCACAATAAAACAGAGAATTAGAATCTTGGGACCCAAGACCAATTGGTCTTGGATCGATACGTCCCGTACCCTGGCTTTCCAAAGTTAGCATCAGGATAATTCCTGTAAGTCCTGTTAGGAAATCTCCTTGAAGATTGAGTGTGATGCCTTCCAAACCTATGTGAATTGAAAGTGTTATATCTTGTGGTTTGGTTGAAAAACTGAGGTTTGTTTTTATGAAAACTTGAATTAGTTACATTTTGGCATTTTGAAAAGTTTTCATTTTTAGCAGTATCAAACTGATGCTTATTTTCAGTTTTATTTGGCCTCACACCTCTGTATCTCGGCGTCAGAGGGCAATCTGCAACAAGATGTCCTAATTTATTACATCTAAAGCAACACCTACTCTCCATTTTCTTTTCAAATGTTGGTTTGGATGTAGAGGCAGTGTTACCAGCCGTTCGTCTCACATAAGGTGGGACATACGGGTTGAGTGGAGTACTCTTTTTAGAAGATTTATTTTTATCTCCACCAGTGGGTAACACTACCTTCTCTTTCGTCTTACCTGATTCGGACAACTTATCCGAATCCGATGAGACTGGACTCGTAACAGAAATATTTACACTAGAAATAGGCGAACTCGTTTCGCCATTACTAACAGTTGGTTCTTTACATGTAACCTTGATTGGAACTGTCTGAGGATCTTCAAAATCCACAGATTTCTGAATACTAGGGTTGAAAGTGTAGTTGTGGTTATAAGGTGGTGCCACCTCGTGATAACCAATTCCTCCCCTCTTTGCAGAGGTACCTTGATCACTAACGAGGTGATCTAGAATAGCTGAGGAATTTCGGAACTGCTCGAGTTTTCGGTTCAGTTCCACCACTTTCACCTGGTGGTCAGCAATCTGCTTTTCTCGTTCAGCAATAAGTTTAGTCTTTTCTTCTAAAACCTCATAACTTAGGTCAATTACATCAATTTTTTCAACAAGTTTAGTTTTTAAGCTTTTGACATCTTTTTCACATGCTTTTTTTTTAACTTTGTAACTGTTTTCTCTTGCCTTAGTAAAATGATGATCTTCTTTCAGAGTTTTAAATTCAGCATCTAAACGAACATATTGATCAGTTATGGTAGCAAGTTGCTCAGACAAATTCTCACATTTTGTACAAACAGGTTTAGAACTTACCTCGGAGGGTTGACCATCGTTATCTGCCATGAAAGCTTTCTCCTTACCAGTAGCTTTCACCTCTCCAGTCATCTTCTCACAATCTTCATTTTCTACCTTAGCCATATTCGCCTGCTCACCAGTTTCATTCGCATGCAGGTTCCAGTTGTATTCACCGGCTTCTCTAGACAACATGGCATTGACTTCTTTACTAATCCCAGTAGGCTGTGTAGACCGGCCTTGACCCCGTTCAACTCTCTCGTTTCTGCATTCTTTAGCAAAGTGCCCATACTGTTGACAGTTATAGCACCTCACTTTAGACTTGTCGAATCCGGGCCTACCACCAACAAACTTTCTCCCCGTCTTATTCATGAAACGCTTGACTCGCCTCACTATCATGGCCATTTGCCATTGCAAATCCATCTCCTCCAGATCATCAGCATCGATCTGGTCATAATCCTCATCCAAAACAGCAGGGTCCACAATCTTCCCTTGTATGTAGTTCTCATATGAAGCAATAAAAGATGCATAGACTGCAAACTGCTCTTCAGCAGATTT
Organism: Bidens hawaiensis; assembly: GCF_021521415.1. NCBI lineage: Eukaryota > Viridiplantae > Streptophyta > Magnoliopsida > Asterales > Asteraceae > Bidens > Bidens hawaiensis. The sequence continues at coordinate 1,341,952 of NW_027491454.1, forward strand.
GACACTCATTGGCATCTTGGAATAGTTATTGCTTGAGGCACTGGGAGAGAAACTACTGTTGGATGTTTGAGGTTTCGAAGCACTTGAACCTCCAGCAACAAAGCAAATATCACCGTTCATGTTTACTGAAACGTTTCCTTCATGAGAAGAGTTAGAACCTGACTCTCCTTTGGAGTAGTAAGCAGCAGATTCAGGCTTCGAACTTGAGCCTGAGTTAAGTTTGGCACCATACATACCAGGGTCTTGAATCTGATCTGTTGGTGTCTCTTTACGAACCATATTAAGCTCAAAGGTTCTGAGCTTGTTTACTGCTGTCTCCAAATCATAATTAGGAAAGTCTCTGTCTTCCCTCATCAGAACTGTGTACATTTCCCACTTCGGTGGGAGAGCATCGAGAAGCTTTTCAACTATCTCCTCTTCTCGGTAAGCAATCGAATAGTTGTTTAGCTCTGTCATTAGATGATAATATCGAGTGATAATATCATCCAGAGATTCGTTCTTCAAATATTTGAAGACAGAGAACTGAGTCTTCAACAGTTTAATCTTCGAGGCACGAATACCCACGTTCCCTTCGAATCTATTTTCAAGAGCATCCCAAAGCTCTCGAGCCGATGTATACTTTCTGAAAGTATGAAGGATCTCCTGTGGAAGAGCCATAGTGATAGCTGCGTGAGCCTTGCTTTCGGCTTCGTACATCTTCTTCTCCTCTTCCTCCATCTTGATGTACTTCTTAACCATATCACGACCTTCGTACACCATTGTCGGTGGGATATATCCATCCTGGATGCACACCCACATCTTTGCATCCTGGTATTTAATATATTGAATGAATCTATCCTTCCATGCCACAAAGTCAGTTCCTTTTAACAGCCTTGGGGCCTTAGTGGCTGACCCCGCTTCGACTTCCATTTTCACCAATTCAGAGATGTTAATTTGCGACATCTTCTCAAAAACCCGAAAAATTCAAAAATTTGTCCAAACAGTACTAAAGCGAAGTTAAGAATAACTTCGCTTAAGTGTTAACTTCGCTGGAAAAATTCTTAAATTCGTGTGACTCGGCGAAGTTGAGAATAACTTCGCTTATGGTTAACGAACTTATCAGGTAAGCGAAGTTGAGGATAACTTCGCTTAGGTGAACTTAGTTGTAAGCGAAGTTGAGGATAACTTCGCTTAGGCGAACTTATGAGGCAGGCGAAGTTGTGAATAACTTCGCTTAACCTTATATCTTCGCCGAAACCCTACTTTCAGTGACGGCAACTTCGCCTGAAGAACAGTAACTTCGCCCGATGAACACTGAAAATATTCAGATCTGTTGTCGACGATTCTGCAGTTTCCGGTCGTTGTAAAGGCTTGAAAATGACTGTATATAGTGATTAGAACTCAATACGAACAAAAACTCGTCCCGTGAATAGGTCAAACGAGACGTTTTCTACACCCGCGTGAAATCCCGAACCTCACAATCGAGCCGATGGCTCTGATACCAATTGTAGGTTCCTGGACGGATCGTACACGGGATGTCGCTATCTGCGCAGGTGCGGAATCCCTGCGTAGGTAGATACGAGCGTAGAATACGTATAAAACAAACACACGAGCAATAACCGAAACACGTTATATTGATAACCCGAACACGTGACACGAGGTCACTATTACAGACTCTGACTTGTAAACACGTAACTCTCGAACTAATCAACTGAAACGAACCCTAACCAACCTCCCGAACTCTTTTCAAATGTTACGGTGAACAGTATATATAAACACGACAACTTCGCCTCAGGCGAAGTTGTCCATAACTTCGCTTGTTCAACAAGTTCGCCTAAGCGAACTTGTTGACAACTTCGCTCGTTACATAAACATAAACATAATCAAAAACATAATTACATTACAGACTCGATTACAAACGTTAGACTATGAACTACTGACATACATGTACCAACAAGAATTCATATTAAGGTAATGGGGGAAAGAATTCCATCCCACATGGAAAGAAGGAAGAAAATGAAATTCATTTCCATCGGTATAATTAAGGAAAATAAATTCCATCCCACATGGAAAGTGGGATAAATTTGGAAGCTCTTTATAAGAGATGGAGTTTCCATAGTAATATTCTTTTATGCTCTGCATGCACCAAGTGGTCCTAGCGGAGGGTGCGGAGAGTTAAAGTAATATTCTTTTATGGAAGTGTTGTTAGATCATTCCCTCGATACCGACGACCTTTTGTTGTATTTACTGACGCATATCAATCAGGTTTAGGATGTGTACTAATGCAAAGAAAGAAAGTAATAGCTTATGTTTCTCGTCAATTAAAAGTACATGAAAGAATTATACAACTCACTATCTAGAGTTAGGTGCCATAATTTTCGCCTTAAAACTCTGGAGGCACTATCTCTATGGAGTTAGATTTATCGTGTACACTAATCATAAGATTTTAAAACATATCTTTGATCCAAAAGAACTTAACATGCGTCAAAGAATATGGATGGAAACCTTAAATTATTATGATTGCGAAATCATCTATCATGAAGGTAAAGCCAATGTGGTGGCTGATGCGTTAAGCCGAAAGGAACATGAGAAACCCAAGAGGGTTTGAGCTTTACGATTAGAACTTCAAATAGATCTAATAGTGCAAATTAAGAAAGCTCAAGAGCAAGACATTGAGGAAAACAACATCTCCGAAGAAAAGCGTAATGGCACAATCGACTCTATAGTCAAGGGAGATGATGGTATAGTCAGACTTGGAAATAGTATCTGGGTACCAATAATCGGAGAGCTATGTAAAAAGATAATGAATGAAGTTCATAAATCGAAATACATGATGCACCCCGGTAGCGATAAGATGTACCATAACCTTAAACGTAACTACTGGTGGAATGGAATGAAGATAGACATTGCTCTGCATGTAGCCAAATGCCTAACATGTTTACAAGTAATAGCCGAGCATCAAAAGCCTTCGGGTTTGCTTCAGCAACCCGAGTTTCCTGTTTGGAAATGGGAAATGATAACCATGGACTTTATAACAAAACTTTCAAAGACTACTCGTCAACATAATGCAATCTGGGTTATCATTGATAGGTTAACCAAATCCGCTCACTTATTACCTATCAACGAGTCTTACTCTATGGATAGATTGGCACGAATATACGTAAATAAGATCGTATCGTTACATGGGGTGCCACTATCTATTATATCTGATCGAGATAGTAGATTTATATCTCATTTTTGGTACAATTTCCCATAAGCGTTAGGAACTCAGTTAAATCGTAGCACTGCTTATCATCCTCAAACTGATGGGCAGAGTGAAAGAACAATTCAAACGCATAATGATATGCTTCGATCTTGTGTGATCAATTTAGGAGGAAGCTGGGACGATCATCTTCCCTTAATGGAATTCTCGTATAACAATAGTTATCACATAAGTATTCAAACTGCGTCGTTCGAAACTTTGCATGGGAGAAAATGTAAAACGTCGGTATGTTGGTATGAAATTGGAAATAACCAAATTTTGGGACCCGAAATAGTCCAAGAAACCACGGATAAAGTATTACAAATCCGTGAATGACTTATGACGACGAGAGATCGATAAAAGAGTTATGCTGATGTTCGTCGTAAGCCGTTGGAATTTTAAGTAAGCGATAAGGTGTTATTGAAAGTATCACCTTGGAAAGGTGTTGTTCGATTCGGAAAGAAAGGAAAACCAAGTCCATGTTTTGTTGGACCATTCGAAGTACTCGAGCGAATCGGCACTGTAGCTTATCGCTTACGTTTGCCCGAAGAAATGAAAGGAATAAACGAGGTGTTCCATATTTCCAACCTACTTAAGTGTCTGGCTGACGAAACTTTAGCTATGCCTTTAAGAGATGTTGAAATCAACGAGAATATGAAATTTGTAGAACAACCTCTACAAGTTGAAGATTTAAAATTAAGAATCTTAAAAGGCGAAAACTGATGTGCAAAACGCGGTCTGTTAATAATATAACCTAACCTAGACACTTTAGTTTTAAATTTATAAACCTAGACTCTCCTAATGCTAGACCACTAGACAGGCAAGTGTACCTATTAACTGTGTTGGTACATAGATGTCAGTAGTTCATATGTATAAAGTTGTAATCGAGTCTGTAATATTGTTTATGTAATTGTTTGTGTAACAGCGAAGTTGTTGACAAGTTCGCTTAGGCGAACTTGTTAACCAAGCGAAGTTGTTGACAAGTTCGCCTAGGCGAACTTGTTCAACGAGCGAAGTTATTGACAACTTCGCCTGAGGCGAAGTTGTCGTGTATTTAAGTAACCTACGGGTTACTGTTTCAGTGTTGGTCATTTTAGGTTTTGGTTGATCAAGTTCAGTTACGTGTGAGTCTATTGACGTGAGTCTGTAAGCATCTCGGTTTGAGTTATCAATATAACGTGTGGTTGTTCGTATTGTGTGTACGTGTGTTCGTGAGCTAATATTCTACGTCCGTAACGATCTACACAGGGATTCCGCACCTGTGTATATCGGGATATCTTGTGTGATCCGTCAGGGAACCTACAATTGGTATCAGAGCTTTTGCTCGATTGTGTGGTTCGGGATATTCACGCGGGTGTAGAATTCGTTTCATTTCGGGTGTTATCGGGACGAGTTTGTGGTGTTTTTGCTCATTCTAGCTTCCTACCAGTGTGTTTAAGCCTTCAAATCGTCAAAATCGTCGTTAAAATTCGTTTTTCAGATCTGCAGAAAGTTCAAGTTCGTCAGGCGAAGTTGCTGTTCATCAGGCGAAGTTGCCGTCAGGATTCGTAGGGTTTCAGCGAAGATATAAGGAGAAGCGAAGTTATTCATAACTTCGCCTTCGCCTACCTCCTCAACTTCGCCTAACTCAGCGAAGTTCTTCTCAAGTTCGCCTCGTTCAGCGAAGTTCTCTTCAAGTTCGCTTACTTTCTAAGTTCGCTTATCCTAAGCGAAGTTATTCTCAACTTCGCCCATTTACGCGAATTTACAAAGGATCCAGCGAAGTTTTTACTTAAGCGAAGTTATACTTAACTTCGCCTACAGTACTGTTTCGAAGAAATTTTTCTAACTTCGCCCATTTCAGAATTTATTCGGGTTTCTTAGTCTTCAAGAAGGATGTCGTCAATCAACATTTCAGAGCTTGTCAAGATGGAAGTTGAAGCGGGGTCAGCCACAAAGGCCCCAAGATTGCTAAAAGGAACCGACTTTGTTGCGTGGAAGGATCGGTTCATACAGTATGTTAAGTACCAGGATGCAAAAATGTGGGTATGCATCCAAGATGGATACATTCCACCAATCATGCAGTATGAGGGTCGAGACCAAATAAAGAAATACAGTAAAATGGAAGAGGAGGAGAAGAAGATGTACGAAGCCGAAAGCAAGGCTCATGCTGCAATCACAATGGCTCTTCCGCAGGAGATCCTCCATACATTCAGAAAGTATACATCGGCTAGAGAGCTTTGGGAAGCTCTTGAGAGCAGATTCGAAGGAAATGTAGGCATTCGGGCCTCAAAGATAAAGCTGCTTAAAACTCAATTTTCAGTCTTTAAGTACTTAAAGAACGAATCTCTTGATGATATTATCACTCGATATTATCATCTCATGACTGAATTGAGTAACTACTCCATTTCCTACCGAGAGGAAGAGATTGTAGAAAAACTTCTCGATGCTCTCCCACCAAAATAGGAGATGTATACTGTATTAATGAGAGAAGACAAGGACTTCTCTACTTATGATCTTGAAACCGCTGTCAACAAGCTCAGAACTTTTGAGCTTAATATGGTGAGGAAAGAAACATCTATGGATCAGATTCAAGATCCAAGCATGTATGGTGCGAAAGTGAACTCCAATACAAGTTCAAAAACGGACTCTGCCGCCTACTACTCGAAATGTGAGTCGGGTGCCAATTCTTCACATGAAGGGCATGTGTCAGTAAATTCAAATGGGGATGTTTGCTTTGTTGCGAGTGGATCAAGTGGTACTCAACAGACAGCAAGCCAGAGTGGTGGATCTTCAAGTTCCTCAAGCAATAATTATTCAAAGATGCCAATGAGCGTTAAATCTGCTGAAGAGCAGTTTGGCCTCTATGCTTCATTTATTGCTTCATACGAAAACTATATTCAAGGAAAAGTAGTTGATCCAGCAATGCTAGATGAAGACTATGACCAGATCGATGCTGATGATCTGGAGGAGATGGATTTACAATGGCAGATGGCCATGATAGTGAGGCGAGTGAAGAAGTTCATGAGGAAGACGGGGAGAAAGTTTGTTGGTGGCAGGCCAGGGTTCGACAAGTCCAAGGTAAGGTGCTATAACTGTCAACAAAACGGGCACTTTGCCAAAGATTGCAGAAACGAGAGAGTTGAGCGTGGTCAGGGCCGGTCCCCACAGCACACTGGAAGTACTAAAGAAGTCAATGCCATGCTGTCCAAAGAAGCAGGTGAATACAACTGGAACCTGCATTTGAATGAAAATAATGAACAGGCAAATATGGCTAAGGTTGAGAATGAAGAACGTGAGAAGACTACCGGAGAAGAGAAAGCTACTGGTAAGGAAAAAGCTTTCATGGCAGATAACAATGATCAAATCTCCGAGGTAAGTTCTAAATCGTTTTGTACTAAATGTGAGAATTTGTCTAACCAACTTGCTACCATGACTGATCAGTATGTTCGTTTAGATGCTGAATTTAAAACTCTTAAAGAAGATCATCACTTCACAAAAGCAAGAGAAAACAGTTACAAAGTTAAAATTAAAGCATGTGAAAAAGATGTTAAAAGCTTAAAAACTAAACTTGCTGAGAAAATTGAAGTTATTGATCTTAGTTATGAGGTTTTAGAAGAAAAGACTAAACTGATTGCTGAACGTGAAAAGCAGATTGCTGACCACCAGGTGAAAGTGGTGGAACTGAACCGAAAACTGGAGCAGTTCCGAAATTCCTCAGCTATTCTTGATCACCTTGTTTGTGATCAAAGTACCTCTACAAAGAGAGGAGGAATTGGTTATCACGAGGTTCCACCACCGTATAACCATAATTACACTTTTAACCCTAGTGTACAGAAATCTGCTGATTTTGAAGTTCCTCAGACAGTTCCTATCAAGGTTACAAGTAAAGATTCAAGTGTTAGTAGTGGCGAAACGAGTTCGCCTGTTTCAAGTGTAAATATTTCTGTTACGAGTCCAGTCTCATCGGATTCGGATAAGTTGTCCGAATCGGGTAAGACAAAAGAGAAGGTAGTGTTACCCACTGGTGGAGATAAAGATAAAACTTCTAAAAGGAGTACTCCACTCAACCCGTACGTCCCACCTTATGTGAGACGAACGGCTGGTAACACTGCCTCTACATCCAAAACAACATTTGAAAAGAAAATGGAGTATAGGTGTTGTTTTAGATGTAATAAGGTAGGACATCTTGTTGCAGATTGTCCTCTGACGCCGAAATTCAGAGGAGGGAGGCCTATTAAAACTGAGCATAAGGCTACTGGTAATTTTAATACTGTTAAAAATGAAAACCCTTTAAAGTTTCAAAATGTAACTAATTCAGGTTTTCACAGAAACAAACCTCAGTTTTACAATGCTAATCACCAAACCGTAAGATATAATACTTTCAATACACATAGGTTTGGAAGGCCTCACATTCAATCTCCAATGAGATTTCCTACTAGGACTGACAGGAATTATTCAAATGCTAACTTCGGAAAGCAGAAGTACGGGATGTATAGATCCAAGACCAATTGGTCTTGGGTCCCTAGATTCTAATCATTTGCTTTATTGTGCAGGAACAGTTGAACAGGGCTGCCCACAGTCTTTGGATTGTAGATAGCGGCTGTTCCCGGCACATGACGGGTAACAAATACTTGTTGCACGACTTAAAACCTGTTCAGGGAGCCAGAGTTAGTTTTGCCGGTGAAAGTGGAGGAAGAATTACTGGGAAAGGAACGGTGTCCAATGGGAAGATGACACTTGAGAATGTGAATTTTGTGGAAGAGCTGAAGCACAATCTGCTGAGTGTGTCGCAGATCTGTGATAAGGAGTATACTGTTCACTTCACGAAGAATGAGGCGATCGTGTTGAAGCCTGGTTTTCAGATACCAGAAGAGTGGATAGTGATGACAGCTCCACGTGATACAAATACGTATGTGATTGATATGAGGTCTACTGAAATGGCCTTGGGAGAATCATGTTTGTTGACGAAAGCAAGCGAGTCAGAATCCGAACTATGGCACAGGAGAATGGGGCACATTCATCTTCGGAAGATGAACCACATTGTCAAAAATGGGCTTGTGATGGGCGTTCCCTTGAAAAGTTTTAACTTTGAAGACAAATGTGTTGCATGCAAGAAGGGAAAGCAACACAAGAAATCCCATCTCACTAAGAAGGTCAACTCAATTGCCAGTACTCTAGAACTGCTTCACATGGATCTCTTCAGTCCAGTGAATGTAAAAAGTCTAGGAGGTACTTCTTACTCTTGGTGATCACTGATGACTACTCGCGATACTCGTGGGTATATTTTCTGAAATCGAAAGATGAGACGGCTCAAATGGTGAAGAGTTTGATTACTAATGTTGAGAACGTCATGAGTAAAACAGTTAAGTTCATCAGAAGTGACAATGGGACAGAATTCAAGAATTTTGAAATGGAGATCTTCTGTCTTCAGAAAGGAATTGAACATCAATACAGCGCTCCGTATACTCCGCAACAGAATGGAGTGGCTGAAAGGAAGAACCGAACTTTAATTGAAGGAGCCAGGACTATGCTGGCAGATTCGAAGCTTCCTGTGATGTTCTGGGCTGAAGCAGTCGCTACAGCCTGCTATGTTCTGAATAGAGTGTTAACCGTTAAGAGACTTGGTAAAACTTGCTACGAGCTTATGCATGGAAGGAAGCCCAACTTGAGTGGTCTTGAACCATTCGGGTCTCCTTGTTCGATCTTGAAGACAAATTCGAAATTTGGAGAAGTAGCCGATGAAGGAATCTTAGTCGGTTATGTTGTTGGGACTCCCAACAGGCGTGTCTTCAATACTTCGACTTGCAAGGTGGAGGTGGTATGTAACACTGACATCACAAGTTACCAACCGCCAAAACCAAGCAATGGACCTGCTGAGCTTTTCGACTATGTTAAGCTTTTTAAGTCGTTTAACGTACCGGATTTGGAGATTTCTGAAGAAGAAGAAAGAGCTGCGACGAAGATGATGCTCGATGAGGAAGAAAATCTAGTGCAAAGACAGCTGATTAAAAAATGTCAACCTTCCTCATCAAACACTATCGATACCCCTGCTGCCTCAACTGAAGAAGAATTTATCAATCCTTTTCACTCTCAGCATGAAACAACCATTGATGAGATCTCTTCTAATTTGGAAGATAATTTGCATGTCGGTTCTGTTCCGACCACGAGAATTCATAAAAATCACCCTTTGGATAATGTGATTGGTGATGTGTCCTCAGGTGTACAAACGAGAAGCAGCTTGAATGAACACACCTGTGTTTATACAAGCATGAAGGAGACAGGAATAATCGATGAATGCCTGTATACCTGCTTTATAAGCCAGATTGAACCGAAAAATTATCAAATGGCTTTAAAGGACAGCTCGTGGGTCGAGGCCATGCAAGAAGAGTTGGCTCAATTCGAGAAGATGGAAGTTTGGACTTTGGTTGAAAAACCAAAGAATGTGCATGCGATAGGCACAAAATGGGTGTTCAAGTGCAAGAGAGATGATAAGGGGATCATTATAAGAAACAAGGCGAGGCTTGTCGTGAAAGGTTTTAATCAACAAGAGGGGATTGATTATAACGAAGTGTTTGCTCCTGTCGCCAGATTGGAAGCCATAAGATTGTTTCTAGCGTTTGCTGCTCATGAAAAGATGAAGGTGTTTCAGCTAGATGTGAAGAGTGCGTTCCTCAATGGAAAAGTGGATGAGGTTGTGTATGTTGAGCAACCTCCGGGTTTTCCTGACCCAGACTTTCCTGATCACGTATACAAGTTGAGCAAGGCGCTGTATGGATTACATCAGGCACCTCATGCCTGGTATTCAACGTTATCGGACTACTTGCTAGAAAATGGTTTTGAAAGGGGTTTGATCGACAGTACTTTGTTTGTGAAGAGAGAAGGAAGTGACTTCCTGCTAGTTCAAGTCTACGTGGATGACATCATATTTGCTGCATCAAGAATCTCCATGTGTCAGGAATTTGAGGCCGTTATGAAGAAAAGATTCGAGATGAGTGCTATGGGTGAACTAACGTTCTTTTTAGGATTGCAGGTTGATCAAAAGAAGGATGGGATGTTCATTCATCAAACAAAATATGTTCATGATGTCCTCAAGCGTTTCAAGATGGAGGACTCTTCTCCATTTGACACTCCAATTTGCGTCAACCACAAGTTGGGAGCTGAAATTGACGGTGACGCAGATGTGGACCCAACTCAGTATCGGGCTATAATAGGTTCTTTGATGTATTTAACTACTTCTAGGCCTGATATAATGTTTGCTGTCTGTCTTTGTGCTCGTTTTCAGGCAAACCCAAAGGAATCTCACATGAAGGGTGTGAAGAGGATTTTGCGGTATCTCAAAGGCAAGCCGAAGCTAGGGTTGTGGTACCCGAAGGGAGGAGACGTAGAACTGGTAGCATACACAGATTCTGATTATGGAGGATGCAATCAGAGTCGGAAGTCGACAACAGGAGGTTGTCAGTTTCTCGGAGGAAGATTAGTTTCATGGCAGTGCAAGAAACAGACGTCAGTTGCAATCTCAACGTGCGAAGCTGAATATATGGCAGCATCCAACTGCTGTTCTCAGGTTTTGTGGATTCAGCAACAATTGCGCGACTATGGTCTGAATTTCTTACTCACTCCTATTTTAATTGATAACACTGCTGCCATCTCAGTAATTAACAATCCCGTGAAGCATAGTAAAACTAAACATATTGACATTCGTCATCACTTCATACGGGATTGTGCTGAGAAGAAACTGATCAAGGTCGAAAAGGTCGATACGCTGGAAAATTTCGCTGATTTATTTACAAAAGCGTTTGATAAATCCAGATTTCAAAACCTAATTGAGCTAAACGGGATGATCAATCCCGAGTAACCATGTTTTTGTGTTTATTAAAAAAAAAAAAAAAAAAAAAAGAACAACATCACTATTGCTTAAAATTAGTCGGTTACCTCAGATTGATGGACATATCCTCGGATATGTTTTGGTCCTCGTTTCTACTTAGAGAATGAGGGTCGCCATTAACCAGATGACTGAAAGTGACCGGGGCGATTATGATGTGTTTTCTTTCTGTCGCTGAAAATTAGTCGGTCATACATAGTTAGAAGGACACATACTTGTATGTGGTCGGTCCAGTTGATCCATTGGATCTTCAGGATTGCCGTTTACCTGAAGACTTTGACGTGATCGGGGTGACTGAAGTCAAAATTTTTTTGAGGGAAATGAAATTACTTTTCAAGTCTAATACTTCGTAAAGAAGTTCTTTGCTATGTTTAACAGAAAATTGATCCAACCTTGGAAAATGATATATATACTAACTTTGTGTGCTTAACTGGTGAAATTATTAGGCTTAAAAGGCTTTAGGACAATCATTGTATGTCATGGTAACTTTTTATGGTGCGTAAAAGTAGATGTGATACAAATTAAAGTTTACTTGATTTTATGTGGAAACTCCTTAAGAGTTTTGCGTGTCTTCATGTATATCTTTCCGAATGATAGGCAGAAAAGTGATTACCCAGTCATACACAAGCCCGTAAGTGTTCTGATTCCGGTGAAGAAAGCGTTTCAAGACACTGCAGTGATCCAGATTCGGGACTTGCAGTTATTTATTACTCTGAAGTCTATAACTATGTTTGAAAAAAAAAAAAAAAAAAAAAAAAAAAAAAAAAAAACTTACAAGTTATGAAGTTATTGTAACATTATAGAGTTCAAGATATCGAGACTTCTCAATCATGGAGTAAGAATGAATATGGGATCCAGACATAGAATACTTACAAGTTAATCAGACCCTATGGGTCGAAGTCAATTCGGGGTGACTTGGGGAAAGCCAAATACGCTTTGAGGATAGATAGGAGGCATCAATATTTCTGAGTTGTTGCCGACTTAAATTCTAAGGATTAATTGAACCTAACTCGTATCACAGAAATGATGAAAACCATCTTAAGTATATTACCTGCTTACAACCTGTCTCTATATGTCATAATACAGCTAAACACGGATCTATGTAACAGTCACGTAGTTAGTATGATTCCTGTTAGGATCTTTTCTAAAACGTGGTGTCCCTGACTAGACTGAAATTTGATCCCTTATTTGTTAAATTTTTATAAGTTTTTCCTATTTTTGTAGTTGTATTATTTTATAACTGGTTACTTAGACATGATCATATTTGTTTAACTCTTTTTGGAAGTTTCAAATGAAATTGCAAAATGTTCAAACTTAAAGGTTTGATTTTGAAATTATAGGCGAGGTTGTTGAATCAGGCGAACTTGTGCTTAACTTCGCCTAGGCGAAGTTATCCGTAACTTCGCCTGAACTATACTGACCCTATATAAGGTTTTTCAAACAGTGATTTTCATTATTTTCAAAATTATCAGCGAACTTAAGCTCCGAATTTTCCGGCGAACTTGATTCCTTTTCGATTTCGATCTTCGTTTCCAGTTTCGATTATCACTTGAGGGTACGTGTTGTCGATATACATCACTAACATGTTCTTTCATAGAAGTTTTTACCCGGTTCGAGACCTCGGGTCGTCGGACCTTCAAAACCGAGTTTTTCAAACTTGTGTTACGTGTTCATGGACGAACTTTTCGTCTTAATAACATTAATATGTTGTGTTCTTCTCTCCTGGATCGTCAAATTGTGCGAAATCATCGGATTTTTGGCCGTTTGAATCTGAACAGTCGCCGATTCAGATGAAGGCGAAGTTAGGGTTTAGGCGAAGTTATCCGCAACTTCGCCTGGGGCTTAATTTCGCTTGAGGCGAAGTTATGCGCAACTTCGCCTGAAGCTTAATTTCGCCTAACTCTTATCTTCGCCTAGGCGATGTTGTGATAAGGCGAAGTTAACATCAACTTCGCCTTGATCATTTTACTTAAATTTAATTAGACGAACTTACAGATGAAGCGAAGTTGTTCCCAACTTCGCCTCACCTTTAAGTTCGCCTATACATGTTTGATCACAACTTCGCTCATGGTATAAAGCGAACTTGTGTGTTGCTTAACGGTTATCTAACTTGGTTCGTTTAGTGCAGATATGGCTGCTGTTGGAGGAGCTGGTGGTGATCACGGTGATGATCAGAGGCAATTCTTTCCAGCGCATAACGAGTTTATCACTCTAGATCCAGATGCAAAAGGCGTGGAAGACTACAGGGAGATTATTACCTTTCTCCTGCGCTCAAGAATATTTCACGCTATCAAAACTACCCTGCCTATTTCACTACCGAATATTGAAGACTTTTGGCAGACGGTAGAGTATGATTGCCGGGTTGAGCCCCCGGTGATGCGAGCCACCGTTAATGGTCAAGTTGTTCAGTTTTCCTCTGAACACATACGGGTGGCGTTGCAATTTGGAGAAGAAACAAGAGATGACCCCACGGAGTTTGTTGCTCCTTTTCGTGATGGCGCGTTCCTAAGAATGGGGTATTCAGGTCTCTTAGGGGATACACAGCGAAGGAAAGGATTCTTATTAGATCAGTGGCGCTTCCTAATGCATGTCATGATAGTCTGTATGTCGGGTCGGAAGGCGGGCACTGATGGAATGGGTGCGACGATGCAGTCTGCTATGACTGCCCTGACTTACAATAAAAGATATTCTTTTAGTCAGATGATCTTTTACGAGATCGATCGTCAGAGGAGGGCTGTGGCGCGTGAGCGGTTTACTATGTATCCACGATTCTTACAGATGATTTTAAATCATGTGGCTCCGTCGCTACCTCAAAGACGCCCTATTCGATACGTGGAATGTGTGACGAAACGTATCTTTGCTCAGTGTCGCACGTCTAGCGCACGAAGCAAGCCTGAGCTGCGTCCCAGGCATACTTCCGCTCTTTGGGTATCTTATAAACCCGGAGTATGTGCCTGCGGCGGGGGATGAGTTCATAGACCCAAGACCACAACAGGCGGCAGCACACCAGGCTGTATCAGCTGCACCTGTTGTATCTACTGCTGTATCCACTGCTGTATCTGCTGCTGTGCCAGCTTCTGAGATTGATCTTGACGCCATGTTCGGCGGGCAAGGGCTGTTTGATATGGACTGGTTTGATCCACATGAGAATATTCAAGTCTCGGGTCCACAAGCAGACTTTGATGAGGTGATGGAAGAGGCCAGACAGATGATGGTGAGACATGAGAGAACGGTGGGTAAGCAGAAGAGAATTGTTGATGACGAAGATGAGGAAGATGATGAAGAAGAGGCTGTTCAGCTGGTGCGAAAGCGCTCAAGAAGGGAAACGACAGGTATGGGTGTAGGAGCCGGAGAGACTTCAAGGTTTGCACGTGTTGCTCCTCCTGCCTTGTCTGGTATGTCCCTTGTTCCTACCTCTGTGCAGGTATCGAGTACAAGCGCTACGGTTGTTCCCGTAGTGGCTACATCGTCGGCTGACATTCCACAGATCACAGCCGTCCAGACGTCGGCTCCAGAAATTGTGTCTTTACCACCTCAAACGCGTACTCCACCGGTGGTAGTAGCACGATTTGTTGAGTCTACAGTCACCACTACTGCAGGAGTATCGGGTACGGTACCACCTGCGGACACGCCCAGTTCTGACTCGGATCGGATAGCTTCACTAGAGCGGATTGTAGCTGAGCAGTCAAAGACTATTCAAAGCCTAGTGGAAGCAAATCAACTGCAGGCATCCCTCCTGGCTGAGCACGGGAAAATAATAGATGCCTTGAAGGAGTTCTTGGCATCTCAGGGGGAGATGAGCTGTAGAGGAGATGAGTTGAGGACCAAGCGTCGAGAAGACCGAGACGATGATCCCAATGCACCGGAAGGTGCAGGTGGTGAGCTGCCAAGAACCTCACAAGCTCTTGGGGCTTCCACAGCTGAGGGGAAGTCTACCGAAGCGGCTGGTGGTGATGATGACGTGATCGATGCGCTGAAGGAACTTGATGATGACATGTTCAGCGATGATGTATTATTTGATGAAGATGTTCTGCCAATCAGTGAGCTTGAAAAGATTGGTGCAGAAATTGTTGTTGAGGATGTGATAGAGGAAGGAGAGATTGTGGAAGAAAATGTCGAGCACGAGATCCCTGAGGTTGAGAAAGCCGATGTGAGGGCTGAGATGGATGAGACTACTGAGTGGGAGGAGCAGCCTAGGTGGAAGGAAGGCTGTGCTCATTGGTTTATCAAGACCAAGAAGCCTGCTGTTCCAACCATGTTCAAGAAGAGCTATAACATTAAAGGCTATGCTGAGGCGAAGAAGGGAATCATCTGTTGGATTTATGATGAACAGATCAAGTTATTTGTGGTAAAACGTTATGATGGCATTCAATACTTCAAGAGAATGTTGAGATCTTTCAACACGTTGCCGGAATGCGAGGTGAAAGATTTGGGCAGATTGGGCCTGATAAACAGAAGTAACAACAATATGGCAAGAATGATTGAGAAGATTGTGTGGAAAGAAGGCGTAAAAGAAAAGAAGTTTGAACTATTAGAGCCACAGAAGGGAAAGCTCGTGGAGGATACAGAGAGGGGATTGAGAGCAGATGGCAAGCCATGGATGGTGATGAAGTACAAGCCGATCCGATGCATCAAGGAGGTTCCAATGAAGAATATGCCTCAAGATGTGTTGAAGAATCTAAAATGGTGGTACGTTGATTGCCAGACTGCTGAAGCCGTGATGGAAGACGAAGATGAACAAGAATTGCTGAGGGTGTATGACCCGATGCATCTTGTTAACTTATCGAAAGCTGATTTGCAAGCGTTGAACGAAAAGAAGATATTCTATATTCCTGCTTGGAAGGATGAAGCAAGGAAATATCAGCGAGTAGTAACGGTGTGTGTTAGAGAATGAGTGCACGCATGAAGATACAGGATTACAAGACAAGAGCTGAAAGATCAAGATATGAAGCTACTGCCAAGGGGAGTCTGTTGGTACATAGATGTCAGTAGTTCATATGTATAAAGTCTGTAATCGAGTCTGTAATATTGTTTATGTAATTGTTTGTGTAACAGCGAAGTTGTTGACAAGTTCGCTTAGGCGAACTTGTTAACCAAGCGAAGTTGTTGACAAGTTCGCCTATGCGAACTTGTTCAACGAGCGAAGTTATAGACAACTTCGCCTGAGGCGAAGTTGTCGTGTATTTAAGTAACCTACGGGTTACTGTTTCAGTGTTGGTCATTTTAGGTTTTGGTTGATCAAGTTCAGTTACGTGTGAGTCTATTGACGTGAGTCTGTAAGCATCTCGGTTTGAGTTATCAATATAACGTGTGGTTGTTCGTATTGTGTGTACGTGTGTTCGTGAGCTAATATTCTACGTCCGTAACGATCTACACAGGGATTCCGCACCTGTGTATATCGGGATATCTCGTGTGATCCGTCAGGGAACCTACAAACTGTAGTAAAGCCTAATGAAGTCCGGATATCGAACCCAAAGGACACTAGCGACACCTTAACTAGACTATGACTAATAAATTAAATAAATTGATTTAATTTTTTTTGTCTTTTTTTAATTATTAAATACAAAATAAATAATACTTACTCTAAACTAGACACAGACAAATCGGTTTAAAACTCAAATAGGGGGGAAAGAACTACCTAGGCAAGAAATCCTACTAGTCAACTCGTAAACTCTTGGAATTGGATTTATGATTGGTAACCGGTATCTAAAAATATGAAATTTAAGGAATAACTAAAGTATACTAGATCACCTCCCGGTCTCACCAGCAATACCTAAGAACCCTAAATATCATGTAAAGCTCAACGGTTTAATGGTTCGGTTCACCTCCCGGTCTCACCTTACCTAACTATGCTAAGGTACCCAAAGATTAAATCACCTCCCGGTCTCTCTAATCACAAAACACCCTAAGTCTAAAGGGGTATTCTTTTGAATTGGATTATAATTCATATATGTAAGAATCTAAATAAGTCTAGGGTAACTCACTCCCGTGCAATCACTACCCAAACCCGCAAAAGACCAAAACATACGACACTTAAATTACCTCCCGGTCTCTCAAGTGGCAAAATATAAGGTATCTCTAAACTCTCAATTACCGTTCCTATGGAATACGTTAACTATAAACCATAAATAGTTACAAACACACAGTAAGTAACCTAATATGAATCCCTACATGAAAGACGTTCACAAAGACGCATAAGGAAAAGCAAATTGATTATAAATTAATATCAAATACGCATATGCATCACAATCAAATAAAATAAAAACTTTACCAAAACATGAACCAATCAATAAATAAACCAAAAGTAAAACGAGTCTAAAAAGTATTCATTCAAACCCAGGCAGCATAAAAGTTTAGCAAACCATAATAATTGATGAAACAAGGATAAAATAATTATTACGGTTCATCGAAAAAGAAACAAATATAATTGAGCTACTAGCCTGTGAGCTTAAATTAATTGAGCTGTGTGCTAGCTTGCTTAATTAATTCACGTGCCTTCTTGCTTGCTTCTTTAATTATCGGCAATGGATTTTTTAGCAAGTCACCTGCTTTCTTGATTTGTCTTTTTTTTTCCTTCTTCCAACTTGACAACAGCCAACACAAGGGGCGCCCCCTGACTTGTGTGCTCCCCCTCATCAATTAATTACTGTGCGTATATATATATATATATATATTATTCAAATTGGCATAACATGTATTTTTTTAACCCTTGCTTTTGTATAGTTGCAGCCCATTAAATCTAACACATGTTAAAGCCCACCAACATTTGGATTGCAGCCCACATAAATTAGTTCTCTTGTATCCATCCGACCACTGTCAACTGCTCACGCCAATTTCATGCTAATTGTTTAAATATCTTCTTGTCTTTCTTGTATCTTTAGGAATTCATATTACTAATAACAATAATAGTCAAATGATAGCATTAAATCTCAAAATCCAATTAGTTTCAATTATAGCCACATTGCTTTTATATTTCTATGATTTATACGAGACTTCCAAATCAAGAACTTTGTTACGTTAATGATCATTATGATCATTTAACTCAACTGCGTCATTTTAGATCGTTTTCTCTTGAGAGGTTTAAAATATAAATACGAGCTAAATAGAAATATATTAAATAAAACATGACTCAAAAGTACTTAAAAGTGTAGGAAATATTTATATAACAATTTGTATATTTTTGACCATATCAAAAACTAAAGTTAGTAAAAATAAGATGGAATTCCCGAAGAGGACCATAATTTACTTGGGAATTGGAATCGGAGATGAGAAAGAAATACCCGCATCTATTTTAATGAATCTCAAGGACGAGATTCATTTCAAGGCGGGGATGATGTAACATCTCGAAAAATACCATATATATTTTGGGTTAAAAATATAAACTTTGAAAATAGAAGAACCCAAGAATAATTTAATAATAAATATGATAAAGAAATGATATATGTGAATTAAATTAAGTAAAAAGAATTCATACTAAGGTAGTGGGGGGGGGGGGGGGGGGGGATTTCATCCCACATGGAAAGGAGGAAGAAAATGGAATTCGTTTCCATGGGTATAAATAAGGAAAATAAATTTCATCCCACATGGAAAATGGGATAGATTTGGAAGCTCTTTATAAGAGATGGAGTTTCTGTAGTAATATTCCATTATTCTTAGCATGCACCAAGTAGTCATAGCGGAGGGTGCAGAGCACCCGACGCGCACGCGCACGGGCTTTGGCGAGGGCGAAGGGCGTTGGGCGCAATGTGGCGCTTTGATGGCACACTTTGCATTTCGTGACCCATCGTGATACGCGATGGATCAAAGGAATAACCCATCGCGATAGGCGATGGGTACATCACAATTCTCCAGGATGGGCGGTGTCTCGATACGTGATCGCCTAAAACCTTTTAGGTCATCACGATACGCGATGACCAGACGAAGTAATCGTGACACGTGGCAACACGTGGCAGGTCTATTAGGTGACCAATCAAAGCTAGTGGGCGGCGTCGCGTTACGCGATGGCCGAGCTAAAATTCCATCGTGATACGTGATGGAATATTATATTCAGAGGCAGAAAACAGACCCATCGCGATACGCAATGGATCCCTTTCTCAACCCATCACGTATCGCGATGGGTCACAATCTTAGCCCTATAAATAGGGGTGTCGGGCTCTGCTTTAGGCATCCCAAATCCCACTTCACAATCACTTGTCTCGAAATACGTGCTTCAATCCCATTGTACCGACGATTCGTTCTTGAAATACGTGCAAGGCGTAGAAGTGTTGTTAGATGATCCCCTCGATACCGACGACTAGTAGGAGTACTGCCCGCGTCAATCTTAGGCATTCTAAAAAAGCAATACAAGGTAGGGGTTCCACCCGACTATTTTATTAATTATATGGCTTAGAACCTAGTCGAGGGTATAGTCTATACCCTGATTATATAATAAATATAATTTTCATAAGACGAGGGTATAGATAAAATATTATTTCTTTAAAGATTTTATAATGTTTCTTAAGAAATAAGAAACTTGGTATATATGTTTCTTCATGAAGAAGAAACGTAGTGTTTAAATGATGAAACTTATTAGACTAAAGGTCCAAGTATTTTATAAAAGGGAAATGAATAGCAAGGTAATTATTATGCAAATAGACTAAAAGTCTGAAGCTAGATCGTTGATCTAGTATTTATAAAAGGTTATTCTCGTACTATAGGTCCGAGGTAATAATAAGAATATATCAGTGAACTGCACTGATAATAACAAAGGTGAATATGTCCAACTCTTTACAACTTATTAAATCGAGTCATTAAAATGATTACATGGGATTGTGTATCCCTAAAACGTTATAAACAAAGGTAATCGTTGGCCCTCATGCTATTGTACACGTTTGTATGGATCCTTTCATATGTGGTTAGACGGTGGGCCCACCGCACCATGCTTGATTATGCCTCCGCCACGTTGGGCTGGACCTACGATGTTAGGGTGACGAGAATCTTGTGTATATAGGTAGTGGCTAAGATCTTGAACGCTGCAGTTTTCACTAAGCGGTTTCGAGTTGAGCTGGAGTTTGTAATGGTTATTTAGTCTTTTAGAACTTGATTGTTTCCTAAGCCATGTTGGGCCGAGGCCTACGATATCTCGAGGGGATAGTTAAGTATCAAAATATTTTATGTCAACTTGTTCACCAGCATGCGTTGCTGATGTATTTTATAACTGTTTTTCAAGTAATCGAGATTAGGTGTTTGAAGATGAATAATAGGCATTAGACGATCTGATGGCTCAGATGGAATTTTTATTATTAAAATAATGTAAATTATGTTTTTTTTGTTTCAAACACGGTTGTACCAACCATCGGGTGTTTAATTCCCGGCTTTCGAAAAATATTAATATTTAATTAAAACTTTGGCTTTACAACCTTAAACTCTTATATATTTACAAAATAGTTACCAACTATTGGTCACGCGCCTAGGCCCTAAATTAGGGTGTGACAGTTATATTTTCGGGGTTATGTGCATACTCCTATGTGGTTAATTAATAAACTTACCTAAAGTGGCAAGTGAATGATATATGATTGTTTAATGAATGATAAATGAATGATATAGAAAAGGTTAAAAAGTATGTATTTAATTATACGAATGGTAGTATGAAGAAATATATGTATGAATGTATGATTGTATGGAAAGAAGGGACCAGACCCTTATTATATCTCAAAGGATAGGGACCAGACCCTTATAATATCCCCTTATAAAGAGGAAAGCACTTTAAAACTTTGAGATTGTTATGTATCATGTACGTCAATAAAAGAAAGAATGAAAGTTTGAAAGAAATATTGAATGTATGTATAAAAGAAAGATAAACATGTTAAATATGTACTATGTGTCTTCGGATACGTAAGTATAAGAATGTAAAGTCTGTTGCTTGATTAACTTGAAATCACTTGGCGTAACTGACTTTTAGTATTCACGAAGGTAAATAGGTTGAGACAGCTGGCTTGGGGTAACACATGACATTGGACTAAAGATGCTGGCATCTTGAGAAGAACGTTATAATGTTATATTTGTTTATGTGTTTATTTTGAAAGACAAATTTGAATGTTATAAGACAAGAGTTTGAGTGACTATGTAATATATGGTTGACTTATTATATTCAACAAAAAGGTTTTAATTCATTTTTATTTTTAGAATTACGTTTATTAGTAAATCCAACTTTAAAGTAGAGCACCAGGACCGAGGCCTTATATTACCAATAATAGATTGCAGTTAAAATCTGGAACATGCAAAACATTCTTGTTAGTTATCCCGTTTTTCAAAGTATGATCACCACGACCTTTAATAGGTATACTTGCACCGTTTGGTATAGTGACGGGTTACTCATTTTTCCTTTTTTTTATATTTTTAAGTAAAGAGTAATCATAAATAAAATGCTCGGTTGTGCCTGAGTCTATTACTTGAGAAAACTATTACGGACAAATCAATTTCAATTCATACTTTAGTATGGATCTAGTTCACTGATATGCTATAGGTGATTGATATGGAATACATAAGTGAAGTGTGTGAGTTTTGAGAGATAATTTGAGCATCGTAACGACACTCAGATTAATAATAAGACACACTGTTAAAATATGAATCGGGTAACAGGTAAATATAGAAGATGAAGTCCCATTTGTTATACATTCCATAACGAATGGGATTCATTCGTCTTCAATCCCTGACATAACTTAATAGTATAGCGAAAAAATCATTCACTATACCTCATTCGTATAGGCACATTCGAAAAGCATATATAATAACGGATAGGCCAATAAGCCATTAAACATCCTTAGCGAATGGTACATATATAATAACGGACAGGCTCATTCTTTTAACAACCTTAACGAATGGCCAATAAGCATAACGTATGGGTTCATTCATTAAACATCCTTAATGAATGACCACATAATATAACGAATGGACTGGTAAATTACCAAAATGCCCTTATATATTAATAAGATAAATTACAATGATAAACAAAGACCGAGACAACAAAACAATGCACTAACAAACTCCACCTTGTTCCGTGATTTTTGTCTTCGATCAGTTGAACCTCTTCGTCTTTCAGTCCGCACAAATATAAACCCCAAACGCGTTGCAAACATGCACGGCACGTTGAAATTGCATAGCACGTTCATAATCTTTAGCATCGACAAAACATATTTCATTCTTGAATAGCGCATCGTTGTCCGATTCTGATAATTTACCAACCACATCGGATCGATGACCCATATGAACTCTGTCTTTAATATCGTACCGAGTACGATAACGACTTCACAGGTGTGGTTGTCGTAATACCACCGGTTGAATGTCTTGTAAAGACTTTGGGGGAAAGTCTTCACATGTACTCATTTCATTGTGCGTGGCGGCTTTACTTTCAACACAAGCTTCCTCAAACTTTTTCTTGGATCGATCTCATCGATGTACTTTCTTGCGGAACCTGTGGTTTAATAAACTTAAATCCGTGATTAAAACAGCAGATGTTGATGGAACCATCCTGCCATTTGATTTCCACCACGATTCACGAACGACTGGTTTGCTAGCGTTCGTACCTCCCACCTTGGTAAAGTAAGAACATCAGTGATATATTGGAAATATTGTACACCGTGTTCCCACTTAATGATGCATACCTTAAGATCGGAATCATAAAGCCAAGACACCATATCACCTTTGACGGTCTTCACAGCTTTGACCTCCTTCTTGTTTTCTTTATCCGCATAACAATAAACCTCAATAAGCTTAGAAAGTCGAGCTTTGTTGCGTACCTCAAACATGCCCTCGAATGTGGGATCCTTTGAACTCAAGCCCGTACCCGGTACTTTCTTCTTATTCTTCTTCTTATTCTTTTCAAGATGTTCTTTAGCTGCTTGTACATGTTCTTTAGGGAATAATGAAACACCCTGATCAACATTTGTACGCGTGTATAGATCATGATACTCATAAGCTGTCACATCCTTAACTTAAACATCATCATTATTAAACGACGTATCCCAAGACGGGATACTCATCTCAAACCTTACCTCATCGTCATCTATCACTTCCACATCCTCCTCGTTCTCTAACACATCTAATTCCTCGTCATTCAGACCAAGCAATTCGAGATTTGATCTCGGGATAAGGCATAGTCAACAAACTCTCTTTCCTCGATCTAATATGCGTTAGTTATGCTCATGATAACACCGCGTTCATTGTCCATAAATTAAATAGTGTTGTCTTTGATCGACTCAATTGACTTCACGTTAGTAGTGTCTTGATACACTACCAAATGCTTGTCATTCCTTCAGAACTAACACCACCAACAGATGTAATTGCATATTGTTTCTGCTCACCACCACTCATACCAGCATCGGGGTCTTTCTCGTCATCGTTATCCTTCAATTTATTCAACATATCGTCTTTAGACGTAAGTTGAATGATAATGTTCTCTTTCTATTTTAGCCTCTCCCAATGAGCAGTAACAATGGCACGAAGCTCACGATTCTCCTTTTGGTAATAAGAGATGCGGCTTTCCATCATGCATTGATCAACCCTTTTATGCTCTTGGAGCTGACAATCAGCGGCCATTTTATTATCCAGTAAGTGAATCAAGATTAACAACATTGCCATTTGTTTAGGAACTGACAAGTTGAACCAAGTTGGAGGAGGTAGCTGCATTGGGCCTTGTGGAAGATTGAATGACATGTACGAGAAGTCCATAGGCTACATCTCTGTCAGCATTGACTTTGGACTTTTGCGAAAACATTAAATTGCGGCCATATATTACATAATCTCCGGATATGTATGGCTAGTATGCGAATGTAATGTACGTTTCCTGATTAACTAGCACTCACTCAGCGTAGCTGACTTTTAGTATGCACGATGGTAAATAGGCTAAGTAAACTAGATTGAATGAAGACACATGACATTGGACAGAAGAGGCTGGCATCTTGAGAAGAATGTTATGATGTTTTAAAATTACTTTTTAAATTATGTTTAAAGACAAGAGTTTAGTTGTTACAAATATTTGAATTATTATGTAATATATGGCCGCATTTTAAAGTTTCCGCGAAAATTTATTTCACTCTGATGTTTAGAACTATGTTATGAGTAAATCCAACGCTAAAGTAGGGCACCGGGACCGGAGCTTTACATATGTTCGACTCATTCAAACTATCATTTCTCATTTTCGAGGTGAGTTTTTCATAACCCCTTTTTCAACTTTTATATTTTGGGTTGTTGCATGTTCAAATTTTCTCTATCATTAGTTTTTGTGATTATTATTTCAAATCGATTCACATTACTGTCATGCATGTTAATATTATTCTTTCGTATCGTTTATAGTTATCATACATGTATTATGTGTAATGTGTTTATCGCTTTATGGTTGAACATCAAACATCATATATCAAAGCGGGAGGGTCCAACGGGACGTACCTGGCGGCCTATACTATGTCCCAGTTTGACTAAATGGTGGTATCATTCCCCTAGGTTGGGGCGTTATTTCTTACTTGTTATCATTTACGTTATGGTTGGAGTTATTACACGTCACAAGTGAATCGAACAACGTTTCGTTTTATATTTATTAAAACTTATGAAAGCTCACCAACATGTGTTGGTAAAATATATTATATTAAACGTGTTGCAGGATGATACGATATAGTGTCATGACATAAAACTAGTTATACCTTAGGACTATATCAATGAATAATATTTGTTTCATTTAGATGTAATGTTGTTTGTCTCATTACTAAACTATTTGTGTACTTGCGAAATTATGGACTAAGATAAATATATTGTCACTATTAATAGTGTTACAAGCTTATAAGTAATCTGTACGTTACACTCAGATGTATTCCACTTAAATTTGAGATGTTACAAATTATATTTCCAATTATAATAGTTTTTGACTTTTATGACTTGTTTTATTTAATACAAACGTAATAATTGGATATTTAGTAGCTTATAAATTTCATATTTTGGTTTTAATTATCTTTCTAATAATTGTAAAATTAAATGTTATTTTGGTTGAACTTTATATTTAAGAAACACTTGTTTTAGCACCGGTATTATTAAGAGATATATATCATGTTGTCGTCCCAAAAAAATATATTACAAATCATCTTCTCCTTTAAAATTATATGTGTTTGTTTGAGGATTTCTATATTTCTACTCGTATCATACACGGGTCAATGGCGTAGTCTATTAATAAAGGCTTACGATCCTCCCACACCACCTATGATCCTCACACACCATTTTTTCTAGACGCCTCGTATAGGGCAACAGTCAAATAGTACCTGAATTGTGTCAGTTTGTGTCTGATGTTGTCGGCCATCGTTTATAGTGTCTCGTATATGCCTATACGGGTCATATAGGCCTGTACGGCCGTATAGACATTATTTTTAAAAAAATGATGACCATATATATTTAATATATGTTATTTATACGGGTCGTATCTAGCTTGTTTATCTTAACAAGCTTAAATGTTGAGCTCGAGCATACCTCGTCAAAAGCTCAAGACTGTTTGTGGCTGGTTGACCCAGCTTGTTTATTATTAAACTTTCTTAAAAAAAATTTGAGGTTTTCTAATATTCTAGGCATATTTGTAGCTTACATATAATCCACAATTTATAAGCTACAGATTTAAATATTACTAAAATTTGGATTTTACTTTATACGAGCCAAAAGGCAATTCTCAATATTAAGAGAAGTTCAAGATTTCTTTCATTAAAAAATGTCTAGTGCCTTAAGTTACAAATCTATATATATAATAATTTGTCTTTTAATATTTACATAACATGCTTGGCAAAGTAATTTGTAGTTGGACCCCAAGAACATTCGTTTAAGAATATATTATGTTACACTTTATAATAGTCCACACACAATAATCAATTAGTGATTAAGCAAACAAGAAAACATTTGGCCAAAACATACCTATAAACATCTGGTTCACATAATTAAAATAAAAGTGCCCCAAAATACATCATGTTCCAAACACATGGTCCACATACATAAAGTAACTAGTTCATCCTAAAATACATCAAGTTTTAAACGTGGTCCACATACATAAAGTTCATAATAGTGCACATCAACACATAATGAAAATAAAATAAGAACTACTGTATTGGTGGCCCCTGTGCATGTGGCTCCGATGCCGGTGGTGAACTAGGTATATCTAGTACATTGGGAACTGGAATGCATTCCTCTTTCGCCTTGCGAATCATCCAATCCATCATCCACGTGACCCTAGCCTCTGTCCGGCGACTGGTATCAAAAAGCTCAAGTAGCATGTCGTCCACGTATGTCGGGACCTGGACTGGTCTAATGACATGGCGGTGCACTATTGGGTGATCCTGATGTGGCTCTGGCTCTATCTCATGTTGTGACTCTGGCTTGCGCACTGCAATGAAATGAAACTGCTTCCTAACCTTCTTAACGATCTTCATGAGCAAACATGTATCGTGGCCGATCAGATTCGGCTTGTATTTCATTTTCATGGACCACCAAATGCGATCCTGAAAACAATCAAGCCCCAAAGCAAGAGTGGTAATGTAGGCACCACAGGCAATAGATGACCCCTCCTTCAACTGGTATCTGCTAACAAAGTAAGCGGCCATACAATGTACCAAGTTGCACCTAATAGGTGCAAGTAGGAATACATAAAGAAAAGATCGGTTTGTGTGACCCACTCTTGGCCAGCCCCCCCCCCCCCCTCCCGATAATCTTGTGTAGGTATCGGTGCACCGAATCTCTCAAATCAGTAGCCCTTTCCTTTGTTCCATAAATATCAACACCAACCTGCGACCACCACACTGACAACTCCTGTAGGCCAATGTTTGTGTGAGTATCCAAGAAAAGATCAATCAACGTCTCCTCGTGGGTGTATAATCCAAGTGAAATTGCAAACCTTGGTAGAGTAAGGTTGAACTCCCTGCCACACAATCGAAAGGACACAGCAGAAACGGTCTAAATAGACTCGATCGGCACTTGATTGAAATCAAAATTGGATAACAACTCAAGTGTAATCTCTCGATACCCCACTTTGTTACTAGCATCAACCATGCGCCTCCAAGGAGTGTCTACCCCAATGATATTCTTGACACACTCTTTCTGACCCATTTTCTCCAAGAAAGACCAATCATTAATGCGCGGCTCAATAAAAGACATGTCGAGAAACTTAGCAAGTCGGTAATGAGCTTCTGTTTAGCGAGCAAACTGGAGAAAAATATGTGTATCGATTAGGTCATCCAACTCCTTCGGATCTGGAGTTGGCGAACGTTGTCTTCTGGGTGGCATAATCTGCAAATGAAAAAAAATAGAAAATGTAGACTTATGTACATATGTGCAGCAAGATTATATAGACTATTGTGGTATTCTTTTCACATATATATGTGCAGCAAGATTAATATATACCTTATATATATATTCAACATTATATATATCAGTATATGTTTTTAATCAATCACACAATGGCTCGTTTAAAGATTATATATATATATATATATATATATATATATATATATATATATATAAAATTTCTTTTTCAATCATTTATTTCATTCGCACAACCCGTTAATAAGAATTGAAAATGTATGCAAACTCGAAACAAACTGTTTCCTTTTCATAAATTTCCAAACTTTAAACGCCATCTCAATATCCAAACTTTAAACACTCGATATCCCAATTTTCACCAAACATCTTTTATCATTATCGTATACTCTTTATTTTTGTTGGATACATTTTTTAGCTAATGTAAACTTTTGGGTCAACCCGAACCCGACTAACCCGAACCTTAATAGGGTCGGGTTGTGGGTTAGTTTTTTTTTAACCCGAATAACCCAACTCGATTAAACCGAAACCCGATCGGGTTGACCCGATGAACACCCCTAAACACAATAACCACACTGCAATAAACAAACATGCTTATTAACTAATAACCTACACAAGGTATACATGGAAATAGGTTCATGAACAGCGAGAGTTTTCAAAACTGAACCAATGTAAGATCCAAATACGGTTTGATTGATACGACCTAAATTGGGTCATGAACAATGAGAGTTTCCACCGAATCCACGAAAAAACGAGATTTAAACAAGAAATTGGTTAATAGATGACGATACTAACCCGAATCGATGGAACAAAGACCGGAGAAGAACCGGTGGTGATGTGATGGCTTGAACACTAGAGGAAACGAGGCTTGTTAGGGTTAAAGTGTTTAAAATGCACCTTGTATAACCAACTTATAGTTCTTTTTATGAAAAAATGCATCTCGTGTAGTTCTATTTATTTATTAAAAATAAATTGCAACAAACTGCAAGATCATTTTTTTAATTAAACATAAACATTATATCGATTAAATGTTCAACCGGGCGTTACAAATAACTAAACAAATACTACAAATTCAACCGCTTGTTAGAAATAATTATTCGAAATCTACAAATTCAATCGGGCGTTTATAAGCTTCTAGTTCATCTGTAAACATTTTAACGCATAACTTATACAAATATTCCCATCCTTTTGCTTGACTATCTTTGATATGCTTCCATTCATTGTTAATCATTGGCATCGGGTATATCCCTGAAAACTGAACAACTACAAAATTATTTTCGTTGACATATTGAATAGGACGGTACCGTTATGTGGATCATTAAACAAGGTGAATATTGTTATACAATTATCGCTTGAAAATGAGTGAACTATAACCCCAAACCTAGCAGCAATCGAAAAACCCATGGATGGCATTTCCAAGCAGTATGCTCTGGGTGCAAAACCCGATTCGAACCAATTTAATCCATGGCGTACCTCTATTAAAAGCTTATTATCAAAGGCCTTCCAGTATTGTGCTTCATTAGCTTTTAATTGGTCAAGAAGCTCACTCAGTACCCACCTCCATTTATCTTCATCATAACCGAGAGCAACAATCGTTGCCCGATATCCACAGTTTCCGTCAGGTGCCACATTTTGTATAGTGTAACAAACGAACGAACTATGAGGTGTACTCGATCCAAATAATAACATTTGTCAATTTTGGATAAATTGTTTGTTCGATTAAACTGTAAACTGACCCGATTTGTAAACCGGATCTTTCGATAATATAAAATAATGGTTTTCATGTTACATAATAATCTCACACTTGTCAGAATTCAAAAACACCTTCTTATGGTCTTTAAAACGCTTAAAACGCCTTGAAAACGACCCAAAACAACCCGAAACCACTCGCGAAGCAAACCGGACCTGGCCACCCCACCCCTGACCACGCCGTGCCGTGTGGCCAATGGGAGGAGACCGGTCGTGCGGCGCCTAGCCCCATCTGCACACATGATTTCGTTGTTCTTGTTGCTATTTGTATTATTTGACTTGTTTAACCTTTTTAAACACATGCAAGTCTTGATATAAACCATGGAAAATAACTTTGACCACTACCTATATATACAAGCATATCCTCTTCATTTCCTCTTGCTCATTATCTCTTTTCTCTCCCAAACAAAGAACACATCTTCAAGGTTCTTAATAATCAAGCAACAACCTTTCTTTAATTTTGTTTTGTTACTTACTAATTGAATCTTGTGGTATAACATATATATAATATGCACCCCTTGTTTCCTTCGGCTTTCATCTTCTCCGGCCATGATCGGTTGAGGTGATATGCTACAAGGCAAGACTTCATGGAGGACTCATTATAGTTCTTGATTATACTATTTTCCTTTAATGCTTACTTGTCTTGCTTATATTATAAGTAGTTTAGTTTCTAATTCATGTTTAAAGAGTTCCATGGTATTAGGTATGAAGTCACTAGCCTCGGTCTTATCCCGAGTTGAGAACCGAACCAAATCGAACTCTTGTTTACTAGTTATGTTTTAAATAGTTAAATAAACATGTTTATGTAATATTTGAATATTATAACTTCTAAAACCATTTTTATAGTTCTATGGTATTTGGTTATGTGAAAACCATCCTCGGTATCATTCCGAGTCAAGGATCGAACCAAAACTGAACTAAACCGAGTTCACTCGCTTAAGACACTCAAGGGTGTTTTTGGCCACCGAAACTCATCTTTTCTTCAAGAATTCAATTTAAACTAATTTTAAGTTATTTTATCAACAAACTTGGTGTGTCGGAATCCAACTTTATCTTATAACAAGTTTGGACCGGTGAAACCAAATACTCGCTTAACGGACGTTAAGGTTCTTCACAATAGAACTATATGCTTGGTTAAGTCTTTTGATTTTTATTGAGTTATCTCATGACATTTATCACTTTGGAAAGTTGACTTTGAGTTTAGTTAATTTATCTAGACTCAAGTTGACAAATCCAACACTCGATTAAAACAATGTTTTGGTATTTATATAACCAAGGGTCTTGCAATAGTGCATTATAACCCACATAAGTTACTTAACATAGGTTGAGTAATATTTATGAATGAAATACCAAGACTCGGTTTTGGGTAAACTTACTTTTTAAAACATGTCTTTAATTTCCCAAATATTTACATTTTTAAACCATAAACTTCATTTATTTACTTTACTTGTCATATTTTTCTTTAAACCCTTCAAAGACTATCTACTAACTTAAGACCCGTTCAATCTAGGTCTTGCTCGTTAAACCGATCTCCGATTATTCACGAATCAATCATTCAAGTTACTTTGTTAAACTGAGTACATTTCATCCCCCGTTTTCACTTTTATATTTTGGGGGTAACATGCATACTTATTCAAAACAAGAATGATTTATTATACTCATTTCTCAAACCACAAACTTTAAGGTGTATGATACTTAGAATACTTACTCTATTATGTGTTATATGTCTCATATTCTTTACGTGCACGAGTGTTTATTTTTATATTGTTGTTGAGCCTCAATAAGTATGATCATACGCTCCCCTAACTACTTAGCCTTGTGCTAGTAGAATAGGGTCTCATTATCCAAGTATGTCGGTTGTTACCGATTAGAAAGCATCCTCATTTACATATGTTTTATATGCCACAATTGATGCAATTATTTATAGTATCATACACGTTTGTGGATTTCGCTCATATTATATATACTCAAAACTATGAAATTGCTCACCAACATACGTGTTGACAAATATTATGTCACACCCCGACCAAAGGCGGCGGAACATGCCGAGGTGTAACGGTTACCCATAAGCACATGACACTAAATAAAGAGAAAATATTTAACAAACTCATTTCATTTCACAACATCGAAAATGTCACATAGCAAATATTCATAAATAGTCATAACAAGATATCACAAAATATAGCAAATTAAATATTGTTCATTTTACTAATATCCTAATGGTCTTGATGACGTTTTCTTCACAATCCCAAATCAACCAAGATGCAAACCTGTAACATTTCATAAAATAAAGTTTATCAACACAAAGGTTGGTGAGAAATTCATAAGTTTGAGCATATAAGTATATAATAAGAAGAGCCACAATATTGTATACGAAACAACAAATAACTAGAAATAATTTGGATAATATGAGGTCGCTAATAAGAATACATTAGCAGCGCCGTCTACAAGAGAATACAAAATAGATTCGGATTTCATGAGGTCGTTAACAAGAATACATTAACGGCACCGTGCTATAAGAGAATGTCATATAGTTCACGGATTTATGGATCAACCTTCCAAAAGGGATAAAACACATAAGCATATAAACATATAAGCATAGAACACCAAATCGAGCATTTATTTAAGTAAGTATACAATAACGGTTGTGGTTTAAGAATCAAGTATAAAGCATTTAATTTGAATAAGGATGAAATGTCAGCCCTAAAACGAAAAGTAGAAAATGAGGTATGAAAATACTCACGTTCAAGTAATAAACTTGAAAGATGATAATTTGGAGATTTTCCGTAACGACGGGTTTAACGATAAATGCCTAAAAGGAAAGAAGTTTCGGATTTAGAAAGGTTGTCTTGAAAGTCTTTAAGTAAAATAAATGTTGAGAAATGTAAACAATTAAAGTTCAAGGTTTAAAAATATAACTATTTAAGAACTTATAATAATAACCCTTTTAAAATATAATTTTGCTCGAAATCGGGTTAAAGTATCTAACCTTAATATTTAGGTTGAGTAATAAGGTGGGTAAAATGCAAGAATGCAAGTCCCTTTGGAATAAAGATACTAAAACTGGTTTTAACGAGTGTTTGGGTTGTTGGTTCGGGTCTTGACAATTGGTCTAACCCAAAGTCAACTTTCCAAAATATTAAATGTTATGAGATAACTCATAAAAATCCAATAATACTTAACCAAGTATGTAGATCTATTGTTTTAGAACTAACAACGTACGTTAAGCGAGTGTTTGGTTTTGTCGGTCCAAACTTTGTTATGAGATCATGTTGGATCCAACATTTCCAAGTACTTAAGAAAATAGTTAAAATCAGTTTGTAAACTATTTTTAAAGAAATATACAAGTCTTGATAGTTAAAAACACACTTGTGTGTCTTAAGTGAGTGAAAATCGGTTTAGTTCGGTTTGGTTCGGTTTCCATCTCACATAAGTTCGTAGATGGTTTCCACATGCCCAAATATCCAAGAACTTGTATAATAATGTACAAATGAAAATACTTATGTTTTACAACCAAAAAGTTAACAATAAAGTCTTTAAACAAAAGTTCGGTTTTCGATTCGGATCTAGTTTCGAGTTAAGACCGAGGTTAGAATCCACAAACCCATAACCATGGAACTTATAAAAATGATTTTATAAACTAAGATCTAACATTAAACATGTTTAAACAAGTATTTAACAAAAACTAGTAAGCAACGTTCGGTTTACGGTTTAGAGCTATTTACGGTTAAACCGAAGCATAGACTCTTAAAACCCATAACCATGGAACTTGTAAATAAACTTAAATTATAAGAAGTTAAGCATGGTTAGTATGTATAAACAAGTTATATATATATATATATATCAAGAACATGAAGTCCTCCATGAAGCCTTGCCTTACAAGGTCCGAAACCTCACCGATCGAGACCGGAGAAGTAACTACCAAAGGTAAAAAGGGGTGTATATTAAATATATGTTATACCACCATATTCAAGTATTATTAAGACTATATAAGTTAATTAGAATGAAAGATTAAACTCAGTTAAATAAACAACCTTGAATCTATGAAGTTTTAGAGAAAATTTGGAGTTGTAGCAGGGGAAAATCAAATGAAATGGTGGTGTATATATAGGGTAATGTTGGTGGTCAAATATGGGTGAGAGATACAATAGTTTTCATGCAAAATGGGTCAAAACAACAAATAACCGAGTTGTTTCAGCTACTGGCATCGCGATACGGCGACCCTAAGGGGCATCCCAATCGCGTGGCGCGATGGGGTTGGTTATCAGATTTTTCAAACTTTGAAAAATGGCATATTTGGCCCCTGTAGTTCGTTTTAAGTGATTTTTACGCGTTTTAAGGACCGAAAAGGATGTTTTCAAGACCCAACAAGTGTAAAACAATATTGTAACATCAAATCCATCATTTTTATTATATCATAAGCTTCGGTTTACAAGACGGGTCATTTTACATGATAAAATATTACAAAACGAATACAATTCGAGACCCGAAAATGACGAATGTCACATATTATTTTATGCATTGTTACAGGTTTGATTATTACTTGATTTGGAGTTTAAAAATGTCATTCTATTTTATACCGCTAGGTTATTAGAAGAATGAACAATATCTATTTCTTATATTTTGTTGTTTATTTGTATGAACAATATGTGTTACTTTGGTGATTGAATGAAATTAATGAGTTGTTTAAATATTGTCACTTTAATAGTGTCTTGTGTTCTTGAGCAATCTGTTGCACCCCGGCATGTTCCACCGCCTTTGGTCGGGGTGTGACAGATTGGTATCAGAGCCAAGACTATAGGATAGGCGGTTAGACGTAACAGCCTAGTATAGTTTTGCTTTAGGGTCCTTATACGTGTTGCTTATACGTGTTACCCTACTTGATTGTTCATTACACTTATACATTTAATTGCTTATTTATTTCATTTAATCTTCAAAAATATACACATGCACACACTCTCATAGTATTCCAAGGTATCCTTACCTTAAATGCAAAAAGATTAGTTTTTATATTGTGTTTTATGGATCACAAACTTAATTTGGATCCCGTTATTTAAGATCTCTTAAAGTTTGCATTTATATTGGGATTGTAGCCATCATGGGGAGAGAAACAATATGAAACGACCATTTGACAAAAAGATTCCAATAATCGAAGGTGATTTACTTACCTGGGATGGTTGAATTGTTGTGTGCGTTTTCTAGGCCAATGAACCGTGTTTTACATGTCAATACTTTAAGTTGCCGAATGCAAGCATTCTGGTTGCCTCCTTATATTTTGGAGTTGAAAACACAAAAGCCACGATGGTTCGTAGACAAGTGTTTTAAACATCTCGCTGTATCTCCGTTTTTATTATATGTTATTATCGTGATTTGAGTCAACAACATGAAAGACGTGGTGGTACGTGCACATGTTTAATTCCACCTATTATTTTATACAAGTTTTATTGGTCAGGATATCAAATCATCGTGGTTCATGTACGATTTTCCCGACTATATATATAAATTTCAATATCTCAAAACCTCCAATTTTTGAATGGAAAAAGTTTGAAACTTATATATATACATACGTTTAATCTTTTGATTCAAGTATAAAATAATTTTACTAACATTCTCATCCTCATAACTCTACGACTCATAATCATTAAAACCCTATATTTACATATTTCCCTCATACCTATATCATTTACCCCAAACTTATATCATTTTTCTTTTATTATTTTAGAATGCCTCCAATCTGTCGCCAAACATGCAAGCCGAGCTCCGGTCGTCGGATGGCCGCAATGGTAGCTAAAGAAATCGTTGCTGTGATTCCCGAACTTATAACTCAAATCCAAGCCACCCAACCCACCGTTACTCAAACCACACCCAACCCCGCAACTTTCGCCTTGAAAAATTTCACTAGTGCCAACCCATCTCAATTCTTTTTCACGAACTATGCCACTACCTTGTTGCGATGGTTCGAGAAAATGGAAAGTGTGTTTACTCTTTGTGAATGCCTCGAACTCAAGAAAACCACGTATGCCTCAAGCATGTTTGAGGATACCGAACACAAATGGTGGAATAGCGAAATTTTCACCAACGGGGCGGAAATGGCTATGGCCTACTCGTGGACCAATCTAAAGGAAGTCATGATGAAAAAGTTTTGCCCAAAACATGAACTTCAAAAACTAGAATCCAAATTTTGGGAACTTAAGAAAGAGAGTGGTGACAACTCCGCGTACTCCAACCCCTTTCACGAGCTTAGCCTCTTAGTTCCCCACTTGGTCACTCCCCTCGAAAGGGCTATTGACAAGTATGTCGGCGGTTTGCCTATGCAAATCCACGACTCAGTGATGACTAGCAAACCACAAACCCTTCATGATGCTATTACCTTAGCCGGTGCTCTTTCAGAAAACCATGTCAAAGCCGGTACCCTTACCATCAAAAGTTCTAGGAAACCCAATAACAAGAGTACAACCGAACCATCAACCCTCACCAAAGTCGATCCTTAACCACAATCCATAAACTACTCCAATTCCACCCACCACACCAAAAAGAAGGGAAACCAAATTACTGAAACTATGCTGTCACCCATCCATCACAACCTCAATCTCAATCCCAAGCACTCCAAGACCGAAAACCGTATTCCGGCCCGCACCCATTATGTAACATTTATCAACGTCATCACCCATCCTACTCCGCTTACCGCCACTGCACAAAGTGTAACCGCTATGGTCACATAGCAACGTGTGTCGAGAAGCCTCCCGTGGGCAACCTGCTCCACCAAGGTTTGCCCCATACAACCAAATCGTCCCGCTCCTTTTGTTCAAAACCATCCTCCTCAACCTAGAGCTTGTTTCAATTGTGGAGACTCAAATCATTTCCACAATTCTTGTCCCCGACTTGCTTTTGTTAACCAAGCTCAAATTATACCCACCCATACTACCAAACCCAAGCCTACCAATTTCAAACCTGTCAACCCCAAATCCCGCAACTCTTGGCTTCTCCCACTCAACCGATCCAAGCCATGAAAGCCCTTCCTCCTCCACCACACCCGCAAGCAATGCAAACTCTCCCTCCTCCTCCAGCTCAACAAGTCATCCACGGCAACCAAGGGCGTGCCTTTATGATGAATGCCAACCAAGCTCAAGTTGCCAACGATGTGGTGAATGGTACGTTTTTAGTAAATGAGCATTTAGCTTCAAATTTGTTTGATACCGGAGCTAATAGGAGTTTTGTTTCCTTTAAATTTGAATCTATTCTTGTTGTACCCCACACAAAGCTTTCTCGCCATTTTTCTGTCGAAGTCGCCAATGGTAGTTCCAACACCATTGATTCGTTCATTCACAATTGTATCCTCACTCTTTGCAAACACGAATTTACGATCGACCTTATCCAGATGCAAATGGGAAGCTTCGACATCATAGTAGGCATGGATTGGTTAGCTTTGCACCGTGCCGAAGTCGTTTGTTATGATAAATTCATTCGTATCCCGCTCGTCAATGGCAAAATTCTCAAAGTCTTTGGCAAAACGATCCCCAAGAAACTCAACCTCATGTCTTGCTCTCAATCTCGTAAGTACTTACGCCAAAGTTACGTTCCGTTCCTAGCCCAAGCGGTGGTGAAAGATCCAAAAGAAAATAAAATTCAAGACATTCCCGTTGTTTGTGAATTTCCCGGCGTTTTTCCCGAAGACGTCTCTGGTCTTCCACCCATTCGTCCTGTTGAATTTCGAATCGACCTTGTGCCCGGCGCGACTCCCGTAGCCAAGGCTCCCTACCGATTAGCTCCTTCGGAATTGCAAAGAGTTATCGAACCAACTTCAAGAACTCTCTTTTAAGGGCTTTATCCATTCAAGCTCTTCTCCTTGGGGCGCTCCTATGCTCTTCGTGAAAACGAAAGATGGCTCATTTCGCATGTGTATCGATTACCATGAACTGTATAAACTCACCATTTAAAATCGTTACCCTTTTCCTCGAATCGACAACCTCTTCGACCAACTCCAAGGCGCAACTTGCTTTTCCAAAATCGATATTCGATCGTGTTATCATCAATTGCGCGTACATGAAGACGACATTCCAAAACCCGCTTTCCGTACTCGGTATGGACATTACGAATTGTTGGTCATGCCCTTCGGATTGACCAATGCACCCATGGTGTTCATGGACTTCATGAACCATGTTTGCGAACCATTCTTGGACAAATTCGTAATTGTTTGTATCGATGACATTCTTATCTTCTCCAAAACCCAAGCCGAACATGAGCATCATTTACGTTCCATTATCGATATCCTAAGAAAACAAAAAATTTATGCCAAGTTCTCTAAATGTGAATTTTGGTTAAAAGAAGTTCAATTTTTGGGCCATGTCGTCAATGATAAAGGTATTCATGTTGATCCCGCCAAAATCAAGGCCGTAAAAGATTGGAAAAATCCATCCACACCCATGGAAATCGGATCTTTCCTTGGTTTGGCCGGGTATTATCGGCGATTCATTCTAAACTTCTCTAAAATTACGTTACCCCTCACCGCACTAACTCATAAAGGAAAACCTTATGAATGGGGACCTAAACAAGAAGAAGCTTTCCAAACTCTAAAGCATATGCTTTGAAATGCTCCCGTCTTAACCCTTCCCGATGGAAACGATGACTTTGTGGTATTTTGTGATGCATCAACCAAGGTCTCAGTTGTGTTCTCATGCAACGTGGTTAAGTTATCGCATATGCCTCAAGGAAACTCAAGGTCAAAAAGAATTATACGACTCATGATCTCGAACTTGGTGTCATCATTTCCGCCCTCAAAATCTGGAGACATTATCTTTATGGCACAAAATTTGATGTATTCACCTATCATAAAAGTCTACAACACATCTTTGACCAAAAAGATCTCAACATGAGACAACGTCGATGGGCCGAATTACTTAGTGATTACGATTGCGAAATTCGCTACCATATCGGTAAAGAGAATGTTGTAGCCGATGCCCTTAGTCATAAAGTTAATGTCAAATCCGTTCTGCTTCATAGCATCATCATCCAAACCGATCTCCAAGACCGCATCTATCAAGCCCAATGCACCTCCATTGATGAAGGCAATATGTATTATGAACTGTCATGTGGAGCCGAACTTCAACTCGAAACCAAACCCGATGGCTTGCTTTATTTCCTCAATCATTTGTGGGTTCCCGATCGTGATGAACTTCGTACTTTCATTCTCGACGAAGCTCATATGTCGCGATATTCCGTACATCCCGGTGCGGATAAGATGTACTTCGATCTTCGATCTATTTATTGGTGGCCAGGAATGAAAAAGGACGTAGCACTTTATGTCTCAAAATGTCTTACTTGCTCAAAGGTTAAAGCCGATCATCAAAAACCTTTTGGTTTACTCAAGCAACCTCCTATCCCCGTTTAGAAATTGGAATACATTGCTATGGACTTTATCACCAACTTGCCCCCCACTCAAAAGAAAAATGATAGTATTTCGGTAGTCGTTGATCGATTAACCAAATCGGCTCATTTCATCCCGATCCGCGAGAAGTACTCTGTTGAACAACTCGCTCAAATCTATGTTCGTGAAATTGTATGAAGTCATGGTATTCCATTGACCATTAATTCTGATCGTGATGGTCGTTTCACCTCCCGTTTTTGGAAATCGCTTCAAGAAGCTTTGGGCACTCGCCTCGATCTTAGCATCACTTATCATCCTCAAACCGATGGCCAATCCGAGCGTACAATCCAAACCCTCGAGGATATGCTTCGATCTTGTGTTCTTGATTTTGGTGGAAATTGGGATTCTCATCTCCCGCTTATCGAATTCTCTTACAACAATAGCTATCATTCTAGCATTGATATGACTCCTTTCCAAGCTCTTTATGGTCGTAAGTGTCGTTCCCTGATTTTTTGGAACAGGATTGGTGAAACCCAAATCACCGGTCCCGAGATGGTCCAAGACACTACCGATCGTATCGATCAAATCCGCAACAAACTCCTCGTTGCTAGAAGTCGCCAAAAGAGATATCCCGAAAAACAGCGAAAACCTCTCGAATTTAATGTTGGAGACTTTGTCCTTCTCAAAGTATCCCCTTGGAAGGGGGTAGTCCGTTTTGGAAAGAAAGGAAAACTAACACCCCATTTTGTAGGCCCATTCAAAATCCTTGAAAGGATTGGAAAAGTGGCTTATAAGCTCGATTTACCGCAAGAACTTACCGGTATTCATCCAACCTTTAATGTCTCAAACCTTAAAAGGTGCTTAGCCGAAGGTAATCTTCATATACCTCTCGACGAAGTGTGTATTGATGGAACCTTGCAAATGATCGAAAACCCTGTTGAAATCATGGATCGCAATGAGAAACGAAACAAACGTAGCCGCATCCGTTTAGTTAAACTCTGATGGGAATCACGGCATGGCGCTGAATTTACTTGGGAAAGAGAAGACAAGATGAAGGATAAGTACCCGCACTTGTTTATTATGGATTCTTCTTAATTTCGGGACGAAATTTCCGAAAGTAGGGAAGACTGTAACATTTGTCAATTTTTGGATAACTTGTTTGTTCGATTAAACTGTAAACCGACCCGATTTGTAAACCGGATCTTTCAATAATATAATATAATGGGTTTTCATGTTACATAGTCATCTCACACTTGTCGGAATTCGAAAACACCTTCTTACGGTCTTTAAAACGCTTAAAACACCTCGAAAACGACCCAAAACGACCCGAAACCACTCGCGAAGCAAACCGGACCAGGCCACCCCACACCTGACCACGCCGTGCCGCATGGCCAAGGGGAAAAGACCGGTCGCGCGGCGCCTTGCCCTATCTGCACACTTGATTTCGTTTTTCTTGTTGTTTGTTTGTATTATTTGACTTGTTTAACCTTTTTAAACACATGCAAGTCTTGATATAAACCATGAAAAATAACTTTGACCACTACCCTATATATACAAGCTTATCCTCTTCATTTCCTCTTGCTCATTCATCTCTTTTCTCTCCCAAACAAAGAACACATCTTCAAGGTTCTTAATAATCAAGCAACAGCCTTTCTTTAATTTTGTTTTGTTACTTACTAATTGAATCTTGTGGTACAACATATATATAATATGCACCCCTTGTTTCCTTCGGCTATCATCTTCTCCGGCCATGGTCAGTTGAGGTGATATGCTACAAGGCAAGGCTTCATGGAGGACTCATTATAGTCCTTGATTATACTATTTTTCTTTAATGCTTACTTGTCTTGTTTATATTGTAAGTAGTTTAGTTTCTAATTCATGTTTAAAAAGTTCCATGGTATTGGGTATGAAGTCACTAGCCTCGTTCTTATCCCGAGTTAAGAACCGAACCAAAACCGAACTCTTGTTTACTAGTTTTGTTTTAAATAGTTAAATAAACATGTTTATGTAAGATTTTCATATTATAACTTCTAAAACCATTTTTATAGTTCAATGGTATTTGGGTATGTGGCAACCATCCTCGGTATCATTCCAAGTCAAGGACAGAACCAAAACCAAACTAAATCGAGTTCACTCGCTTAAGACACATAAGTGTGTTTTTGGCCACCGAAA
Organism: Bidens hawaiensis; assembly: GCF_021521415.1. Classification (NCBI taxonomy): domain Eukaryota; kingdom Viridiplantae; phylum Streptophyta; class Magnoliopsida; order Asterales; family Asteraceae; genus Bidens; species Bidens hawaiensis. The sequence continues at coordinate 1,382,638 of NW_027491454.1, forward strand.
CTCATCTTTTCTTCAAGAATTCAATTTAAACTAATTTTAAGTTATTTTATCAACAAACTTGGTGTGTCGGAATCCAACTTTATCTTATAACAAGTTTGGACCGGTGAAACCAAATACTCGCTTAACGGACGTTAAGGTTCTTCACAATAGAACTATATGCTTGGTTAAGTCTTTTGATTTTTATTGAGTTATCTCATGACATTTATCACTTTGGAAAGTTGACTTTGAGTTTAGTTAATTTATCTAGACTCAAGTTGACAAATCCAACACTCGATTAAAACAATGTTTTGGTATTTATATAACCAAGGGTCTTGCAATAGTGCATTATAACCCACATAAGTTACTTAACATAGGTTGAGTAATATTTATGAATGAAATACCAAGACTCGGTTTTGGGTAAACTTACTTTTTAAAACATGTCTTTAATTTCCCAAATATTTACATTTTTAAACCATAAACTTCATTTATTTACTTTACTTGTCATATTTTTCTTTAAACCCTTCAAAGACTATCTACTAACTTAAGACCCGTTCAATCTAGGTCTTGCTCGTTAAACCGATCTCCGATTATTCACGAATCAATCATTCAAGTTACTTTGTTAAACTGAGTACATTTCATCCCCCGTTTTCACTTTTATATTTTGGGGGTAACATGCATACTTATTCATAAAAAGAATGATTTATTATACTCATTTCTCAAACCACAAACTTTAAGGTGTATGATACTTAGAATACTTGCTCTATTGTGTGTTATATGTCTCTTATGCTTTACGTGCACGAGTGTTTATTTTTATGTTGTTGTTAAGCCTCAATAAGTATGATCATACGCTCCCCTAACTACTTAGCCTTGTGCTAGTAGAATAGGGCCTCATTATCCAAGTATGTCGGTTGTTACCGATTAGAAAGGATCCTCATTTACATATGTTTTATATGCCACGATTGATGCTTTTATTTATAGTCTCATATACGTTTGTGGAATTCGTTCATATTATATATACTCAAAACTATGAAATTTCTTACCAACGTAAGTGTTGACAAATATTATTTTTTGCATTGTTACAGGTTTGATTATTACTTGATTTGGAGTTTAAAAATGTCATTCTATTTTATACCGCTAGGTTATTAGAAGAATGAACAATATCTATTTCTTATATTTTGTTGTTTATTTGTATGAACAATATGTGTTACTTTGGTGATTGAATGAAATTAATGAGTTGTTTAAATATTGTCACTTTAATAGTGTCTTGTGTTCTTGAGCAATCTGTTGCACCCCGGCATGTTCCGCCGTCTTTGGTCGGGGTGTGACACAAATATTGGTGAAAGTAATGAACCATATCATGAAAAGATGCAACCGAACTTTTTCTTACACCTTCTTGGTGTAACATTTGTTAATTTTCAAAATCAAAAAACCGACCCGTTTTAAATTTTCGGTTTTGTATCTATTTAAATTTATATATTCTTATAATATTATTAAATAATCTCAATTTTTGTTACTGTATGTGTAACACCCAGTAACCGCAGCGGAAACGTAAACGGAATGAAACAGACACCTCTGATATCAACCACATTGTTTATAAAGAAAACTGAATACATTAATATACTTCAAATTACATTGTCTCATATTTCATTACCGTCTAGGTGATACACACATCATACAATACGATACATAATTCTATTTATTATAATGTATCCTAACATCCCGCACGCAAATCTTACACACATCAAGCACTTAGCACGTAAGCAATCACTTCATCTTAATTGTTCCTGAAAAGCATGTGAGAAAACGGGTCAACTACGAATAGTTGGTGAGTTTCACTAATTTAAATAAACAGTGACAAATCATTATAATAATCATATATTAGCGATGTAATTATGCTGAGCCCACAAGTGAAACCTCTGTTAACCCAGTACTGTACCTGTTCCGGGGGCAATGTTAACCCAGAAACACTTCTAGGGACACCTGGGGACACTGTTAACCCAGTACTGTACCCATTCCGGGGGCAATGTTAACCCAGAAACACTTCTAGGGACATCTAGGGACACTGTTAACCCAGTACTGTACCCATTCCGTACGATTCCCGTATAATCAAATATTTAAAAATACACGCAATCCATGCGTTCAGTATGTACTTAAACATTTTAACAGTAACATGCTTTCCGCCCCGAGAAAATATTTAAAAACAATTCAGAAAAGGGGCTCGTGAAACTCACCTTAGCACATGCAAGCAGGTAACAACAGTCATTATCAGTTAACATGTCCAAATCTGTAATATGATCCTTACGATCGTTACTATACAATTATTGTTTATATAATCTTTAACCGTATCAACCGGTACATCTGGGGACACTGTTAACCCAGTACTGTACTCGTTCCGGGGGCAATGTTAACCCAGAAACACTTCTCCGGACTCAGATTGTGATATCGTTTAGAGTTCCATGGTCACAATTACTATTAGTTTGTTTTCCCCGTTTTACGTGCCTAGCACGGTTATCCGTTTTTACGTTCCAAATTTGAGTTTGGTCACACACGACCCGAAAATAGTCGTTGACTGATAATTTAATTAAAGTTGTGAAATTAGAGCTCGGTTTAGACGCCCCGTTTGGCCGCGGGACCCGTTTCCGTCTTTAGCGCACCAGAAACTGTTAAATCGGGTAAAATTACTCAAATCATCCGAATTATTTTCGGATGATTCATTTTTACTTGTTTAACTCAATTATATGAAAATAGTTCATTTTTAGAATTTTTATACACCAGTCAGTTCGTTTAGGCGAACTTTACCGGTTTACGCGTTTTATATTATAAAAGTTCACTTTTATTCCAAATAAATATCCGTTCATCCTCGGATCTTGAGATTTTGCACAAATAACATTTTGACAGTGGGGAAATTTATAAAAATATTTCTAGAATTGATTTTTATATTTACAATTTATTTATCTATTTTTAAACACCATTTAAACACTAAATATGTCGTAAATACCAAACGACCTTAGAAAAATCCCAAATTTTTCCTGGATGACCCCTGCCATCTACATAGTCCCCTGTAATATTTTCAGAACCAAAATCTTCTTTTACATGCCATTTTCACTAAAACCGAACTAGAAAACCCTAGAACTCGTTTAACCGAAAAGCCTACTTAGACTTCTCCAACTGACCTAAAATTTGTGTGTGACATATACATGTTATAAAAAGCTTATCTGCAATTTTCCAGAATTTTTCATGATATTTAACTATTTTTCACCGTTTTTAGCCTAAACCGAGCATTAAATTCACCAAATATTCATCCTTTGCCCAAAAATTACCAAAATTTCACAGAACTCTTATTTTCATGTGTAGAACTTCCCTGTAAAATTTCATGACCCAACTCTAAACCATCCACAATCTGTCCAAAATTCCATAACCGAACATAAACCGAATATACCTTTCGTTTTCCGCCACTACAAGCTACAAACTCGTCTTTCCGCCTTATCTACCACTAAACACAGATCCTACAACCAACATACCACAATACCAATCAAGTTACACTCACGATCAAGCCTCTTACACTATAGTTTCGGTTATTGTTTCGAAACTAAAGTTCAAACCGTAAAAATTCGTTTTTGGTTCGTTTAACTCCTTTCTTGGACCAATATCCCTTGTATAACCCGTATACATCACTTGATCATGCAAGAATCGGTTTTCATCTTTGAAACCTCATTTTCTTGCAAATAAACTCAAGAAACGAAGATGAACACATACATAACTCGATTTTTACCTCGGTTTTCTTGCTAAATCTCTCGGTTTTTAGGTCATGATGTTGAGAGGAAATGAAGATCTTTGCAATGGATGTTATAAAAAAATGATAAGTAAGGGGGTAGGAACCCCTTATCCGATCGGACTCCATGGGGGGTGGGGTGGGACCCACCTCTCCATTTCTAGCCACATATTTGGATTCCTGTAATCTGGATAACGTTATAGATAATCTGGTTCAGTTCGTTTTTCGGTTAAACGTTTAATTTGGCTTAAAACGAGGCTAAAACGGTCGTTTTCGGCCTAAAAATGAAGTTTATATAAAACCAACTTAAAATAACTTTAAAAACTTAAACCATAACATTTATTAGCTTGAAACATCATATTATTAATAATTGCGCATCTTTTTCGGCTTGATCGATCGTCTCTTGCTCGGTTTGGTATTAAAGGTTTCGTTTAACGTACCGACGTACCATTAAATCGAAAATTCTTTTTCTGAGCTTTAATTCACTTATCCCGAAGCTTTAATACTTCGTAAACATCACTAAATATCATATATCTCGTCTATAATTGAACCCTCGATTCATTCGGGTTTCAATAACTATCGATCGATTAATCGCATGTTCACTACGATGAATTATATATTCACGTACAATCAATACAGTGAACCATGTATTCTCGTATAATTACTATGGTAACTCATGTACCCGACATTAAATATGACGTAACTATTGTCTACCGGTTAGGGTATACCGGGTTTCGTCGGAATCGTTACATTCTCCCCCCGTTAAGAAATTTCGTCCTCGAAATTTTACACGCCCACTATCCCCTTCCGAAAGAAAGGTGGGGGTTTTCCCTTCAGAATTCACCCTCGCGCTACCAGGTATAATCTGGTCCTCGCTGTGAATTCCACTTAATCTTAATCAATAAAGCTTGGTATGTTCAAACTGTTTAGTTTTCTCGTCTACTAACTCTACTGAATTATTTATGATATCAGGCATGTTTTCTATGAGTACCTCCATTACTAGTACTCTCGTTGCCTCGTCGCTTAGGTACTTTTCAATCCGTATACATGGCAAAACATCATGTATAGTACTTAGCCCCTGGAGTGCTTTAATCGATAAACTAAATGACCAATCATGGAGATAGTCTCATGAGGTCCAATATATTAAAGAGCTATTTTCGGTTTTGCCAAACCTCATATCACCTCTCTAAGGTGATGCCTTAAAAATACCTTGTCACCTCTTTCCAGCGACAATGGTTTCTTATGAATGTTGGCATAAATCCTTTGCCAATCCCGCGCTGCTTTCAACTTATCTTAAATATTATAAATCCGATTGGTTGTTTCTCGAATCAATTCAAATCTTATGGCTTGATTGACGCCCATTTTCAATTCAACAAATTGGTGATAATTACTTCACCCATAGAAAGCTTCAAGTTTTCTGATGCTTCCTTCCCCGCCTTCCAATAATGGAAGTAGGATGACTATTTCGATCTGAGATCATTGAAAATGGTACTCCACGACGAGATACCATTTCACCATCAAGAATTTGGGCGAGAATTCATTGTGGTAATCGTCATGGATTGGGATAAAATGTGAGGATTGGTTAATCGATCCGCGATTACCCAATTTACATCATGCCTTTGATATACCTTGGGAATTTGCGTCCCGAAATCCATTGTAATTTATTCCCACTATCATTGGCGAATTTTCTGTCGTTGTGTCGTTCCCTAGGGTTTTCGGTGTGCAGCCTTATCTCTTGCATAACTTAAATATTCACCAACATACGTAACCATATCTTTCTCTAAACTCGGCCATTAATAAAATTCTTTCAGATATTCGTATTATCAATAGTCTATTCTGATCCCGGATGTATGGAATATTTCGATCTATGCGCTTCGTCCATGATTAATTCACGAAGGTCATGGAGGGTCGGGATCCAAATCCGATTTTTGAAATAAGGAATTTCGTCCACGCGCTATTCGAAATTCTCTCATTGCCGTAAAGTCCCTCCTTTTCCAATTGTTCCTCTTTCAACGCCTCACGTTGAGCGACTCGAATCAGGTCCGAAAAGTTCGACGGGACTATCATCTCCAGCGCTCGCACTCGCAATGGCTTAACCCGATCTTTCCTACTCAAGGCATCGGCTACGACGTTAGCCTTACCGGGGTGATAAAGGATGTCACAGTCATAATCGCTTAACAACTCGACCCATCTTCGATGAATATGAGACTGCGGTCTCTTATCATCTATAAAATTTGTACATTTGCGTCGTACAAAGGATTATGAGTTGGGTAATGCTAAAAATTCTTCAATAAACCGCTGATAGTCTCCGGCTAGTCCTAAAAATTTGCGCATTTCCTTTGGCGCCTTGGGTGACTGCCAATTTTAATGGTTTCTATCTTATTTGAATCTATGTGAAATCCTTGTTGCTTTACAACATGACCAAGGGATTATGCTTTCTGTATTCAAAATCACATTTCGAAAACTTCGCGTACAACTCCTCTTGCTTTAACACGTCCACAATTTTCCTTAAACGTCGTTCGTGCTCTTCTTTACTTGCAAATATATCAAAATATAATCAATGAATGCTATGACGAATTTGTCCAAATAGAGTTTACAGACTCGGTTCATGAGTTCCATGAACACTGCCTGCGCATTTGTTAGCCCGAACGGCATAGATAAGAATTCATAATGGCCGTAACGAGTCTGAAACGCTGTTGTTGCAACGTCCTCCTCTTGGATTTTTCATATGGTGATGACTATATCTAAGATCAATTTTCTAAAAATAAATCGCCCCTTGCAGTTGGTTAAACAGATCATTTACTTCGAAGAAGTGAATACCTATTCTTGATCGTCACTTTATTCAATTCTCCCTAATCAATACATATCCTAACACTTCCGTCCTTCATTTCCCAAATAACACTGGTGCACCCCATGGTGACTAACTAGGTCGTATAAAACATTATCCAATAATTCTTGCATTTCAGTTGGTGCAAGTCGGTAGGGTGCTTTAGCAACAGGGCCAGCTTGAGGCATTAAATCGATTCTGAATTCGACCCGTCGGGTTGGCGGTAATCCAGGAAGTTCTTCTGGGAAACTTCTGGATATTTACGTATCACCGCAACATCTTCTATATGTTTTCTTTTAAATACTTTTCTCTGTATCTAATCGCTTCATCGTCCGAAAGAGAGCTTCTAATCATCTTCTTTTCATATTTGATTTCAGCTTCATGTTGAGTTAACCAATCCATGTTAACTATTACGTCAAAACTTCTTAACTTTACTGGTCGTAGGTCAATAAGGAAAGGTTAATCGTTCAGAATAATAGGACAATTCCGAACAATTTAGTTAACCATTAGGGATTTACCGTTAGCGATTCCATAGAATAGGGTTCTATAGTTTCACTAATCGGTATCCTTCCAAATGATAGGAGGTTAACAGGAACTAACTTCTATCGGCGACCGTAAAAATATCACTGAAGCCTATTGATTTAAGACTACAACATACTTAATACCCCTTTGGATCATGACGTGCTTTATTCGAATTACTCACAAAAGCACGGCTCCTTGCTTGATCAGAGGTTGATGCTTGTCATGAGGTTAGTCTTCCAACGACACCTTGGTTCAACTTTGGGCAATATCTCTTGAAACGTTCTGTACTACCACATAATTTGGTTTCTTTGAATGGATTGTTATTGAAGTTGTTGGGTTCAGAGTGGTTGTACACGAATGGGTTGGGGTTGCCGGTTCACATGGCTTCAATTGGTTCTACAATTGGGGCATTACGTCCATCTTTACCCCACCTGTGGCCTACTATCACTCGACATTCTTCTTCCTGCCGATAACAATATTTTCCACATTTAGGGAAGGACCCTTCATGCGGCTCATGTTTTCACACCAGAACTAGTCTTAGTATAATTCTGGGTTGTAGGACCTACCTACTTATTCAAAAGCCTATCTTGCACTATACCATTATCATTTCTCTTCTTTAACACTCGACGTCTCACCTAACGTTCTTCCAGTCCGCTTCCCATAGCGTCAAATATATCAATGCTGGCTTGTGACACAACCCTTCCAAAGGTTGTATATTTTACAGGATTGACTATACTCCTTATCGATGGAGTTAGTCCCCAATATAGCGCTCCCTTCGCTTAGTTTCAGGAGTAATTAGCCATGTTACCAGACATGACAATTCCTTCAAAAGATTAGCGTGTTCTAAGTGATCAGCACACAACATTTCTATCTTCCATAGCTCAGTTTCCAATCTCTGAACTTAATTACTCGAATAAAAGTGCTCTAGCCCAAGAATTTTAAATTCCGACCATATCATCTGAGTAATAATTTTCTAACTATAATTTTGTATCATCGTGTTCCATCACGATACAACATAATCTACCAACATATCTGTAGCATATTTCACTACACAATGTTCTAGACTCCTACCAATATCCTTAACCATTTCGATCTTTTCTATCCACTCACTAATCTATCCCTCCCCTTACCATCAGTAAACTATTAATAATTTCCTTAACACAACCAACAAACATATCCTTCATACCGGATCTAATTCATTACGACTACTATTCATGTTTAGTTTATAACTAATACTTGTAGTCATAGTAGTATTCGGTGGGACATTATCACTCTTAGTAATACCACTAAGAATTGAAATATTCATATTCATGTGATTACTTGATCTATAATTCTGCGATCACATTTGCATCAACACTAGCAGTGATCCGTGATACGACATTCGGTATCATCATCTGCTATCTTTGAGCAATCAACTGAATCATATCACTCTCCATCATTGGAGTTACTCTTTTTATGTCATTCTGCCGTACCCATCCCGTACGCAGTAATCAATAATAATCTCACCGTATAACTCGTTACCAGCTCAATCATAACAGCAGGTACACATACACACCAAATATTATCATACATATTACACATACCAATATCTAGTATATATGTCCCACCAATATAATAACATATGGACTTAACCTGACGTCGGTTAACGTTTAAATATGTTTCATAACCCTTGTCACCAACTGACATATAGATCTTTCTCAATAAGGATTAATGTTTTAATATGCTTGATTTCAATATCCTTCTGCATGTCAGCATAACCGATACATGCTTACCGTGAGCACCAAACGATTACGTACCACGGAGTTATAATATCTGTGTCCATTCGTATATTCGGCATACACGGTATACCACCTACGAACGATCAACCAACTATGCTATAATGATTCCAACACCTCTTTGTGTATGGGTAATCATTCTATTCGAGTATACATGGGTATAGGCATCTAACGGATGTAAGGTTAACATAAGGAGTTGCAAGGTTCAAGGTAATCGCACAACCCATGTTGCCTTCAAATATTATCAATTACTAGTATGGGAAACTCTATTACTTGCTCAGTCAATGTCCTCAGGCGTTCTAGGTTCGCTAAAATCGGTGATCCTCGATCTGGAGGTGGTATGACTCATATGTTTGAGAGTGAGAAATACACATATATATTTCTATATATTATTTTTATCTGCTCATTTATTATCAAACTTATTATTATTATTTATTTTATTTATTTATTTATTTACCTTAATGGAATAAGAATGGGTTCAGGTACAGGTCCGTCCGTACGTGAGGGTCGGCGGTTCTGGTGATCATAGGGGGTTATTAAGATATACGGTACCGGTGTTGGTAGGGTAAGGGATTTATTAATTTTGGTTGGGAGTAACGGTTACTAGATATTTCTGGTTAATATCAAACGGGAGATCTAACTTGGTACTATCATAATTATGGCCCGATAAGTAGACTTATCATTAACCGATGCTCAAGGAATTTCAGCATCCTCGGTACTTTTTATTATTTCATCCCCCGGTTCCTTATCCTGGTCCTATTTCTCAGTACATGTACCCACCAGATATGTACATATATATATACACATTAGCACGTATAAATAATATTATATACTTTACACATATGTTGCCATTTTTACCTATTAATGTACCCCGTGACTTCCCCTGAACTCCCTCGTGCGGACAAGTCTGTTATTATGTTCCGGACCATAAAAACTCACGTGTCCGACCGAGTTCATCCCGATGCTCGTCACCATATATTATTAGTTGATATTCAGATCCTATAATACTTGAGCTACTGGTTATATTTTAGGTATCTTTTAAAGACATCCTAAATCTTTATAACCAATGGCTCTGATACCAACTTCTGTAACACCCCGTAACCGTAGCGGAAACGTAAACGGAATGCAACAGACACCTCTGATATCAAACACATTGTTTATAAAGAAAACTGAATACATTAATATACTTCAAATTACATTGTCTCATATTTCATTACCGTCTAGGTGATACACACATCATACAATACGATACATAATTCTATTTATTATAATGTATCCTAACATCCCGCACGCAAATCTTACACACATCAAGCACTTAGCACGTAAGCAATCACTTCATCTTAATTGTTCCTGAAAAGCATGTGAGAAAACGGGTCAACTACGAATAGTTGGTGAGTTTCACTAATTTAAATAAACAGTGACAAATCATTATAATAATCATATATTAGCGATGTAATTATGCTGAGCCCACAAGTGAAACCTCTGTTAAACCAGTACTGTACCTGCTCCGGGGGCAATGTTAACCCAGAAACACTTCTAGGGACACCTGGGGACACTGTTAACCCAGTACTGTACCCATTCCGGGGGCAATGTTAACCCAGAAACACTTCTAGGGACATCTGGGGACACTGTTAACCCAGTACTGTACCCATTCCGGGGGCAATGTTAACCCAGAAACACTTCTAGGGACATCTGGGGACACTGTTAACCCAGTACTGTACCCATTCCGTACGATTCCCGTACAATCAAATATTTAAAAATACACGCAATCCATGCGTTCAGTATGTACTTAAACATTTTAACAGTAACATGCTTTCCGCCCCGAGAAAATATTTAAAAACAATTCAGAAAAGGGGCTCGTGAAACTCACCTTAGCACATGCAAGCAGGTAACAACAGTCATTATCAGTTAACATGTCCAAATCTGTAATATGATCCTTACGATCGTTACTATACAATTATTGTTTATATAATCTTTAACCGTATCAACCGGTACATCTGGGGACACTGTTAACCCAGTACTGTACTCGTTCCGGGGGCAATGTTAACCCAGAAACACTTCTCCGGACTCAGATTGTGATATCGTTTAGAGTTCCATGGTCACAATTACTATTAGTTTGTTTTCCCCGTTTTGCGTGCCTAGCACGGTTATCCGTTTTTACGTTCCAAATTTGAGTTTGGTCACACACGACCCGAAAATAGTCGTTGACTGATAATTTATTTAAAGTTGTGAAATTAGAGCTCGGTTTAGACGCTCCGTTTGGCCGCGGGACCCGTTTCCGTCTTTAGCGCACCAGAAACTGTTAAATCGGGTAAAATTACTCAAATCATCCGAATTATTTTCGAATGATTCATTTTTACTTGTATAACTCAATTAAATGAAAATAGTTCATTTTTAGGGTTTTTATACACCAGTCAGTTCGTTTAGGCGAACTTTACCGGTTTACGCGTTTTATATTATAAAAGTTCACTTTTATTCCAAATAAATATCCGTTCATCCTCGGATCTTGAGATTTCGCACAAATAACATTTTGACAGTGGGTAAATTTATAAAAATATTTCTTGAATTAATTTTTATATTTACAATTTATTTATCTATTTTTAAACACCATTCAAACACTAAATATGTCGTAAATACCAAACGACCTTAGAAAAATCCCAAATATTTCCTGGATGACCCCTGCCATCTACATAGTCCCCTGTAATTTTTCCAGAACCAAAATCTTCTTCACGTGCCATTTTCATTAAAACCGAGCTAGAAAACCCTAGAACTCGTTTAACCGAAAAGCCTACTTAGACTTCTCCAACTGACCTAAAATTTTGTGTATGACATATACATGTTATAAAAAGCTTATCTGCAATTTTCCAGAATTTTTCATGATATTTAACTATTTTTCACCGTTTTTAGCCAAAACCGAGCATTAAATACACCAAATATTCATCATTTGCCCAAAAATTACCAAAATTTCACAGAACACTTATTTTCATGTGTAGAACATCCCTGTAAAATTTCATGTGAAACATCATATTATTAATAATTGCGCATTTTTTTCGGCTTGATCGATCGTCTCTTGCTCGGTTTGGTATTAAAGGTTTCGTTTAACGTACCGACGTACCATTAAATCGAAAATTCTTTTTCTGAGCTTTAATTCACTTATCCCGAAGCTTTAATACTTCGTAAACATCACTAAATATCATATATCTCGTCTATAATTGAACCCTCGATTCATTCGGGTTTCAATAACTATCGATCGATTAATCGCATGTTCACTACGATGAATTATATATTCACGTACAATCAATACAGTGAACCATGTATTCTCGTATAATTACTATGGTAATTCATGTACCCGACATTAAATATGACGTAACTATTGTCTACCGGTTAGGGTATACCGGGTTTCGTCGGAATCGTTACAGTATGTTATATGATCATTTCTATGCAATTATACTTTTCACCACCCATGTAGTATTACATATACTCATTTAAAACATTCGTAATCAAGATCAAATATTTATGTACATGTCCCATTCAATTTACTAGAAATATTATTTAACTACTGCTACTACTACTTTTATTGTTATTATTATTATTATTATTATCATCATATTTTCATATGTAACTTAACTAATAAAAACTAATAAATGTTTTAATTAAATAAAATTTATTAAAATAGTTAAACCTTTTGAATGCCCTATTAAACTATTTTTAATTTATGTTTTAATTATATTAAAAAAGATATAATTTCTTAAAATCCAGAAGACATAACAACTCTATATTTTTACTATAAACGGAGGAGTAATCCTCCATCTCTTTTTCACACCTCAATACATTATTTTCTTAAGCTTAAGAGCACTAACAAGTAAGTTTTTATCATTTTATGCATTTTATAGTTTTTTTTATATATTTATCTTGAATGTTCATACTTGTTCATAAGTTGTTCTTCATGATCATGTTACTTTTATCATAAAAATCTTAAATTTTTGTTTTAAGAATCATTATGATCACGGATATCCAAGATAAACACTTTAATTTTTCTAAATCTTGGATCAAACCTAATTATTTTGCAAGAACAAGCATGTATATATATTTATCTAAATCTTATGATTTGTTGATCATCATAAACTTATAAACTTTCTTTTAAATAAGATGATTGATAAAATTTCTTTTATTTAAAATATTTTCTAATAGATATACATACTTCGTGTCTTTAAATTAATAATTGAGTAAATTAATTATTGTTTGTTTTATTTCAACATAATTAATATTTATAATTTCTTTAAAGAATTCATGCAAAACATTTTAGTTAATTAATTAATTATGTTACTTGAAAAAAAAAAACGCTTAATCATAAATTATTATTAATATTGTTATTTAATCTTATATTAATAAGTTATAATTATTTATCTACAAATCATTCTTCAACTAATAAACATCAAATGATTTATATAAACTTTATTCATTTTTGTTAAACTCATTAAAAATCTCCAAGTCCCCGTCATAAGTTAATGATATATATATTATAATAATGCATAATTCCTAAAACTAATATTATTTAACTTTTATAATCCCGATAGTTAGTCTTTAAATTTTGTATTTCCTTTTTAATTATAGTTTGTGAGGTTCAATCGTTTCAATTTCCTTAAACGCACTTTCGGTTATTATTTCAAGTTGTCTTCAATCTCAATGGTGAGTTTCTCACAACCCTTTTTACTCTTTTACTACGTTTGGGGGTAGCATATATATCCTATCCAAATTACAATTTCATTTATTCATTATTTACAAACTACAATTCGCTACATGGACTTGTGTGTTTACTTGTTACTTGCTCAACATTACTTGCACATGGATTACTTCAATATAGCATGATCATACGCCCCCCCCCCCCCCCCCCCTTTGTGCTCAAGACATTTTTTTGTTATGAGTGGAAAAGGGCCTCATTATCCGAGTACGTTGGTGCACAATCCCAACTGGAAAGGACCTTACTTGCACATTTATACTTGTAAATGGAATTGGATGGTTTTTATGTACTTATATCAAAACTTGTGTGAACTCATCGACTATTCATTTAGTTGACTGTATTTTATATATATGCCACAGGCACATCTATTAAAAGATAATATGAGAAGAAGACATTAGTACTTAGGATATTCAAACAAATGGACAAGATAAATTAATATGTGTGTTTCTTTGTGTTTCTTTTACTTCAAAACTTGTGTACTTGTTGTTTACATCAATAAATGGTAATATTGTCACTTAATAGTGTTACATGTGTTTTAAGCAATCTATACTTCCCACTCATGTGTTTTCCGCTTTAGTCGTGGTGTTACAGATTGGTACAAGGTCCATGACTATAAAACAGGATTAGACGTAGTGTTCTGGTTGGTTATAGTTTATTCGCTTAATTGTTTAGGTTGCATGATTGGAAATTATGTGAGCATTATGTGATTGTTCAAAGAACTTACTTGTTACTATTATACTGATGATTCAATTACTTCAATTACACAACGATGTGTGTCTAATGATGCTCTTTCTAAGTAACTCATAACTAAGCTTTAAATTTATAAAACAAGACTCCTAAAGAAACGGCACAAAACCGGCAAGTGTACCGATCACTAATAGTATAGAACTAAGGAAGTCCGAGTATCGAACACAAGGACACGTGATCACTAAACCCTAACCAAGACTCACCTAAGAATATTTAAATGATTTTTAAGATAATTAACTACTTAACCTAACTTAATTTAACCAAATTAATTAACTAGACTTAACTTAACTTAACTAAACACTTGATAAAACTTAGCGACTTAACTGCAATCGGAGAAAACGTCTACCTAGGTAAGAATCATATTGAAGGTATAATAAGGTAATGGATTGAAGAATCTCACGACACCGGTTCCTAAGGATGACACAACTAAGGTTCACTCAAGAAAGCTAGATCACCTCTCAGTCTCACTAACAAACTCTAACTTACACTTAGTTGATTTTAAGAGAAAACCGGGAAACGAATTGTTAAAGTGCTCTAATGTCGACTCTCCTTTCGGTCTCACCGACACACTAACCTAATGGAGACGAATACTACGCAACCAAGGATAAAGAAACAATTTAGTTTAACTTAAACTAGATCAACTAATCGCTCAAAACCCAAACCCGACAAGAACCACACCCGCTCTCGCGCGATCATAATCCTAACAAGTAAAAGCTAAGAGACGACCTTACTTCCTATCACCTCTCGGTCTCTAAGAAGGTGCCTACCTGCTGAATATATTCAATTAAAACACCCATTTAAACCCTACGGTTGATCACCCCGCAAACAAACCCTAAACACCAAGTAAAGAGTTCTATCAAGCAACAATCAATCAAAACTTATTCAATTAATCAACGCAAAAGGTATATGAGTATAATTAATAAATTCACAGCCACTAAACACAACCTAATTCAATGTTAAGCCAAACTTTTCATTAACAATTCAAGTCATGATCATCAACAATCCAATTTACTTACTAAAACCTAACAATATTCATCTAACCTAGGTAGAACTAACTACTTTAGCCTAACATGATTTTTGGACAGCAGCTATACATCAAAGTAAACATCAAATAACTCAACCAAATCATAATTAAACTCATTCAATGATCAAGAACAATCAAGCACAAATCAAACTTCAAACCAATTGCAAAACTATTCAAGTAAAAGATCAAGTTCAACTAGTTAACAATCTTGAGCAAAAACACAAAGTTTATGAGTGATTACTTAAGATATATGGCTGAATTTCTTGATGTAGATGCCCCCTAGCTGCTGTACCAAGTTGTCCTTAATGATTTCCTTCCTCTCCTAGCCACCACAAACCTTACAAAAAACTTTTTTCCTTCCTTGGTTTGCTGCCCTAGCTACGATCGGAAAGAAAGGGGCTGCCCTAGGGTTTTTTTGGTTTTGTTTTAATATATATTATATGTTGTTATTGCTCCCGTGATTCTTATTCCAGCCACAAACTCCAAAAACTTATTTTGTTTCCTTAAACCCAACAATATAATAAACAACTTTCTAGCCACACAATTCAAAACAAAACTTTCCTTGCTGATTTCCGATCTGGAGTTGTACAGCTGCTTAGGGTTTTTATTTTTTTCTTTTGATTAATATAATAATGCATGTAAGGCTTTGAACTTATGGGCTTGGGTCGGGCCTTGAGTTGTAGTATTAAACTTGATCAAATGAGCCCCTAAAGTCTTCAAACTTAATTCTTTTTTCCATCAACTTTCATAACCTACAAGTAAACATTCAATCTTTGTAAAATTATGCAAAAACCACCCATAACTCTCATTAATCAAATGATTAAGCATAAAAAACATGATAAAACCATATGGAAAGTAAGTGTGTTTTACAACACATCACACAAGCACACACAAGTCCAAGGCTTATGCCTAAAAACAAAGATCAACCATTCGTTATAAAATTTTCAAAATTTGTCTTTAAAACATAACATAAACTAATAAAAACATCATGACAAATCTTCTTCAGATGCTAGCTTCTTCAGATCCTGCCATGTGTCCCCCTCAAACTAGCTGCTTCAATCTATTTACCTGCGTGCGTACTAAAAGTCAGCTACGCTGAGTGAGTTCTAGTTAAAGCATGTAACATACAATACATTAACATACTTATACATACGCATCTGAAGATACATATTATATAGTTAACCTACTTATCTTTCATTCGTACATACATAAGTATATACCTTCATTTTTTCTTTCTTTATTTCATACTTTTATATATTTAATCTTACTTTTCATACTTATACGTTTTAAAGAGCCTTTCGCCCTATAACCTCTCAGATATTATAAGGGTATGGTCCCTATTCTTTCAGATATTATAAGGGTCTGGTCCTAATGTGTGCGTGCGTGTGCTTATAATATTATGGATGATAGAGATTTAGCTTTCGCATAAGATCGTGTTTTAAATTTATAAAAGTGATTTCTACTAAGACTAAACACACACAAAATAGGCAAGTGTACCTATCGTATATGTTGAATAGTATTGCTAAGAACCAAATATCGATATGAGGACACAAATGTTTCTAATAGTAAATCTTCATTTTAGTTTAATCAGAGAGTTTTAATCATTTTTGGGTTGGTTTTTAAACTTTTTATAAAATAGAAATATTTATATAATATGTAGGTGACAAGAATAGAATTTCCAAATGAGTAGTTCAATAATATGAAGGTTACCATCTAAGATCAAGGATCCACTCCATTCTTCCTTGATGATAATTAAATAAACATGTGATAAACTTGTCCTAATAATATATGATAGAATAGTCCCTCATTTTTAAGTGAACATATTCTATAACATAAAAGAATGTAGCATGCGTATTTCAAGTCCATCCTATGCTTAATATCATGCTACCACGAGAATGTCAATTTAAGTAGACAAGTAGTTTGGGAAAGTAGAACGATTATGATTGACTTCGATTTCTCAAATACCAATCCTAACAACTTTAAGTGGTTGTAGTTAACTCACACAACGTCCCCTTGGTTGATTTGATTAGGTTATAGTTACACATTCCATTAACATATGATTTATTTAACTAGCATGATAACCTAAGAAATCATGTTAACAATGTTATTTTAGTATAATCAAAACTAGAGAAATAGATCATAACTTATATCTCATAATTTCTAAGTACAACATAAGGATCCATGTTTTATCTTAAATAAGTTATCAAGATATTCTTTTTACCATTTCTAGTCTCCAAGAACATGAATGAACATGAATGATTTTTAGTCATCAACCTTGATGTTTTGAGTTAAAGTGATAAAACATTTCTACATCAAAGGATAATTGCAAAATAACCATGTACTTTACCAAACTAAATCACATGTTAAATATTAAAAGAGATGGAGATGGAGTTTAGCTTCTTCATAGATTTTAGATGGTAAATGGAGTTTAGCTCATAATGAGCATAGTTATGAACATTAAAAGAGATGGAGATAACAAACAAATGATCAAACTAGAACAATCTAACCAAATGTGGATGAATCTTCCTTCTATAATGGTGATGGATGATAATGATGACGGATGATGATGATGATGATAGCCTCCAAGCCTTCAAACTCTACACAAGATCTTCAATATGAATGTAATATGAGTGTTTTTATAAGAGAAACCCGTATGGAACTTTTCTTCAAGCACACTTGATTAATGCAACATGTTCCTCTATTTATAGGCAGTCTAGGGAAGCAGGCACGGCCCCGTGCTTCTGGAGGCACGGCGCCGTGTCCAGGTGTCCAGTTGCATTAAATGTTATGTCAGATCGTACATGATGACTCACCATGGGGGAGTGCTCTCTGAGGCACGGCCCCGCGCTTTTGGTGACATGTTATATTTCTTTTGTCTTTATCTGAAAGGTGACCATGGCCCAATGGTTACTAAAGCACGGCACCATGCTTCTGTGTCCAGTGTTTGTCTTTTCTTACAGATTTTTGTCTTTTCTTGTGTTCAGAAGCATGGGGGCGTGTCTAGGGATTTTATTGGGTTTTCTTTCATTTTTCTTCGTCTTTTCGCTTGTTTCTTCGTTTAAGGCTTGGGTTTACCTTAAATTGCATTTTAATGTGATAAGTAGCCTTCTGAGCTATATTATTTGATAAAAGTTGCAGTTTTTAGAGATTATTTGATGCTAAAAAGATGTATAATTTTATGTACATCAGGTCCTTATCCTCTCAGATATTATAAGGGTCTGGTCCCTATCCTCTCAGATATTATGAATATCTGGTCCCTATCTTCATACCTTCATATCTTCATATATTTCTTCATGCTATCATTTATACACTTTCATACATACCCTACTATATCATTCATACATACTTTGTAAAACAATCGCATCTTCTAACGATTACCTTTCCTGGAAATACGTGCAATATTCGAAGATCGTTCACGTGCCGACAAGCATTCATTCATAACCTCAAATAACATCACATATATAATATATGGCATACACTTACCACTTAAGGTAAGTGTATTAACTATCACATCGAGTATGCACACAACCCGAAAACATAATAAGGAAATGAGGCTAGAAATTCACCTGTAGACGATTCTTCTCGAAGTTTATTGTTATGCCTTTCCTAAGCTGTGCACGGATAACTGCGTATCAATTAACAAGTATTACTTAACTATTCCTAACCATATTGCATTTTAAGTCATTTCCCGTTTTAAACATTACATTTCATTATTAATTAATTCTTGATAGTTGGTTCATATATCATATAAATCCATGTCTAACGTTTACGTAAGTACACATTGTTTATCTTTATTTTATTCATAAAATCTTTATTGCGGGCGTGTAAGTTTATTATGGGCGTAATAGCCGCTATAGCGTATAAGTCTACCTTTAGCGTATAAGCCATACATACACGTTGCATACATATACGGCACACATGCATACATACACGTTATGCACACATACACGCTACCATACATATGCACACATACACGCTACCATACATATTCATACACGTTACCATACATATACGGAACATGCATGCATACACGTTACCATACATATACGGAATCATGCATACATACACGCGACCATACATATACGGAATATGCATACATACATGCCACCATACATATACGGAATATGCATACATACACGCCACCATAACTATACGAAATATGCATACATACACGCCACCATACATATACGGCGTATATACTTATACGCCGTATAAGCACTGTCCAGCGTTCATATACGCGTTTTTGGGGTTTTTCTTCTATTCCAGCGCCGTCAGCCGCCATTAACCACCATGGTTGATCGGGGTTTGATCGTTTATAGTCTAGGTAGCTTCGGGGTGTCCAGATATGAGCTAAGGTGGTCCCTAAGCTTGTTTTTGGTTGATTAAACGCTAGAACAAAGCTAGATCTAGATCTACTAGGTTGGTACAGCTGAGATAAATCATTTTTTACCTTTTGTTGGTCTCGGATCGTTGAATATAGTAGAGTAGAGAGTGTTTGGCTTAAGTGTGTGTTTTTGATGGTGTAGGCTAAGGTGTAGAATAAATGGAAATGGAAAGGATTAGGGTTTAAGGGGTATTTATACTCCCTTAAGCCCTTGGACCTAAGACCCATCTTTTCTTTTTGGTTCATATTTAATTCCATTTAATTAGCCTACTTATCCTTCTATCTTTATTATTTTATTATTTCTCTACTAGCTCAAGTAAACTTTTCCATCGTAATTAAATAAAATATATAATATTATTCCTATAAATTTTGAGATGTTACATGTCTACCCTCCTTAAAAGAGTTTTCGTCCCCGAAACCTATCTCTCTTACCTAAACAAGTCTGGGTAAAACTTGTGCATTTTTCCTCAACTTCCCAAGTAGCATCTAATCCCTTACGGTGCTTCAGAATAACTTTATGACGAAGCTGCTTTTCCTTGCGGTTCACTATCTCAATGGGTTGTTCTATATAGTTCAATTGTTCATCAACCTCGATATCTATCAACGAAACGTGGGACGTGTCATCAGCTAGACACTTTCTCAAGTGAGAAACATGAAAAGTTGAATGAATTCCTTCTAACTCCTCAGGCAAATCCAGCATGTAAGCTACTTCACCAACCCGATCGACAATCTTAAATGGTCCGATGTACCTTGGACTCAACTTCCCCCTTTTTCTGAAACGAATAATACCCTTCCAAGGCGAGACCTTGAGCATCACATGGTCGCCAACGTTAAACTCAATTGGCCGTCACCGCTTATCAACATACGATTTCTGACGGTCTTGGGAAGCCTTCATCCTTTCCTTGATCAGATCGAACTTTGAAGAGGTTTATTGCACAACTTATAGACTTAAAAAGTCTACCATACAGCATTTCAAATGGTTTCCTCCAAAATCAAAAACACAAGCATGTAGCATATCCTCAAGGGTTTGGATAGTCCTTTCGGACTGCCCATCTGTATGAGGATGATACGCCGTACTGATGTTCAATCTTGTTCCCACTTCATGAAACTTCTTCCAAAATCTCGAGGTGAAGCACGTATCTCTATCAGACACGATCGACGATGACACTCCGTGTTTAGCCACAACCTCTTTGATGAATACATTTGCTAACATTTCTAACGAGATGGCCTATCATATAAGCAGAAAGTGCGCACTTTTCGTCAAACGGTTCACAATCACCCAGATGGTATCATGATCTTTAGCTGTACGGGGTAGCTTAATTATGAAATCCATGGTGATGTGTTCCCATTTTCATTCTGGTATCTCTAGTGGCTGCATCTTCCCATAAGGTTTCTGGTGTTCCGCTTTGACTGGCAAACAAGTTAAGCACTTATTGACGTTATTTACTATGTCATTCTTCATATTCGACCAATAGTAGTCCCTCTTAAGATCTTTATACATCTTGGTGGATCCCGGATGAATTGAGTATCTCGACTTGTGAGCTTCATCTAAGATTCGATCTCTAAGATCTCCCTGGTGTGGAATCCATATACGGTCAAACCTAGTCTTCACACCATGAGTGTTTTCCATTAGCTCGTAATGTTGTCCAACGATTTTCTCTTTCTTCATTAGCCCTTCGTCTATAAGCACCTCAGATTGCACCTTGATGACCTCTTCGAAGAAATCTGAGTTAATGATCAACTTGTACGACTTCACCATTGCTATGACTTCTTCATTCTTTCGGCTTAATGCGTCGGTAACCACATTAGCCTTACCATGGTAGTATTTGATATCACAGTCATTGTAACATCCCGAAAATTCTCGTAAACCGAGTGACGCGAGTGTATAGTTGTAAATTAATTTCTCGAGAATCTATTGAGGGCTCGGGAACCTATGGACATGTCCAAAGAAGTATTTTATTTAGTTAGGAAGAAAGAAGGATCGAATTACAAAGTGCAAGGGCTTAAAGTGAAAATTGATGAAAGTTATAACCCAAACCATTCCCCCTAACCCTAGTTCTGGTCACAAGTAACCCAGCCCCCAAACCCCTTGTTTTTTATCGTATTAAATCAATTCCAAGCTCCTAGATGTCTTCCAAGATTTTTACTACACTCTCATGATCTTTAATTTCATAATCTGGGTGGTTAAGATGGTCAATTAACCCGTTTCTTGAGCGAGGGTCAGTTTCGGATTAAATTAGTTTGGCATGCTTCTCGAGGTCAAAAGTTGGATTTTTTGGTGTCAAAAGATTCCCAGGTATGTCTAGTATATCATACTAAAGTTTCATGACCATTGCAGTTGTTTTATAGGTCAATTGATAAAAAAAATGATTTATAGGGTTCTTGAATGTTGAAATCGTAAATTGTTGTCTTTCGGGTATTGTTTGAAGGAATGGTCAACCCGATCAGTTTGAGGGGTCTTATATTAGTGTAAGGACAGGGGCGAACTATTTTTTTGGTCATAGGGGCTGGTTTGGTTGATGATACCTTAATCATTTTGAAAGAGCGCGTAAAATCGGTTAATTGTGAATTAATGTGGAAAAATGATGAGATTTCAAACCCCAGAGACTTGGGTGCTTAATATTGATGAGTAGGCTGTAATAAGGTCAAATATTCTCAAAATGGGGTTGGTTTGATTGGTGGTCGGTTAATCGGTTCGTTAACGCACAAATTCGATGTAATTAACGTAGGACGGGCATATTTTGGGGAACCGTTGGTGATGAATTATTGTAAAGGGAGTTTTGGGTAATTAAAGGACTCCGGGGACTGATGTAGATGATTATGAATGTTGGGTGTGGCTACGGGTCAATCCAATCCCGTTAGGACGTCTCGTATAGTGAGTGAGTCTTGTCGGTATAGTTAGTGATTGTTGTGTGCTTCAACTTGACAGGCTTGGAGATTGTGAGTGATTAGCTAGAGGAACCAGTTGTGATGTTCATGTGATTCTTGTCAGGTGAGTATCATGATGCCCTTTTTTTATTTTTTTACGTTTTGGGCTACCATACACGATTTATGACGATTTTACCCTTTTGAAGCGTTTGGATGATATTGCATAGTTTATGTTATTTTACTACCTATGCTTGGAAGTTTGTATGATTCATGATTGCTTTATTTGTATGTGTGTGTGTGGCCACCACATGAATGTTTTTGTTAAGCCATGACCGGGTCGAAGAGAAGTATAAAAATTCCTTGATTTCCCTCTTGGGGGTTAAGGTGAGAAGTCCCGGGACAGGAAGACTGTCCTTGTGGCGAACGGATGTTAAAAATCCCTTAACAGTTTATCTGTCCTTAGTGTGAAGATTATTCGAATCCTTAACTTTGTGTTCGGGACTTAAGAGGATGTGACCTGTGTTACGCGCTGAGGAAAATTTATTTATTTATTTATTGATGTTATTTATGTAATTTCTTTTATGGAAGTCATATATTAAATACCTTGATCGGCCTTCAATAAATTTTGATGATAAAAACATGAACTCACTCAGCTCAAGCTGACTTTGTGTGTATGTTAGAATGATTTCAGGTTGAACGTGGATGTGCTTACTTCTTGGAGGTGGTCAAGACTACACGAGGTCCCAAGGCAAATCTAGTCGATGCTCCTTATCGTGTTAATGTTTAAGAAATCTTTAATTTACATTTTTATGTCTTAAGGAAAATATTTGGATGTTTTGTAAATTTTTCGCTGCAAGAATACTATGTACTGAAATTTTGAATTATATGAAACTGGTTTAACCTATACATTTGGATTTGTTTGGAATGATTACCAACTGTAGGACTCCCGGATTTCGGGGTCTTACAATCATAGTCCTTTATCAACTCTAACCATCTTCTATGCCTCATGTTCAATTCTTTCTGCTCGAATAAGTACATTAAACTCTTTTGATCTGTGTAGATAGTACACCAAATACCATATAGATAATGTCTCTATATCTTTAGAGCATGCACTACAACTGCTAGCTCTAGATCATGCGTTAGGTGGGTACTCTCGTGAATCTTCAACTGTCTTGATGCATAAGCTATAAACTTCCCTCGTTGCATTAACACGCAACCTAACCCATGATACGAGGCATCAGTTGTAACATCGTGAAAATTTTGGATCAAAGTTGCCAAGTTCAAAGTAAAAAAGGACCAAAAATTACAAGTTCTAAACTTCAAGGTTTAAAATGACAATTCGTCTTCTTGTCAAATAGCGATATGCGACGGGACAAAGGACAAGCCCATCGCGTATCGCGAAGGGCTTGGTTATAAACCCAAGAAATGTCCATATGGCGATACGCGATCGCCGAGGAGCCAACTTCATCGTGTATCGCGATGACGTGGTCTGACAGGCCAAGACACGTGTCGCTACGTGTCAAACGGTGACACTTTGTGTCGCCTCGTGGCACCGCGTCCGCCACATGGAAAACTTATGGGTGACGGAGCATGGCTACATCGCGATACGCGACGGGCTGATCAAGGGGTCATCGCGAATCGCGATGGGCCCACTGATCAGCCTATAAATTGAGGGCTTGGGCTCTCTCACTCGTCACACCATTTTCACAGCTTCTTTCTCTCTCTAGAATACTCCCTCTCTCACTAGAAAACCACCTCGTAAAACATGCCACAACGTACCTCGACTCCGTGCCAATAAACCGAAGTTTCCTCGATATTCTTGCAACATACCGACGACGTTACCTCAAGAAAGGGTGCTGCCAAGAGACGTCCCGACGACCATCTTGAAGTACGTGCCGTGAATATTGGGTGCCTCGATAAACATGTCAAAGGAAGTGTTGATCAAGAAGATAAAGAAGAAGAAACATAGGGTTTTAAAGAAAAGTAAAATAAGTTAAACTAGAGGTTTATATTATAAAAGAATAGAAAAGAAAATAAGTTAAAAGAAAGAGTTTTAACTTATAAAAGAAAAGATACTTTTAAACTAAAAGGTTTAAAGTAAAAAAAGAATGTTTTTGAACTAAAGGTTCCTAAAAAAATATAATCGAGGTAAAGGTTATAAAAAGAGACTAGAGGTCTTAAGCCGGATTGTATCCGACTAACAAAAAGTTATACTCGTACTATCGGTGCGAGATAGCAAAAAAAGGGAAAGACCCTCGGACAGTGTAGTGAAGCTGATCCAAAAGAAAAGGGTGAATACGCCCAACTTATTAAACTTGTTTAATCGAGTCAAAATAAATGAAAAGAATTACATGGGACTAGGTGTCTCTAAAAGGTTATAAACAAAAGTAATCTCTAACCCTCGGGCTGTCGTGTACGTTTGTTTAGATCCTTACATATGTGGTAAAAAGTCGGTGGGCACATCGCACCACACTTGGTCATGACCTCCGCCACGATGGGTCGGATCCAAGTTACGTCCAAGTGAGACTGACCATGTATACGTATGGTACCTAAGTAATGTCAAACGTTGCGGTGTTTGCTGGGGTGTGTTGTGTAGAGACTTGAGTTTATAATTGTGTTTGTTTTAAAAGCTTGATTATTCCTAATCCACGATGGGCCGGACTTAAGTTATGTCTCAAGGGGTAACAAGTAAAAGAAAAAATTTTAGCGTCAGCATATTCACCAGCATGTGTTGCTGACGTATTTTTAAACATTTTGCAGGTTATCAAGAATAGGAGCTTGGAAGCTCGAAGTGCAAAAGATTCGATGGCTCGGATTGTTTTGTTAAACTTTAAACTATAAATGGTGGTTTAATATAAACAACTAATCTTTTGTATAAACAAGTAATACATTAAACGGGTATTTTATAATCCCGTCTTTTGTAATGTAAATATTACATTTTAAATCCATATAAATATAAGACTTCCGCTTTTAACACGTTACTCTGATTTATGTACAAACATGGTACCAACATATGTGTCATACGCCTAGGCCGTGGTATGGGGTGTGACAAGTGTTGGTATCAGATCCATCGATCTTAGCGAATTAGGTATTAAAAGATAATACCTAAGCTTCGATCCAAGTGAATAGGAAAATGTTTTATTATTTGTTTAAATTTAAATAGGGATAAGATAGGCTGGTAAACCTTTTCTATCTCTCCTTAATCTAAACCACCCAATCCATAGATGTCGTTCAAGATAATAATGGATGGATTCATGAGAGACGCGAGAAGAGATGGAATTTCTGAACCACTACCGAAGGATAACATGAGCGAGGATTACTACGAGTCCTTCTTCAATCAAGACCACCCGATTGACCGAACCAAACCAATATACTTCCCTGGAAACCGAACAATGTCTGATCAACTTACCCGATAGTCCACCAATGAAAAGAAACAATCCCCCAAGACACTCAAGTTATCATCCATCTGAGATCCCGACGTATCATCCGTCTAATGTTTCTATGTATCAACCACCCAATCCTCATCTGTCGTATGCATTCCTCTCCAACAAACAAATCAAGGAGGAACCCGAGTCCGACTCGTCCGACTGGATGCAATGCCATTCTGACCAAAGGAGATGGCACACTGGAATTTCTGCATTTGACTCGGTTTATTCTCATCCCAACATCCATGATGGACCTTCCAGAAAGCCAAGAATGAGAGTTATGATGTCATATGAGAGTTTTCGTATGCAACCGATAGTAAAAGAGACTGCCCAGTTGATGGAAGAGGAAGATCTTGAAGAGGAAGAGGACCCTAAGAAAGAAAATCCCAATGAAGTAACAACACCAATGGAGGAAACGTCCGATTGTGACTGCCCGCCTGGACAAGGATGTGTGCAACCGTTCTTCCACAAGAATCTAAGTTATCGCTCCGTGGACCCCTATGTGCAATACCTTGAAGAATAGAAGAACAAGTCATCATCAAGTTTCCCACCATATCAAGGCAAGATCCCATCAATCGAAGAGTGAGCAAATGATATTTGCGAGCAAAATGAAGCAGCTGAAGCTTTCTTCAATTATCCATCTGACGTGACATCATCACCATGCGCCAAGAACCACTACGATATCGTCATGATGGGGTACCGTGATCCGCCACCTCGATATGGATACCCGAACGAGATCCCACAGTCCCAAGAAGAGCATCTTTATAGGGCTTTGCACAAAACTGATGATCTGAGGAAGAAGGTAGCCGTTGATGGGGCCAAGAAGAAGAAGATATGAGATAAGCTTCTTCAGAAATGTAACAAGATGACCAAGCTGGTGAAGAAATACATGAAGGACTAAGGACCTGAAGTAAATCAAATAAAGATGTGTGTTACGTTGTGATGTGTAATAAAATGTGTGTTATGTAATAAAAAACGTTAACTCATTCTATTACGGATAAGAAAATATATATATCAAAGTAATGATATATATATATATATATGTTTGTATTGTATGTAATGAATAAATATATATATGTGTTTTGACATATATATAAGTGAATAAATAAAATATGGGTTTGAGAAAAGATTTTAATTTAAATTTCAACAATGTCACACACAAAGTAATGTTGAAGCTTCCCAAAAGGAAGTAGATAATCGGGCAAACAAAGAAAAAGAAAAATAAAAAGAACAAGAAGAGAGAATACTCGATACATACATGAATCAAATACAACAAATGATAAAAGAAGCCGTTAGGGCTTAATCTCAAGCTAGAACTAAATCTAGGCAATCTCAATCCGTTGAACCCTCTCGTAAATCGGTCAAATCTCATCCTAAACCGTCTCACATTGAAGAGAGTGTTCACGAATCTAATGCTAATGGTGATGTTAGACGAAAGCTTAAGAAGATGAAAATTGAAAGTTGCTCGTTCAAAGACTTTAAGTATTTTGGACCCAAAGAATTTTATGGCGACAAGGGCGCCATTGCGACTGTTAGATGGTTAGAAGAGATGGAATCAATCGTGATCATAAGCAAGTGCTCCGAGCAAGCAAAGATTCAATACTCTGCCCAAATGTTCAAGGGCGAAGCTTTAGAATGGTGTAACATGTTGGTTATGATTAACGGAAGGCAAGTTCTGTACAACATGATGTGGGAGGAATTCAAGGAGATGATGATGGAAAAATTTTGCCCAATGCATGAAACCGACCAAATACAAACGAAATTCCTTAATCATAGGGTCATATGAACAAATCTGTGAGAATACAAGACAAAATTCTACGAGTATTGCCGACTCGTTCCCCAGCTGGTAACCACCGAGTCCAGCAAAGTCACTCGTTACATTTGGGGGCTTCCGCGGGAAATCCGTGACATGTTAAGGTCTCACCTTCCACAGACCGCCGACTCCGCAATGGAATTGGCTGGTTACCTGATAAGCGGCCTTGTCCGTAACAAGGAAGAAGATAAGAAAGTTGTGTCATCTCATGACCAAAAGAAGACAAGAGGAAATGCCCGATTCAAGGGCAAGGGCATAAATCAAAACAAATCTGGATTCAATTCCAACAACCCTCACTGCAAAACATGCAAGAAATATCACAAGGGTCGTTTGCCATTTTGCTCCGTCCTCAACCGCAACTGTCTGTGACTCATGTCACCGACCCGGCCACATAACGGCCGATTGCTGGAAGAAGACAATGACCTGTTACAACGCAAAGAAATAGGTCATCTGAGCTTTGAATGCCCTAAGAACAAACCCGCGACTGGTGGTGCGGGTGGAAATGGTTAAACAAAAAAGAATAACGCAAGAGTCTTTGTCTTGGACACCAAAAAGGCGACCGACATGCTGAAAACCATCACGGGTACGTTTCTAGTTAACGACGCATATGCTAGAGTTTTGTTTGATTCGGGTACCAACTTAAGTTTCATAGATTATAGCTTTTGTAGTCTATTAAATGAACCATTAACAAAACTAAATAAAACTCTAAGCGTCGAAACCGCTAGTGGTGAAATCGTTAAAATCTCCGAAGCTCTAGAAAACGGAAAAATCTTATTAGCTGGTTATGTTTTTCCTATTCAATTGCTAACCATGACTCTTGCTGGTTTTGACATAGTACTTGGTATGTATTGGTTATCCAACAACAATGCCCGTGTCATTTGTAATAGCAAAACTGTTGAACTTCAAGCCCCTGATAAACGAACCATTCGAATTGAAGGAGACAAAGACGTTGGCTAAGATAGCATAATTTCAATGATAAGGGCTAATAAATGTTTAAATCAAGGATGATTAGCATTCAAGGCTTACGTCACCGAAGACTCCAAACCAAAGGAGATAAACGACGTGCCTATTGTCTCCGACTTCTCTA
This sequence comes from Bidens hawaiensis, assembly GCF_021521415.1. Classification (NCBI taxonomy): domain Eukaryota; kingdom Viridiplantae; phylum Streptophyta; class Magnoliopsida; order Asterales; family Asteraceae; genus Bidens; species Bidens hawaiensis. Next base: position 1,411,602 of record NW_027491454.1, read on the forward strand.
ATGTCTTTCCTGACGAACTCCCTGGTATCCCTCCCGATAGAGAAGTTGAGTTTAGGATCGATCTTATGCCTGGTACTTCTCCGATCGCTAAAGCCTCGTATCGTCTAGCACCGACCGAGATGAAATAACTAAAAAACAACTTGAAAAATTGCTTGAGAAGGGTTTGAATCGACCAAGTTCTTTCCTTGGGGAACGCCAATTCTATTTTCAAGAAGAAAGATGGGTCAATGTGCATGTGTATTGACTACCGAGCCCTAAACAAAGTCACAATCAAGAATCGATATCCACTCCCTCGAATCGAAGATCTTTTCGACAAACTCAAAGGTGCAAGCTATTTTTCTAAAATCGATTTGTGTTCTGGCTATCACCAACTCAAAGTTCAATCCAAAGATATCCCGAAAACCGTGTTCCGAACAAGGTATGGACATTATAAGTTCATGGTCATGCCGTTTGGTCTTACTAATGCGCCAGTCGTTTTTATGGATATGATTAATCGAATCTGTAAGCCTTACTTGAATAAATTTGTTATCGTATTCATCGACGACATACTTATTTACTCTAAGTCTAAGGTAGATCATGAAACTCACCTCTGAAGCTCACTTGAAATACTTAGAACCGAGAAGTTGTATGCCAAGTTCTCAAAATGCGAATTCTGGCTACACGAAGTGCAATTTATTGGACACATCATAAACATGAATGGTATTCAAGTGGACCCCGCTAAGATTGAAGCTATCTCTAAGTGGGAGATCCCAAATTCGCCAACCGAGATCCAAAGTTTCTTAGGTTTGGCTGGCTATTCTCGAAGGTTCATTGAAAACTTTCTCGTATAGTCGTTCCCCTAACCTTGTTGACCCGTAAAAACACCAAGTATGAATGGGGAACCAAACAACAAGAGGCGTTCGATATACTTAAACAAAAACTCACCCAAGCACCTATACTATCCTTGCCAAAAGGTACCGAGGATTTCGTAGTCTTTAGTGACGCGTCTCATTCTGGTTTGGGATGCGTACTGATGCAACGAAAGAAAGTGATTGCTTACGCCTCTCGTCAACTCAAGGTACACGAAAAGAACTATACAACTCATGATCTAGAGTTAGGCGCCATAATCTTTGTATTAAAGATACGGAGGCACTATATCTATGGAGTAAAATTGATCGTGTATACCGATCATAAAAGTTTGAAACACATATTCGAGCAAAAAGAACTTAACATACGTCAACGACGCTGGATGGAAACTTTGAATGACTACGACTGTGAGATTATCTATTACGAAGGTAAGGCCAACGTTGTGGACGACGCCCTAAGTCGTAAAGAACATGAAAAACCAAGGAGAGTCCGAGCGTTAAGATTAGAACTCCAAGTTGATCTCATCAAACAAATCAAATCTACTCAACTCCAACCAACCAATGAAAGTAAAATCTCCGACGAAAAACGTAACAGCACCATTGACTTGTTAGTCAAGGGTGATGATGGTATACTTAGAATGGGAAACAGGATTTGGGTACCAATCATTGGATACTTGCGTGAAAAGATCATGAGCGAAGCTCACAAGTCTAAATACATGATGCATCCCGGTAGTGACAAAATGTACCAAAATCTCAAGCCGAACTACTGGTGGAATGGGATGAAAAAGGACATCGCTTCGCATGTTGCGAAATGTCTAACTTGTTTGAAGGTCAAGGCTGAACATCAAAAGCCACCAAGATTGCTTTAGCAACCCGAACTTCCCGTTTGGAAGTGGGAGTTAATAACCATGGATTTCATCACAAAACTCCCAAAGATGACTCGTCAACATAATGCAATTTGGGTCATTGTGGATAGACTAACGAAATACGCACACTTTATACCCATCAACGAGTCATATTCAATGGATAGATTAGCGCGTATCTATGTGAACAACATAGTTGCTTTGCATGGAGTACCGTTGGCTATAATTTATGATCGAGACAGTCGATTCACGTCTCACTTCTGGACAAGTTTCCAACAAGCGTTAGGCACAAAGTTAAACCTTAGCACCGCCTATCATCCACAAACCATTGGGCAAAGCAAAAGGACAATTCAAACGCTGGAAGATATGCTCCGCGCTTGTGTGATAGACTTAGGTGGAATTTGGGACGACCACCTACCCCTAATGGAATTCTCGTATAACAATAGCTATCAAATGAGTATTCAAGCCGCACCTTTCGAAGCGTTGTAAGGTCGAAAATGTAGAACACATGTATGCTGGTTTGAAACCGGAGATCATCAATTATCTAGACCCGAGATAGTCCAAGAAACCACCAACAAAGTCTTACAAATCCGAGAATGACTTAAGACAGCGCGTGATCGCCAATAGAGTTACGCCGATGTCTGTCGTAAGACGTTGGAATTCAACGTCGGTGACAAAGTTCTTTTGAAAGTCTCGCCATGGAAAGGCGTTGTTTGCTTCGGCAAGAAAGGAAAGTTAAGTCCTCGATTAGTTGGACCTTTCGAGGTACTTGAATGAATTGGTACTATTGCATACCGCTTGAGACTACCTGAGGAAATGAATGGGATACACGATGTGTTCCATGTTTCTAATCTGCGCAAATGTCTAGCTAGCGAATCTTTGTCTATGCTTCTAAGAGATGTCGAAATTAATGAAAATTTAAATTTGCAGAACGACCAATTCAAATCAAAGATTCAAAAACAAAGAAATTGAAGAGACGAACATTGAAAATAATGAAAGTAAAGTGGTACTCACGAAGAGGCCCCGAATATACTTGGGAACCGGAATCCGAAATGAAAAAGAAATACCCCCACTTGTTCTAAAAAACCAATCTCGAGGAAGAGATTTATTTCAAGGTGGGGAGGATGTAACATCGTGAAAATTTTGGATCAAAGTTGCCAAGTTCAAAGTAAAAAGGACCAAAAATGACAAATTCTAAACTTCAAGGTTTAAAATGAAAATTTGTCTTCTTGTCCAATAGTGATACGCGACGGGACAAAGGACAAGCCCATCGCGTATCGCAAAGGGCTTGGTTATAAACCCAATAAATGGCCACATGGCTATACGCGATCGCCGAGGAGCCAACGTCATTGCGTATCACGATGACGTGGTCTGACAGGCCAAGACAAGTGTCGCCACGTATCAAACGGTGGCACTTTGTGTCACCACACGTCACCACGTGGCACTTTGTCCGCCGTGTGGCGCCACGTGGCAAACCTATGGGTAACGAAGCATGGCTACGCCGCGATACGCGACGGGCTGATCAAGGGGCCATCGCGTATCGTGATGGGCCCACTAATCAGCCTATAAATTGAGGGCTTGGGCTCTCTCACTCCTCACACCATTTTCACAGCTTCTTTCTCTCTCTAGAATACTCCCTATCTCACTAGACAACCACCTCGTAAACGTGCCACAACTTACCTCGATATCCGTGCCAATAAACCGAAGTTTCCTCGATATTCGTGCCACATACCGACGACGTTACCTCAAGGAAGGTGCTGCCAAGAGACGTCCCGACGACCATCTCGAAGTACGTGCCGTGAAGATTGGGTGCCTCGATAAAAGTGTCAGAGGAAGGGTTAATCAAGAAGACAAAAGAAAACGAAGCGGCTTCAAAGTACTGCTCGAATGTGTAGGGATTTTATAAGCCAACCAAGGTAGGCATAATGCTCAAGTAAAATAATAATAAAGTATTAAAAAGGCTTAAAACCCTAAGTCGAGGATACATTCGATACCTCTATAAATAACAAAAAGAAAACATAACAAAGAAAAGAAAAGAATGAAATATGATTATAATATGAATCTGTGTTATAAATATTATTTAAGTTTAATATCATTATTCTTAGATAATAAGTAAAAGAATATATACGTTTCTTAAAGAAGAAGAAACATAGGGTTTTAAAGAAAAGTAAAATAAGTTAAACTAGAGGTTTATATTATAAAAGAATAGAAAAGAAAATAAGTTAAAAGAAAGAGTTTTAACTTATAAAAGAAAAGATACTTTTAAACTAAAAGGTTTAAAGTAAAAAAAGAATGTTTTTGAACTAAAGGTTCCTAAAAAAATATAATCGAGGTAAAGGTTATAAAAAGAGACTAGAGGTCTTAAGCCGGATTGTATCCGACTAACAAAAAGTTATACTCGTACTATCGGTGCGAGATAGCAAAAAAAGGGAAAGACCCTCGGACAGTGTAGTGAAGCTGATCCAAAAGAAAAGGGTGAATACGCCCAACTTATTAAACTTGTTTAATCGAGTCAAAATAAATGAAAAGAATTACATGGGACTAGGTGTCTCTAAAAGGTTATAAACAAAAGTAATAGCTAGCCCTCAGGCTGTGGTGTACGATTGTTTGGATCCTTACATATGTGGTAAAAAGTCGGTGGGCTGTGGTGTAGAGACTTCAGTTTATAATTTTTTTTGGTTTTAAAAGCTTGAATATTCCTAAGCCACGATGGGCCGGACCTAAGTTATGTCTCAAGGGGTAATCAAGTAAAAGAAAATATTTTAGCGCCAGCATATTCACCAGCATGTGTTGTTGACATATTTTTAAACATTTTGCAGGTAATCAAGAATAGAAGATTGGAAGCTCGAAGTGCATAAGATATCCGATGGCTCGGTTTGTTTTGTTAAAATTTAAATTATAAATGGTGGTTTCATATAAACAACTGATCTTTTGTATAAACAAGTGATACATTAAACGGGTATTTTATAATCCTGTCTTATGTAATGTAAATATTACATTTTAAATCCACATATATATAAGACTTCCGCTTTTAACACGTAACTCTGATTTATGTACAAACATGGTACCAACATATGTGTCATACGCCTAGGCCGTGGTCTGGGGTGTGACATCAGCACAAACAACCAAATCCTCATCACCATCTGGTAGAGTAAGGATTGGAGCTTGCATGAGTCTTTTCTTTAGTTCCACAAAAGCTTCCTCCTGAAACTTACCCCAATTGAATACTACAGTCTTTCGGGTCATTCCAGTCAACGGTGCGGCTATCTTCGAGAAGCCTTCGATGAATCTCCTATAATAGTCAGCCAACCCTAAGAAGCTGCGTATATTAGTCGAGTTTTGCGGAGTATTCCAATTCTTTATTGCCTCAATCTTTGCTGGGTCCACAGTAATCCCTTCTGGATTGATTGCATGACGTAGATACTGCCCTTCACGCAACTAGAATGCGCACTTTGAGAACTTAGCATACAACTTCTCCTTCTTCAGACCTTCTAATACTTCTCGTAGATGCTCCACGTGGTCAGAATCGCTCTTTAAATAAATCAATATATCATAAATGAACTGATTTGTCCAACATCGGCCGACATACCCTATTCATCATGTCCATAAATGTTGATGGGGCATTCGTTAGACCGAACGACATTACAAGGAACTTGTAGTGTCCATACCGCGTCCGAAACGTTGTCTTAGGGATGTCTGCCCCTTTACCTTCAGCTGATGATAGCCTGATCTAAGATCTATTCGTGAGAACCAACTCAAACCTTGTAGTTGGTCAAACAAATCATCAATCCGTGGCAACGAATATCTGTTCTTCGCCTTAAGCTTGTTCAACTCACGATTGTCTATACACATTCTCATATTCCTATCATTCTTCTTAATGAACAACACCGGTGCGCCCGACGGGGAAACACTTGGCTTAATGAAACCTTTATCGAGGAGTTCTTGCAGTTGGGATATCAACTATTTCATCTCGGATGGCACCAGGCGGTAAGGTGCTTTCACGACGGACTGGGCTCCTGGTACTAAGTGTATCTGAAATTCTATCTCTCGCTTCGGTGGCAACCCCAGAAAGTCTTCAGGGAACACTTCTGGGTAGTCTCGCATAACAGGAACATCTTTCACTTCTTTCATCTAGGCCGTAGCTTTGACAACATACGCCAGGTAAGCACCGCGCCCTCACCTTAACAATCCCTCGGCTTTTATCATCGAAATGACAATAAACCCTGAACTATCTTTATCACCATAGACCGTCACTGTGCTACCATCCAATGATTTTAATCTTACTATCCTACTCTTACACACTGTCTGAGCTTCAAATTCAGATAGCCAGACCATCCCCAAAACTACATCGAACCCTCCTAAGGTCATAACATATAGAGTAACAGGGAACTCACGTCCCTCTAACTCTATCTTACAATCCTTAGCCATTCTCATAATCTTAACTGAAGTTTCACTAACAGTTTCTACTTTAAAAGTTTCAGGCACACGGCAACATTTCATTTTAGCTAGCTTACTAAATTTCGTAGCTACAAAACTTCTATTTGCTCCTGAATCAAACAACACAGAAGCGGAAATTTCGTTTACTAGAAACGTACATGTCACAATGTCAGGGATTTGCTTTGCCTGCTCCTGAGTCAGCATGTAGGCCCTAGTCCTTGGCCTAGCTCGTCCATCTCCCTTCTTTCCACTTCCTCCAACTTCTCCATCAGTGCATTCCCTCGCCATATGGCTCGTCTTATCACATTTGTAACATGCGGGATTTGCACTGCATTCATGGGCATATTGACCCACCTAATGGCACTTATAACAAGCATTTGATCTGACTCTACACTCTCCACAATGAGCCCTTCCACACTTGTGACAAACATCAGTTCCAGCTCCCCACTTGCACTCGCCAGCGTGCATCTTGCCACAAGTCTTACACGACTTCTTCTCTCACACCCTCTGCTTCTTATCTTTGGGGTTCCACAACTGAGTACCGGGTCGTTAAGTAGGAGAGACACATTTCTTCTCTTTCTTTTCTACTACCACCATTTCATCCACAACCAGATCATCGTAAACCATCTCTGCGAGTTCAAAAGCAGAGTCGAAAGTAGCAGGTTTACTTGTCTTGACCAAGGTGCGGACATTCTATGGTAGTCCTCTTATGTAACATTGGATCCTTTTAGCTTCAGTGTTCACCATGTCAGGCACCAGCCTACACATGCGGTTGAACTCAGTAGTGTACTCGCGGCATGTCATCTTTCCCGCCTTCATATTTAGGAACTTCATCTCAACCCTTTCAACCTCAGCATCAGCACAGAATCGCTTCATCACCAACTCCTTCAGGTAATCCCACCTCATCACCTTAAGCTCTTCTCGTGTCTTCCTCTGCTCAACAGTCTCCCACCAGTATATGGCCTCCTCTCCAAACGACTGAGTGGAATAACCCACTTCTTGGTCGGGACGATATTCGTTAATTCGGATAATCTTCATGATCATGTTACTTTTAACATAAAAATCTTATATTTTGGTTTTAAGAATCATTATGATCATGGATATCCAAGATAAACACTTTGATTTTTCTAAATCTTGGATCAAACGTAGTTATTTTGCAAGAACAAGCATGAATATATATATCTAAATCTTATGATTTGTTGATCATAAAAACTTATAAACTTTCTTTTTATAAGATGATTTATAATAATTTCTTTTATTTATAATATTTTACAATAGATATAACATAATTCATGTTTTTAAATTAATAATTGAGTAAATTAATTATTGTTTATTTTATTTCAACATAAACTAATATTTATAATTTCTTTAAAAGAATTCATGCAAAACATTTAAGTTAATTAATTAGTAAATTAATTAATTATGTTACTTGGAAAAAAACGTTTAATCATAATTGTTATTTAATCTTATATTAATAAGTTCTAATTATATATCTACAAATCATTCTTCAACTAATAAACATCAAATGATTTATATAAACTTTATTCATTTTTTGTTAAACTCATTAAAAATCCTAAGTCCACAGTTGCCTTAAGTTAATGACATGGATATTAAAATAATGCATAATTCTTAAAACTAATATTATTTAACTTTTATAATCCCGATAGTTAGTCTTTAAATTTTATATTTCCTTTTTAATTATAGTTTGTGAGGTTCGATCGTTTCAATTTCCTTAAATGCGCTTTCGGTTATTATTTCAAGTTGACTTCAATCTCAAATGTGAGTTTCTCACACCCCATTTTTACTCTTTTACTACTTTTGAGGGTAGCATATATATCCCATCCAAATTACAATTTCGTTTATTCATTATTTACAAACTACAATTCGCTACATGTAGTTGTTTGTTTACTTGTTACTTGCTCAAAACTACTTGCACCTGGATTACTTCAATATAGCATGATCATACGCCCCCCCCCCCCTTTTGTGCTCAAGACATTTTTTGTTATGAGTGGTAAAGGGCCTCATTATCCGAGTACGTTGGTGCACAATCCCAACTGAAAAGGACCTTACTTGTGCTTATCCGAGTACGTTGGTGCACAATCACAACTGGAGAGGACCTTACTTGCTCATTTACACTTGTAAATGGAATTGTATGGTTTTTATGTACTTCTATCGAAACTTGTGTGAACTCACCAACTATTCATTTAGTTGACTTTATTTTATATATATGCTACAAGCATATCTATTATAAGATAATACGAGAAGAAGACATTAGTACGTAGGATATTCAAACAAATGGACAAGATACTTTAATATGTATCTCTTTGTATTTCTTTTACTTACAAACTTGTGTACTTGTTGTTTAAATCAATTAATGGTAATATTGTCACTTAATAGTGTCACATGTGTTTTGAGCAATCTATACGTCACACTCTGGAGTATTCCACTTTAATGGGGGTGTTACACTTGGCTACCCATAAACAAACTTTGTCTAATACCTTCTTGACTATCCATAAACAAACTTTGTCTAATACTTCCTGGCTACCCACAAACGAACTTTGTTTAGAAGTCTCTAATTGTAGGGGTAGAAACCCATCAAAGTCAGCTCTTAACGTTAATGCCGTAGAATTACTACGTTTAAGGGAGGGCTCATGTGTCTTCTTCTTTTTCACATTGTCCTTTATTTTTAGACGCTCGCGGATGTTTTTTTGAACCTCGAGTACTTGAATATTTTATGAGGCTGGTTTGATAAATGACCAAAAATTTGACAACATACTTCTTTTACCACCGTATGATTGTTTCTCAAACTCTTGTATGAATGCCTCTATAGCACTCGCACAATTAATATCTTTCTCATGTTCAATGTATCGCGGATTAAAATCTAGCTTCTTCTAGAAGATATCAATTGTATCCAATGGAATGGTTTCATATGTAGTCAAATAGTTTGAAATCATACAGGCGCATGGCAATGAACAACTTGTGCGATAATGATATCCGCACCCATACCCATACTCTATGAGTTTTTTTATGCATTCAAGCTCTTTAACTAATAATACTAGGGTTAGTTTTGAGACTTTACCATGTAACTCCTTAAATATTGGGATGTTGTGGTCATTCATCATTTTGTTCTGACTTTCTTCAAATGTTCCTTTTATGGCTTTATGTTGCGACTTCACGATCTGATCGATAACACTGCATGGATTTTTCAAACGTAGACTTGGTAGTAAGCAAGTAATTCTTGAGAAGTGCTTGTGTGCTCTCAACCCTATTGGTTGTACTATTCCCGAAGTGGAGAACTTGATCGGACCATGCAGACACAAACATCTCTTTGTACTTAACAAGCCAATTTGTGTTCACATATTCAAATACTCCTAAATATGTAAAAAACAAATAAACATGAATAAATGCAAAAATATTCCATCTAATACAAATAGCAATATATTTTAGAGAAAGAAACGTTACTTTTATGCTTGCCGGTTAAAACATCACGAAGTCGCTTGTAATTGTACTCGTATGCGGCGGGCGTGGGTGAAAAAACAACTAAGCTCCATAGTTCTTCAAAATATTCCCAATTATTACCCTTAGTGAAACTTTGCTTGTAATGCTTTTTAATGTTTTGGGATATATGCCATCTGCATAGCAACTTCGCCGCATCCGGGAATACAACATTACAAGCATTTACCAACGCAAGATCTCTATCTGTTAATATCACTTGTGGCATCGTACACTCGTGTAACATTTTCTTAAACCTCTTTAACACCCATCTAAAGTTATCTTCTTTCTCCTTTGCAATAAAAGACAACGCAATAGTAATCGTCTTGCCGGTTGAAGTTACGCCAACGATTTGTACAAACGGCAACTTGTATACGTTTGTATTATACGTCGTGTCTATAATCAACACGTGCGGGAAAGAACGATACATAATGTAGGACGTGGGATGCATAAAGAATAAATCCTCGATTGCATTGGTGGATGGATTTTTGCGAAAATCGTGTGTGTAACATTTATCATCCAAATGTCGGAAAAGAACTTCCATGTGACTTTCTCCTTGAAAGATCTCGACACGTACATTACATATTTCGTTATACACAGTTCTTAGCGAGGAGACATTTGGCTCGTCCTTCTCTTGGATATACACTTAAATATTGTGTGGCGCCGATTTATTTTGATATATGTCTCTTAGTGTAATCTTACCTCATAGCATATTGTTGGTGCATTCTGTGACCGTCGCTATGCAATTCTGACCAGCGGATCGCCAACGGCGAAGTTGTAACAACTTCTGCCTTAGGCGAAGTTATCACAACTTCGCCCTAGGCGAAGTTATGAACAACTTCGCCTACTGAAGCCCAAGCCCGTGAAGATTGTCTATATATACATGTGTCGTGTTAGGTTATGTAGAGGGAATCCAGTAATTCAGAGAGTGTGTGTTACAGTTTGAGTGTCAAGAGAGAGCAAGAGAGTGAGAGTCGTGTGAGACGACCCGAGGTAGAGCTCACCTCGGGTCAGTCGTGTTTCTGTTTATATTACGGTATGTAACGTGTTTTATTATTATATGAATCTGCAGATTTGATTATCCATTCTTGTATTTGTTTGTGTATTTGATCGTGTACGTGTTTGTGTTCTTCGTCTATACACCATATACGAGTCTAGGAGGATTCCGCACTCCTAGACCTCGTGCGGATCTCGTATCGATCAGCACCGGGACTAACAAGTGGTATCAGAGCCAATCGGCTCGATTGTGAGGTTCGGGATTTCACGCGGGTGTAGAAAACGTCTCGTTTGACCTATTCGCGGGACGTGTTTTTGTTGGGATTGAGTTTTGCTAGTGCTTGACAGTCATTTCAAGCCTTTGCATTGATCGGGAGCTGCTGGATTGACGAAAACAGATCTGAACAAACTTCCCTGTTCATCGGGCGAAGTTACCGTTCATCGGGCGAAGTTACCATTATTCAGGCGAAGTTAAGGTTTACGCGAAGTTATTCTCAACTTCGCCAGTGGCTTAAGTTCGCCTTCAGCGAAGTTATCCACAACTTCGCTTGAAGCTTAATTTCGCCTATGGCGAAGTTATCCATAACTTCGCCTTGAACACAACTTCAAGATGGAGGAAAGTTCTCCATATGACACCCCAATCTGCGTCAATCACAAGTTGGGCGCTGAATCAGATGGTGACGCAGATGTGGACCCTACTCTGTATCGGGCGATAATAGGTTCATTAATGTATTTAACTGCTTCTAGGCCCGATATAATGTTTTCTGTTTGTCTTTGTGCTCGTTTTCAGGCAAACCCAAAGGAATCTCACATGAAAGGTGTGAAGAGGATTTTGCGGTATCTTAAGGGCAAGCCGAAACTAGGGTTGTGGTACCCAAAGGGAGGAGACGTTGAACTGGTGGCGTATACAGATTCTGATTATGGTGGCTGTAATCAGAGTCGGAAGTCAACAACAGGAGGCTGTCAGTTTCTTGGAGGAAGATAGTTTCCTGGCAGTGCAAGAAACAGACATCAGTTGCAATTTCAACATGCGAAGCTGAATACATGGCAGCATCCAACTGCTGCTCTCAGGTTTTGTGGATTCAGCAACAATTGCGCGACTATGGTCTGAATTTCTTACTTACTCCTATTTTAATTGATAACACTCGCCGCCATCTCAGTAATTAACAATCCCGTGAAGCACAGTAAAACTAAGCATATTGACATTCGTCATCACTTCATACGGATTGTGCTGAGAAGAAACTGATAAAGATCGAAAAAGTTGATACACTTGAAAATTTTGCTGACTTGTTTACAAAAGCGTTTGATAAATCCAGATTTCAAAACCTAATTGAGCTAAACGGGATGATCAATCCCGAGTAACCATGTCTTTGATTTAAAAAAAAAAAAAAAAAAAAAAAAAAAAAAAAAAAAAAACATGGGTCATTTTTGCTTAAAATTAGTCGGTTACCTCAGTTTGATGGACATATCCTAGGATATGTTTTGGTCCTCGTTTCAACGTAGAGAATGAGGATAGCCATTAACTGGAAGACTGAAAGTGACCCGGGGCAGCTATGACGTGTGTTCTTTTCAGTTGCTGAAAATTAGTCGGTCATACTTAGTAAGAAGGACACATACTTGTATGTGGTCGGTCCAGTTGATCCATTGGATCTTCAGGATAGCCGTTTACCTGACGACTTTGACGTGATTGGGGCGATTGAATTTAAAGTTTTTTTGTGGGAAATGAAATTAATTTTCAAGTCTGTTACTTCGTATGAAGTTCTATGCTGTGTTTAACAGAAAATTGATCCAACCTTGGAAAATGATATATATATTGATTGTGTGTGCTTAACTAGTGAAGTTATTAGGCTTAAAAGGCTTTAGAACAGTCATTGTATGTCATGGTAATTTTATGGTGCGTAAAAGTGTATGTGATACTCACTTAAATTTACTCGAATTTACGTGGAAACTCCTTAAGAGTTTTGTATGTCTTCATACATATCTTTTCGAAGGATAGGCAGAAAAGCGACTACCCCAGTCATACACGAGCCTGTGAGTGTTCTGATTCCCGTGAAGAAAGCATTTCAAGATACTGCAGTGATCCAGATTCGGGACTTGCAGTGATTTAGTACTCCGAAGTCGATAAAAATGTTTAATTTAAAAAAAAAAATATATATATATATATATATAAATATATATATATACGTGTATATAAATTTCTCAAGTCTGGAGTTAGAAGAAAACGGGAGGCAGACATAGTGTATCTACAAGATAATCAGACATTATGGGTCGAAGTCAATTCGGGGTGACTTGGGTATAGCCAAATACGCTTTGAGAATAGATAGAAGACATCATTATCTCTGAGATGTTGCCAACTTAAATTTTTGAGCTTAACTGAACCTTAATCAGTATCACAGAAACGATGAAAACCATTTACGTTATTTACATGCTTACAACCTGTGTCTCTATGTCATAATACAGCCAAACACGGATCTAAGTGACAGTCACATCGTTAGTATGATTCCTGTTAGGATCTTTTCTAAAACGTAGTGGTCCCTGACTAGACTGAAATTTGATCCCTTATTTCGTTAAAACTTTTCTAAGTTTTTTTTGTTTTTTTGTAGTTATATTATTGTTGGTTACTAGGTCTTGATCATATTTGTTTAACTCCTTTTGGTAATTGATAAGGTTAAATTCAGGATTATTCAAACTTAAAGGGCTGATTTTGAAAATTACGGGCGAAGTTGTTGAATTCGGCGAAGTTGTCGCTTAAATTTTAGGGTTTAGGCGAAGTTATGGCCAGGCGAAGTTATGGCCAGGCGAAGTTATGAACAGGCGAAGTTATGAACAGGCGAAGTTATGGCCAGGCGAAGTTATGGCCAGGCGAAGTTATGAACAGGCGAAGTTATGGCCAGGCGAAGTTATGGCCAGGCGAAGTTATGGCCAGGCGAAGTTATGAACAGGCGAAGTTATGGCCAGGCGAAGTTATGGCCAGGTGAAGTTAAAAAAAGAAAAATAAAAATAAAAAAAAAAAAAAAAAAAAAAAAAATTAATTATTGTTTGGAGTTTTCGTCTGTATGGCCGGGTGTACACGATTATTGTGAGACCAAAGATGTTGTTCCGTCAACGAGTGATCTTGTTATCTCTTGGTCTTACGTGTGAACAAATACGTGTCAACTCTGGATTTGGAGTTGAGGTTGTGAATGGGATATTGTTTGAAACTGGATATTGACACATATTCGGGTGTTTGTGGGCAATGAAATTGTTGTTGTTCGTGGTTGACCAACCGAAGAAAGTCAAATTGAACTGAAGGTTTTCGTCATTACTGGATTGCGGTCAGAGCATATTATTTATGTTATTTTCAAGGCGTTCGAGAATTGGATCCTGAAACGTGATGCTTATTTATACGAGTGAAGATTCTGGAACAAGTTGGATTTAACCGGGAATTAAAGTGTCTATGTTCTTGATTGTTATCCCTGGTGATTGAAGATGCTTCGGATTAATTAATGGTCATGTGTTAGATTCTGTCAAGGTGGTTTTGTGATGAAATTGATCACCTGATGTTGAGTAGTTGAAGATTAAACCTTATCGTATGCCGACGAGTTGGTGAAGTTGTGGAGGAAGCCCAACTTCATGTGTTGGTGAAGTCAGATGGACTCACGTGATTGGTTGAGATGATCTATTGGCACGAGGATGCATGCATTTCAAAGACCTCAATCGTTATAGTCGGAGAAGCTTACACTGAAGGGGAGATCTGATATGGAAGACGCTGGGTGATTGGTAGATTTGTGAAGCTACAGGACAGATTCAGACACGGCTGGTTGATGAACAAAACAGAAGATCATCAGTTAAGAGGGAGTCTGTTAGTGCATGTTTTGTAACAGATGATCTTTCGTGTTTGTTAGAATTGAGAGCAACGGTCAAAGGGGAGACTGTTGGTGCATTCTGTGACCGTCGCTATGCAATTCTGACCAGCGGATCGCCAACGGCGAAGTTGTAACAACTTCTGCCTTAGGCGAAGTTATCACAACTTCGCCCTAGGCGAAGTTATGAACAACTTCGCCTACTGAAGCCCAAGCCCGTGAAGATTGTCTATATATACATGTGTCGTGTTAGGTTATGTAGAGGGAATCCAGTAATTCAGAGAGTGTGTGTTACAGTTTGAGTGTCAAGAGAGAGCAAGAGAGTGAGAGTCGTGTGAGACGACCCGAGGTAGAGCTCACCTCGGGTCAGTCGTGTTTCTGTTTATGTTACGGTATGTAACGTGTTTTATTATTATATGAATCTGCAGATTTGATTATCCATTCTTGTATTTGTTTGTGTATTTGATCGTGTACGTGTTTGTGTTCTTCGTCTATACACCATATACGAGTCTAGGAGGATTCCGCACTCCTAGACCTCGTGCGGATCTCGTATCGATCAGCACCGGGACTAACACATATGAATGACCCTCCATATGTTAAGCGAGTTCATGGTTGTGGGCATCACGACTCACAAGAAAAATTTTGTTCACCTCCCCGTTGGCGTTTTTCTTTGTACGTTCGGTGACTATGACAACACCATTCTCACGACCGGTTTTTTCAGCCACTTCTTCAATTCATCGAGAGATACGAATATCTAAAAGAAAAATTCTTATGTTAGGAATGGTAGTGTAGATAATATTAAAAAACTAAACGCTTTTAAAAAATTGTAGATTATCAACAAGAAAAGAAAGTATATTTTATAGATACATGGGAAAAGAAAATTATTTTTTTATGATTTTACCTTATCAGTTGAAAAAACGGATATGTTGCTTGAATTTTCACCAACGCCAACTTCAGAATTTTCCTCACCGGTAACTTCACACTTTTCACCATCATTAACCCCACAATTTTCACCACCAGTAACTCCGCAATTTCACCAAAGTTACTTTATGGATAATAATTATCAAAGATCGATGTAAAAATTCCATTCGTATAAACTTATGATACACTGCTACATTAATCTATGTAATAAGAGAACCTAGAAGAAGAGAGAACAAGAATGATAAATATTAACTAACAAGATCACATATACTTATATTATTTTTGTTAGATTCATAAATCCTAATAATACGTGAAGTTAAACAACTTTTGGTAGAATCTTATAAAACATCAAACAAATCTTTCACGTTTTAAGCTTTAATCCTGATATTACATTCAGTCAAATTACTTTCAGCTTAATTTTATCAATCATCATAAAATATTTCATGTTTTAAAGTTAGAGAACTGAAAATCTGTCTATACAGGTCATATAGCATTATTCGACGCGTATAGTCGTTTTCCAGCAGCGATTATGGCAATCTAAATGTTTTCTATACGACCGTATAAATTTTATGGTTTGTCAGATAGCAATACGAGTCATTTAATACCGTATAAACATGTGGAGTGTATGGGGATCACATTACACAATGAAACATATATTTTACACAATGTGACAATTACACTAGTGAACATCTTGGCAATCAAAAAGAGGAGAGAGAGATGTGGGAAGCGATCTTGCTGACGGTGGCAGCGACCGCCGGTAACAACATCGGAAAAGTTCTGCAGAAGAAAGGCACCGTCATTCTTCCTCCACTCTCCATCAAACTCAAGGCAACGAATCAGACCACCATATTATTATTATTCTCTCTCTGTTTATCTATGCATGTTTCGTGATCTGTTGCATATCCACTCTTGTTAACCTAATAATCATAATAATGTTTATTGATGAACTCTTTATCCAATCTAATGCACTGAGTTTAGGTTTTAGGGTTTCGATCCTCAATTATATTATATATGTACACCAATTTCACCTTCATCATGTGAACCTGTTGCAGGATTTATTACTTAATGTTGAATTCGGAACTGTCAGGTCAAATCATTTAGATAAAAAAAAAACAACACCACATTTTGCTCTATTTTGTAGGTGATAAGATCTTATGCTTCTAATAAGCCTTGGCTCATCGGTTTTCTTATGGATATATTTGGGGCATTGCTCATGTTACGAGCATTATCTCTAGCTCCTGTAAGTCTTCTTATTTCTAAACCTTAGGGGTAATAACTTAACTTTTGGGGAAAGTAGTATGGCATTCATTTGAAATATACTAATATGCCAAACAAGTGAATTACATCCAACCTTTTGATGTTCTAGGTCTCTGTGATTCAACCGGTTTCTGGTTGTGGTCTTGCTATCCTATCTGTCTTTTCTCATTTCTACCTGAAGGAAGTCATGAATGTTGTTGATTGGATGGGGATTACCTTCGCTGGTCTTGGCACCATAGGTAATGTGAGTTTCATATTATACAGATAATAAACTAGGTGCCAGAATCTAATCACTTGATTATTTTTGAGATCTTCAAAAACTTTAGTTCAAACATATGCTTTTTCTTCACAATAGTTTAAGAAAGATTCTATTGGCTAAACAAAAATATCTTCTTTTTTTTTTTACATTGAATAAACTAAAATTATTAATATTATTGTTGAATCTGCAGGAGTTGGTGCGGGAGGAGAGGAGCAAACGGCTTCCTCAATCTCTATCTTACACTTACCTTGGTTGGCTTGTGGTGTTGCATTTTTGTTTGTAGGTATCTTATTCTTTGCACCATCTGATTCTTGTTATCATACCATGTTTCTGTTCCTATATTTACTTTACTAACTATTCAGTTTTTTTTTATCTTTTAACTGGATGCCCTTTATATTTTAGTATCTACACTGTTAATGTTTATAGTTATTGTCCTTGTCCAACTTTCACTTCTTCTTTTGTGGATAAATGCTTATGTATATGCATACTACATCCATATGCATGCTGTGTGTTTGTGTATATGTTACTATCTGTTCTTTTGCTAATATTAATTGCTGACTGTTTAAACGAGTTTAGAAATAACCAATAATCCCTTTATACAAAGATTTATTTATATTATTAATCATGTATTAGGTATTGTTTTGTTTATAGTATTCACTATATCACCTTACATGTTTTTTCAACAGATTTTTGTTTTACGATAAGTTATCAATATAGTATGGTTTCGGGGTGAAAAGATATCGTATATATTTTACATTGTATATTCAATCACATGATTCTTATAGAATTTTCATTTTTACAATATGTCATGCAGTCTGGTCCTTCATCTTTGTAAAAAAAAGGTCTCAAGTCACAGTTGTGATATTTAATTTTATACATGTATAGGCACTCTTAAACGGATGGCTTCGTATTTACAGACGTCAACGAAGAGAGCAAGAACTGGTATCCTAAATTTCCAGCACGTGTGATAATTTTATAAAATTATCGTAAATGATATATATTTGTCATTTTGGAAATTTACACAGATGCGATCTGAAGTCGTTGAGGAGATCATATATGGCTTGGAGTCTGGCATTTTGTTTGGGTATTTTACTCTTTCAACTAGTAAAAGTATAATCCAAACCGACCTAATGCCGTGATAATAAGAAATTAAGAATTGTACCTTTGAACTGCAGGATGGCTTCTGTGATTTCAAAAATGGGATTTGTATTCCTGGAGCAGGGTTTCTCTGCATTGCTGGTTCCTGTTTGCATCTCAATCAGCATATGCTGTAGTGCTTCTGGCTTTGTTTACCAGGTCTTTTAAGCACTATTAATCTTCATTTTACCATTTTCAATACTTTTGTAGTAATACATCTAGGGGTGTTCACGGTCCGGTTGGCTGGTTTTGTCAACAAAAGTATTAGTTGAACCACTTAGGAATTATCAAACCGAACCGCCCGGATTGTGTGGTTCAGTTGGCGAGCTAGATTCGTTTGTATTAAAAATGATAAATATATTTATATTTAATTCAATACATACATAATATTAGGGGTGTAAACGAGCCAATCTGAGCCCGAGCTGGCGGCTCGTTTAACTTATGAGAGCTCGTGGCAGGCTCTATTTGAGCTTTAATTTTAGAGCTCGAGCTCTTGTAATTTTTCAAACTTGAGCTCAACTTGTTTATTATTATTTAATTTTCTATTTACAAAGATTTATAATAATTTATATATATATATATATTTACTTATAATTCTAATTTTTGTAACATTAGTATAAATTATTTGGTTAATTTTATCGTAGTTTCAAATATAATATCATTTAAATTTAGTTAATATGTTAGAAATTATAAATTTAATAGGCTCGGTTAGGCTCACGACCTTACTTGAGCTCGATAAGTGAAGCTATCAAACACATTTATTATTAAGTTCAAGCTCATGTTCGTGTTCTGGTCGCTTAAGCTTGGCTTGATTCAAGCTTTTAGTGGGCCGATCTTAAGTAGCTTACAAGCGAGTTGGCTCGGGTTCGTTTATTAAACATTTTTGTTTTAAAGCTCGAGATCGTGTTCGAGTCGCTTAAGCTTGGCCCAATTCTAGCTTTAAGCAGGCCTATCTCGGGTAGCTTACGAGCAGCTAGGCTCGTTTATACTCCCTGATACATATACACAATTGTGCGTTTGAAAAATGAAAAAAAAAGGTTAAAACAACCATTTCCAAGTTCAAAACATAAACTGCCAAAACCGAATTGTATTATTCTGGAACCAGCCGAATTGTTTCTGTTTGGGCGTTTGCAACGGTTATAAACACCTTTAATACATCATGGTGGCTTCCCAATTGCCACTTTTGCTTGATCTGGAACTAATTTCTCATTATTGTTATTTATGCATGTGTATAAGCAGACCCGTGGGTTGAAACACGGGAGGGCAGTTGTAGTGTCCACATGTGGTGCTGTGGCTTCAATTGTGACAGGTGTACTTGCTGGTATGCTTGCACTTGGAGAACGATTGCCCGAAAGTCCAACATCGCGTTTCTGGCTTTTGATTGGATGGTAATATGATTAATATCACATTTTCTTTTAGATATTGTATAATGGAATTGATTTAATAATCATATAATGCGGTAAAAAAAAAAAAAAAAAAAAAAAAAAAAAAAAAAAAAAAAAAATACACGCCCTGCTTGCGGTGCGCACATATAATGTATATATGTGTGAACCCTTGGGTGGGCAAAAGTAAAATTGCACTAATTTTGACGTTATTTTACTAATCACGTGAAAATAACGTTAAAAGTGGCGGAAGGTTAATCAGGCATCATGTGGTGGCGTTGATAGCCGAAAGACAATGGCACATGCACCAATCAGCCGGTGTCCCGATGATTGAGTGTTATGTGTCTTATGTCCAAGGCTTGATTCAAAACTACTATCGAGCCGGGGGTCTCACCGGAAGCAGCCTCTCTATCCCTATGGGATAGAGGTAAGGCTGTCTACATCTTACCCTCCTCAGACCCTACCATAGCATTGCTATTGGTGGGATATACTGAGTACGATGATGATGATGATGATGATAATGCGGTAAAAATATTTAATATTTCTTTTAATATCCAACTGCAGGTTGCTAATAGTTGGTGGAGTGATATTATTAGTAACGTCAACGCGGTTGGTTCGGTTTCTTCCTCGTAAGTGGCGGCCACTAGAGAGGAGGCCAACTAGAGGTCGGGAGGTGAGTTCAAACCCGAGTACTGTTATACAAGCAACAACATTGCATCATTTGGTTGCATCTTCAAAATCAAAAGTTTGATTGAGGTTGTTCATAGATAGAGTCGATACATATTTGAGTTGGATTAGTGGTTTATATACAAAATGTTTACTTAACCCTAATTAGATCTCATCTGTAAGGATGTTTGGTTCTTAGGATGTTTTTTGAGTTTGAAAATGTTAAAAAAAAGATTGGTATTAGAATCTATCTTGCATTTGGTTGGCAGATTTAAATGGACTATTTCATCTAGGGGTGTTTATGGTATAGTTCGGTTGGTCTGACGAAAATTCTGGATTGAACCGTTAGCTATGGTTACTGGAAACGGCAAACCAAACTGTAGCAGGACAGGCAGGGTTTATTAGTTTTGGTGTTTTTTTAATTATTTTTAAAAAATAATTAATAGAGTATTAAAATGATAAAAATGGTTTATGCTTGTATATAAATGTATTCCAAAGTGGGAAAAATATGCATAAATAATAAAGGTCAAGCAACCAGTTTTAAGTTTTAAACCGGACTGAACCATCAAAACTGTCGAACCATGAAAATCGAGTCGTTTGGATCTCAAAGTGGCTTCTTTCGATTTGGATGACCCTTCTAAACATTTTTGATTGCCCTTATTTTTCGATTCAAGTTCAATTCTTTGCCATAATTATGTTTAGTTTGTGAATCTATCAGAGAAATTGAAATCTTAATGCTGGCAAATTTCATTCTTTTGTTACTATAAGCTTCATTAACTCCAGTTTTGTTGGACAACCTAATAATAATAGTAAACTGAGCTATATGAGCTTGACTCGATCTGAAAAGCCTAAACGCAAACCCATCTCCAAGAATCTACAAGCAGGCGATGAATGACTTTCAGTTTTTTAAACTTTAGCTATGTTTCCAATCCATCTTCTGTTAGTTTGTTCTAAAGTAGATTGTTCTGAAAATGGCTGATGACAGTAATAGTCTTTTTTGTGATGTTTGAGAAACAGGCTAGTGGCCTTCTAAATTCGCAATCTGCGACAGAGGGAAGAGTGAGAAATAAGTTGTCCATCTGCTGTTGACGTTGCTATCTCAAATAACGACTTCAAGTAAGACGAGCCTAATTATGTTGAAAACTTCGTGACATAGAAATCGCTATCTTTGATGATTAACCGGGAGTTACATATATGGTCCATTTGTCATCAAACCTCTAACCTTTTGAAAACGAACCATTTTTTATTGTTTTTTCGTATCCTAATTGGACCTCTTGATGCTTTTTATTTTTCAGTTCATTTGTTTAAATCAAAATTTTAAGAATTGCTGCTAATCTGAAATGTATTCACACAAGTTTGAGAGCTAAGAATATAGGACTGGTGTTTCTTTGCAATAAAAAGCAGCCTACATTATTGAACAAGCATTAGGATTCTCGTCGCTAAATATCGTATACAAAGTACTCTCTCGCAAATAGTCATACATCAAAGGATTCGGGGCAGGTTGCAAGAACTCATCCCCAACTTCACCTTCCTCATTTTCTGTGTCATCCGGCATGTCATATTCACACGACAAAAGCATTTCTACTCTCTTTCCTGTCTTCTTCAGTTTTTTCAACACTTTCTCGGGTCTTATGCGGCCCATCACCACAACATGATGTCTTGTCATATCTGTCATAAACTTCTCAACCCCTACACATATTTGATACAATTTCAGTTTCATGATACTGATCATAAGTCGAAGACCTATACAACAACATTGATACCTTTGATTTTTGAAATTGTTTCAGCGACGACCCTTTCACATTCGTGGCAATACAGTGAGATGTTGAATTCAGCTACAACTACCTAACGTTTCGTTATAGAAAAAAGAATCAGTGTAGGATTATTGTAGAGACTAAAATTTAGGTAGTTGCTTGTGGTAGCTTACTTTATCTTGGTTGTTCTTATTCCACTTCCAACACATGGCAATATAGTTCTCATAGCACCTCCATATTGCTTTTTGTTTATTCCTGTGCATAAAGATGTTGATATGATCTATGTTAGTCTAGTCATTCACGAAATGCAGTGTAGCGTGGTCTTGTGTGATCCTGCAGATCCTGGGTTCGAGTCATGTGAGAAGTAAAAGAAATTTGTCTTTAAATAAATAAGAAAAAAAGCTGGCATCCTTGGTCAAAGCTCCATATTTATGTGTGATTTGCGAGTCAACAGATTTTCGAGCCTAAAACATAGTGGATAGATTCACATATTCCATCTCCATTGCCATAGATATATTTTTCAACATGTTTTTAATTTGTTTATTTGCTTGATATAAAAAATCCTTATGTTTTTAATTATTTGTGTATTATAGTTTAACATATATATATATATATATATATATATATATATATATATATATATATAAAATTAATTTAACCATCTACTTATGCATGTGCAAGTTATTTAACATAGGCATGACTTACACATGTGTAGGTTATATAAATAGACAAAATCATTGATATATAACTTTTCAATAATAGAGGAGACGAATAAATATTATATTTCTATAATCTTCTTCTTCTTTTTAATAACACCCCACCCCAAACACCCCCCACAAATATTAGGCTAGACCCACTCGTGTGAATGATAATGATAATCTAAGGAGCCTTAATTTGTTGCAATTTAATTGGTACATAAATTCTAATTGTAGCATGTTTTGTTCGCAAACTTTGTCATAACATGCAACCATTTAGACGGAATCATACACGTACCATTACACTACTCTTTAAAGGTTGCATGTCATCTCTTTAATGGTCGCAAAATCATCAAAATTATGCGGATTAATGTAAAATGTAGGCATCATAATGATATAATGAAGGAACAACAAAAACAAGTTATGACTTACTTGAGTAATCAAATCAAATGTGATGATAAGATTGATGAACCAAAACTTGTATTTCTTTGTTCTTGTTTTTATTGTTACGATGATAAGATGCTTGAATGTAAATATGGAAGTTGAAATGAAGCCAAACGTTGTTGGGTTATTTGTACATTACTATGTTTGGAAATGCAACGTTTGTGGTAGATATTCTCCCTCGTTTATAGAAGAAGACTTGAAAAGAAAACATGAAATAATGGTTGTTATTTACCTCAAGGGTCATCTCTCTGTTATGAAGGAATGGCTAACAATATTACGGAAAAAAATTATGTTTTTCTGAAAGTAAATTGCAGTTTTTGTCCTTGTAGTTTGTTCAAATTTGATATATCAGTCAAAAAGTTTAAAATTTGGTATTCGGAAAATTGCAACGAAAATGAAACTCTAAGGACGGAAATAGAAAATTTTAAACTTGTGGATTGAAATATCAACTTTGAACAAGCCACACTAAAGAAAACGCACTTTACTCGTTTTTCTATTGAAAACTAACATATCTTTCACAGTTTCACTCATGATTGTCTTAAGATCCGTTGCTATTCTTGTGAGGGTCTTGCAACAAACTATTTGCGACTTGCTTATTAATTAACACACGTTGAAAGCAAGAAAAACTAGATACGTTACAATAGTAAACGAGAGAGTGTTTTTATATCATATCAGATTTGTTAAAACATTATAAATTGCCCTTTATGAAAACAAATAACAAACTCCTACTAACAAACAAACAAATAAGCAAACATATGAGACGAAAGCAAAACTTACCACATTCTAGAAGATAAAGAAATTGTTTCCAATAAAATACCTGGTTCAACATACTTTAAATGATCATATAATTAAGATTTTTCACTTCTGTAAATATGAGCACTATCAATTTCCTAAGTATTTTATATTATTCCGTGTACCGTTATTTAATTATAACCACACACCCGTGACCCCCTCTCGTTTACCCCCACCCCACCCTGACATACTTAACGCCTAACACACATTGCCTCTATAATCCCATTTCTAAATCTGATTACTATTCAGTAGTATAAGTATCTGTGCGTTGCAACGGCTCATAAGGGTTACAGTTTCAATATTTAACAAAGTTTTATTAATTAAATAAAGAAAAGAAGAATATGTTTAACTTAATTGAATAATTTATTGATTAAATTACTCGAAAATAAAAACGGGTCGGGTATTAGATACTACTATAATAAATAAAAAATACGAGTTGTTACAGTTTTCGTACAAAAAACTGGCTCTCTCTACATATATCCTTATTCTAATAAAGTAAAATAATTGTAAACACTTGTCATCTTTTGGTTAATTTTCACAATTTTTTCCTCCAAAACTAACAATTTAATTAACCCCAATATATGTAATAGATCAAGAATTATTCACTATTCTTTTACACTCTATTATATTATATATATACATTTTTATAAAAATAAATATTAACGTATTATTTTACTATATATTTCAAAATACTTGGTGAAATCTAAAAATCAACAACAAACAATGTTTGTCAAAGATTGAAAAGAATATAATTTCAAATTTTATCATTAACATATTATACTATGTGTATCGTAGAAGAATGTAAAAAAAACTTGAATATGTTTTGATTTTACAAAGTTAATTTTTTAAACATTAAATTATAAATATATGCTAAAAAGTCGATCCATTTTTTTAAATCAATCCATTTATCTATTATTGTAACATCGAGAAAATTTCGAGTTCAAAATGTCAACTTTTCAAAGTAGGAGGGACTAAAATGGCTAAATTCCAAAGTTGAGGGTTTAAAATGAAAATTCTGGTTTATTGTCCTATCGCGCTACGCGACGGGGCAAAAGACAAGCCCATCGTGTACCGCGATGGGACTTGGTCAAAGCTTCTGGATGAAGTCAACAGCAATACGCGATCGTTGTTGAGCCTACGTCATCGCGTACCGCGATGACGTGGCCTGACACGTCTGACACATTTTCACCACGTGTCCACACGTGGCACACCGGTCGCCATGTGTCCCGACACGTGGCCACACGTGGCACGTCGCCACGTGGCAGACCTATTTTGTGACTCACCAAGGCTACGTCGCGGTACGCGACGGGTGCCTTGAAGGCGGTCGCGTACCGCGATGGGATCCGGATTTTTGCCTATAAATAGCAGGTCCGGGGTCTTCATAACTCACACCCAAATCACACACATCTATCTCTCTCTAGCCTCTCTCTAAATCCCGAAAATCATATATTCGATCCACCTCGATAAACGTGCCGAAATCCCTCGAAAAACGTGTCCTGATCCTCGATTTCTGTGTCGACGTTTCCTCGAAGTGCGTGCCACCCTCCACCCACATTTAATAAAGAAAAGTGTTTGTTATCGAAAGGCGTGACATCAATTGTTGAAGATTAGTGTGGACGTTAAAGTGCAAAGTTGATCGAGAAGGTGAAGTGGCGTCGAAGTGCTGCTCAAAGTTCTTAGGGTTTCCAAAACGCCAATAAAGGTTAGGCGTAACGACAAATGAATATAATATAACATTATATTAAAGGCTTAAGCCTTAAGTCGAGGTTATACTCGATACCTCGATAAAAGAAAAGAAAAGAAAACATAACAAAGAAACAAGAGATAAGAATATGAGAATTGATAAATATATATGTGTGTAAGTATATATGATTATATTCTTTGTTATGAAATTATTATTTAAGTAATAAAGAGTATTCTTAAATAATAAAAAGAAAGGTTACGTTTCTTGGAGAAGAAGAAACGTCGGGTTTCCATATAAACTAAAGGTTTATAATTTACTTTTAAACTAAAGGTTTTCAAGTAAAAGAAATATATGAACTAAAGGTTCATCGAGGTAGAGATATAAAATAAGACTAAAGGTCTTAAGCCGGATTGTATATCCGACTAAAAAATGTTTATACTCGTACTATAGGTGCGAGATAAAAAGGGAAAGACCCTCGGACGGTGAGTGAAGCCGATCCCAAAGAGAAAAGGTGAATACGCCCCCAAACTTTTATAAACTTGTTTTCAAACGAGTCAAACATGTTATATGAAAATTGTTTACAAGGAACTACGTGTTCCTAAAACCATTATAAATGAAAGTATAAACCTAGCCTTCAGGCGTATACGTATGTCTGGATCCTTACATAGGTGGTACTACGTGATGGGCACATCGCACCACCCTGATCGTAGGACGCTTTCCCTCGGGAAGTACGATCATTGTGTATATTTACGAGTACTTAACTAAGTCGAACGCTGCGGTGTTTGCTGAGGTGATCTAGAGTAGAGACTTGAATTTAAAAATGTGTTGTTTAACTTTGTTATTCCTAAGTTACGTTAGGCCAAGGCAGGCGTAGTCTCGAGGGGTAATAAAATAAAAGAAAATATTGTTGTGTCAGCGTGTTCACCAGCATTCGTTGTTGACGTATTTTATTTACATTTTGCAGGTGAACAAGATTAGCACTTGGAGTGTCGAAGTGCTATTTATATATCCGATGGCTCGGATTTTCTTTTGTAATAAACTTGAATATATAAATGATGGTTTCGTAAACTATAAAACAAGTAATCTTTTGAACTTAGATCGGGAAATGTTTTAAATCCCGACTTTTGTTTATGTAAATATTTACAACTTTAATCCTTATATTTTATAAGACTTCTGCTAATCTAACGCAACTCTGATTTATACAAATATGGTACCAACTAATGGGTCACATGCCTAGGCCTTAAGTGAGGGTGTGACAATTATTATTATAATTATAATTATAATTATTATTATTGTAAATTGTCATGTAAATTTATATATTATAAATATGTTATAAATATATGTTTTAAATCTATCCATTTATTTTTTCGATTAATTTAGTAAACTATATATATCTTAAAATGTAATGATAGTATATACCAGCCACTTTCAGACATGACAAAGTTTATCATATTTAATTATTAGCTTTTATAACTTAACATCGTAGGTACACGAGATTAAGTGAATTTAAATTTTTGTGAAATATTTGTGTCACTTATTTATAGCCATTGTAATCTTTCTATCCAATAAAAGAGTGGGTTTTAAATCAACTAATCGTTTTTCATTTAATTAGGATCTTTGAAAGTGTCACATGACAAATTATAATTATTTCTTAATTAATTAAATTCATTCAAAATTTTATCCATTCAAAATTATCAAACACACAAATATAACTTCCATAGCCTCTTAATTAAATTTAATTTAATTCATTCATAACTTCATTAATTCAAAATTATCAAACACACAATTTCAACTTCCAGATCGCAGGTCATAAAAACCAATTCAAAATCAGATCTCACTTTCTTATTATTTAGAGCAGGTCACTTATACAATTAATTCAACTTCACATCACAGGTTCAATTGATCAATCTTTTTATTTCTATTCACATGTTTAATTGATCAATCCTATAACTCACATTACATGTAATTATATTTATATTCAATATGCACTCCAAGTGTTTGATGTAATGCCTGAATGAACTTGAATTCGTTTGTCATCTACTTAAGAGGTTGTATGCTCATTTTTTATGGCATAATCTATCTTGATATTTTTTTAGTTTATGTTATATCAATTATTTGCCAGATCATGTATCAGTAATAGTTTGACTATAATTACAGTGTTGGTTGCTTTATTTCTTTCTTCTTTTTTTTTTCCTCTGAATTGGTTAATTTTTAATATGTTGTTCAATTCTCTTTTTCATGCACCACTACTTTTAACTCATTACTTATTATTTATTTAATTATGTATGTACAATTCATCGAGAGACTATGCAGCTACTACGAAATTAGATCATAACGCCCTTGATATGTACAACAACCAAAGAAGTGAATCAGGTTTTAATTTATTTTATTCTTACTTGATTTATCAGTAATATGGACTTTTATTGTTTTTAAGAAGATGATGTCCTTCAATGGTAACAATATGATGTCTCTACATAATACTAATACTGTTTATTTATATAGGTATCACCAATGAAAAGTTAGCCTCTACACATTAAATATCACAACAAAGATTGACCAAAAAATGTAAGTCCAATTTTTTTTACAAATTTTTTTTAAATAATAATCATTTTATAATCACTATTTATATTATATTTTTTTTATTTTAGATATCTGTAAGGAAGACCGACGGCTAAGAAAATTCATTCGTGATAACAAAAAGAAGAACCCCGACCATATAACTTCAAACCTCATTCGTATAGTTAATTGTAAGTATTTTTTAGTTTTTATTCATTATTCATATTTATAGCTACATCTAATACTAACCTTATAATAATATTTTTATTTTAGTGACGTCTTTAGATAGAATCTATTGTAAAGAGAGAAGAAAGTTTCGAAAACGACTTTTGGACAATAAAAGAAAACGCGACTGTATTACCGGTAACTGTTTATTAATATAATAACTTGTATCGTATTATCACTTTTAATTTTATTAATCACCATTTTGAATCTTTGCTTTCAGGTCAGCAAAGTGTTAACAAACGTCAAGTATCATCCGTTACTAATTTATTTCCTTCTCATGATAAGGAAAATGTCAATCCTCAAACACCCTCACAATGTCAAACACGCATTGGTGATACTTTCGATTTTGCATCTCAATTGTCTAATATCACAAATCGTGGTAAGTTTTATGATCATTTTTTTAATATTTTTTTTCAATCGATACATATTAAAAATTAGTAAATACGTTAACATAATTGTAGGTACGTATCAAACCTTTAGTACAACTCCAACACCAACTTTGAAATCAGTTTCATTGTTGTCCAATGTTCTTTGATCGTCAAACGCATCCATATGTAAGTATTTACACTAATGATTTTTAGTCACCTTTTAAACCAATCTTAATAAAAGTTATGTTCGGTATTTATTAATTTTTTTCTATTAATCTTTTTTAAAATTTCAGGTCCTAAAAATGTACGCTTGCCTCACATGTAAGCCGTTACTAATCTCATGTCTTCTTATAATCAAGAAAATGTCAACCCTCAAACACCTACAACATATCGACCTTAAGTATTTAAAAATAATTCTTTTTGCTCGCGTTTTATATCGATCTAACTAAAACTTATGATCAGTTATATATTTTTTTCAGGTCCTAAAAATGTAGGCTTGCTTCACATATCAGCCGTTACTAATCTAATGTCTTCTTATGATCAAGTAATTAAATATTTACAATACTTTTAAACAGATAAAATCAGTCGTTATTCTTGCCACCATTGTGTACATTCCACTTGTTTAGGAGTGGCATTATTTTGGTTGCCGGAGATGTTCGAAAGCATTGAATAAGAAAGAAACTCCGTCTAACGATGACGATCTTTACGAGTGTAAGAATGAAGGACGTAAAGGAATGGATTTATTGCCAGTTTCCAAGTACTTTTAATATACTAATCAATTTTTTTAATTTATAAATATTTTGTTATAGTTTTGTTTTAATTAAGTTTATAACTTATCTTATACAAATTTAGGATCCATATTCGTGTTCAAGACACTATCGGTATTGTTTCATTAACATTATGGGATCGGGATGCTTTTAAAATATTAAATGTTACCGCAGAAAAATTAGTGGAGGAAAGCAACGGTGTAAGTGTATACTTATTAACATTTTCTTCATTAATTATCAAATGTCTATTATTATTATTATTAAAATCAACTTTTTTATTTTTCATTTTGCAGTGATTTGATATACCAAGTGTCTTTAACACTTTCCTTCAAAAAAAATATGCTTTTAAAATTGACGTAAAGGAATACAATATTTTGAGAAAGGCAATGCTTTTAATACTGCAAAGTATTCTGAATATTAATTCATACTGAACTCTTTGGAAAAATACTACACTCACATGGTATTCAATTTATTTTAAAACTTAACACGATTACTTTATTATATTTATAGTTTTACTTTTTTTTTATTTCTATGCAGCTAGAGATTTCTGAAAAAAAACCTGGTTAACAGCAAAGATTGTCAATCCGAAGACACGGTGAATAACAAGGCAAATATTTGAAACCTTTTAACTATTTTCATATCTGTCATATGCACCAATCATAACATCTATCTTATCATTTTATTTTCAATAACATCTTTCTTATCATTTTATTTTCAAGGAAA
Source organism: Bidens hawaiensis (assembly GCF_021521415.1). Taxonomy (NCBI): domain Eukaryota; kingdom Viridiplantae; phylum Streptophyta; class Magnoliopsida; order Asterales; family Asteraceae; genus Bidens; species Bidens hawaiensis. The sequence continues at coordinate 1,441,707 of NW_027491454.1, forward strand.
TTAAATCATTTACCGGTGAAAATAACATAACTTCAATTTCAAATGGTGACACAAACCGTCCGAGTTCTCCACCATCCCACTTAAAAAAGAAAACTTGGAGATATCTATGACGTTGATGATCCGCCTATTGCAAGTCAAGTACCAAAACCAACGACAAACAGGTTTTGTGTGACAGTTCTGGAGATAACAACATTCTATTGATTCCAAAAAAAGAAAAAATAGATGTGTTGTCGTCACTTTTAAAACAATACTTGTGTTTCTTTTCTTTTTGAGGTTGCCGGTCATGTTTTTCCGGTAAATACATTTGCGTTTGTGAATTTTTTTTTATTGGTGTGTTTCATGATTGGTTTTTTGGTTGCTTTGACATTTAAGAATTTTTTAATGGTTATGGATAATGCTTTGACATTGGGTTCGTTTACGTGGTTAGATTTTAACTTATTATTATTATTTGTATTATGTTAGATTTGTTGGTTTGACAATCGAAAGGTTATAATTAAGTTTTCTAATTAATGGTTTATGCTTTTCAATATTAAAATTTCTTATTATGTTTTTCATATTGGTTTTAAAATAATTAAAATATTTGATTGGTTTATATGTTTTATATATATTTTTAATAAAATCCGTGTGTTACACGAGTTCTAACCTAGTTATTAATAATGAGATTAGATAATCAGAGTAAATAATCCTCAAAATAATACGTTTATTTTCAACTAAAATAAATAATGAGGTTAAGCATTAGAAAGTAATTCTCAACTAAAGATAATGAGATTAGATAATCAGTTGTGATGGTATTAAATGTTTAACCATCTTTATTTGAATATTTGTTATTGAATAATTTGTATTAAAATAGGCCTTATGGCTCTATTCAAGCTCCAGGTCTTGTGCACCATCTAGATGCAGGTTGGAATTTGCTTTAATTTTTGCCATTCGTGGTGTTTTTGTAGTTGATTTTGCAATTTAGTTCTTAACAAGGCTAGGATTTAATATTATAGATTTAAGATGCTAGGTTTGATTATGATTTTTATGGTTTTTTAGGTTTAAAGTTATCAAATTTGCATTGTCTTGTCTATAGTTTTAATAAGAAAGTGATTATAAAGATAGATGATTATATGAAAAACACTTCTTTTCCCTCTTTTCGAATTTTTTATAAATAATAATGTAGGTTAGAGCAGTTCATTCTCGAACTGCTACATTGGAAGCAACTGCTATATTGAAATTACATTGGAAGCCCTAAAGGGCTTTCATATAGGGTGACAAGTGTTGAAACAACTCATATAATATATAAACAATTTAAAAAAAATATTCATTGCATTTGACTACCCCAGACCTATTAATGATTCTAACTTTTATCAAATTTAAAATATCTGTGTTAGCGTTAAGTTTTCCTTCAATTGTGATCAGGATGTTGTATTGGAAGCATGTCATGCAAAACTATGCTCAAATGAAGCAAAATATTCAAAAAATTGAATGTGTTAACATGTTATTTTTATGTTGTCATTATGACAAAATTGAGAAGCCTCTTGAGACTTATCAAAATCTTTTTCATGGTTTAAGTTAGAAAAACATAGTTCTTGAAAATACATCTGTCGTTACAATTTAATATTCTCCATTCCTACGATGGCTGGTAAATTGATAAATGTACCAATAAATGTAACGCTCCTTCTGTATTTTGGCTGAACTACTAATGTACGAGAAGTCTTATTTCCGGAATTGGTTAATAACCAAAATTTTTTCAATTATACATAATGACATTAAGCATGAAATTTTCAATAGAAAGAGCGTTCTGGGGTACGTTTTTGCATGTGAATTTATTTATTAAGTTCATTTAATAAAAAATCATTTTGTAATATAAATAAAATCAATTTATGTATACATAGTATATATACAAACACAGATGTAACACATTTTTTCATATACGTTATGTAACTATTTACTTTATTTGTAATTTTATAATTTGAATCATCTCGTGTGTGACACGAGTTCTAAAACTAGTGTGTGTGTATATATATATAGGGGAAAGTTAATGTACAAATGAAATTAATGTGTTGAACGTGAGAATCAAGTAGAGTAATTATATATACAAGTAGAGTAATTATGCAATTACATCATAGAGTAATCATGTAATTACTCTAGCTATGATGTAATTACATATATAGAGCAATTAAGTAATTACATAATTACTCTACTTGATTATCACGTTTAACACGTTAATTTCATTTGTATTTGATCAAAACCCTACACACACACTTATTATGTAACTTTATATTTATAGATCTATATTTTTTAGATTTAGCTTAATATAATATGTAAATAAATAAATAATTACGTAAACTAAAATGATTTTACCCATCCAAACGAACCGATCACCGCTAAACTTTTAGAAAAAAGTTATTCGTTTAATAGATAATGTATAATATTATATTAGCTTTTTATTGCTTAAAAATCATAATATTTAAACTGTTTATTCTCTTTTATAAAAGTAATATAAAATATATTTGACGTTTTAACGATACCAAATCCGTTATAATCCCTAGAATCCCTTAGTGTCGTTTTACTCGTTATTTTGTGTCAAGATTTTTATTCTGAGCGTACTTTTAATTTAAGACAATCTGTTGGAATCTCCGCGTGACTGATCGACTCGCTTAAACCAACAACTTGTTACCACCTTCTATATTTTATGTGAGTTTACATACCCCTTTTGTAACAACCCTGATTTTAGAGCCTAATTTTTTTCTTTTTAACACATCAACTTGTACGCGCTTTCGTGTTGAGCAAAGTTTTCTAATAGGAAACAATCACAAGGATTATTTTAATATATAAGTCAAAGCAATTATAATATTACTTACTAACCATAAAGGAACACATACGACGTACGAGAGGCCAACATAACATTTTTGGTGTAATAAGCAGATTAATGACACAATTTTGTAAGGTTCCTAGATATTGGGAGAAATATAATTTTGATTAATATCAATATTAAGATAGAGTTTGTGGTTGTGGTCATATGTGTAAAACATTAAAGATTAAAAAGCTAGTTTGTACGCTTGACCGACACCTATACCGGTGTTAGTCATGACCGTATCTGAATTGATATTTACTAATTGCTATTATCCTTTGCCTAGTGTAAATATTAGTGACACGCCATGTTATGTCTGGTCAAGAGGGTGGTGTAAGAGGCATATGCTCTTAAAGCCAATTACATGAATATACATAATAGACAGATATTCTATACAAGACACTTGACAATTATATGAAGTATACTATTTGTAGTTATATGATTATAAAATTAGAATTCATAAACTAGTTCATGTATGAGGTATAGCCTATACAGATGTTTGACATCGACTAAATAAATGAATGTTTGTGTATATATATGTGTAAGTGTTTATTGTTAAATGATTAATATTATGAAACAATTAGTCCATTAAACAACCTTAGTAAATTATAAAATTTACAAAGGAAACGTTTAGATTTAACGTGGCAGATCATATACACATTCTAGCACCACAATATGAATATTAGAATTACTAAAGTATTATATTCAAACTAAATACTTGTTCGGAACATTGGAGTAAACATTATTAATATTCACCACAATATGCTATACAAGACACTGTGTTTACCTGACTAACTTCTAGAAGCTAGTTAAAACTGTTTTAATTATAATTCAAAAATCGGATTTTATTATTATAATTATTAACTAGAAATGTGAGTGGGTGTTGAGAAGCTCAAGGACATGCACCCGTTGCAATTGGTGCAGGCCACCGTTATTGAAACAACCAAATCCCTGCACTTACTTTACTTTGTTTTATTCCAAAATCAAAACATATCTTCATCATCATCTCCACGAACAACCTGCACATCATTCTACCCTACTGCTCTCATTCACAAAACTTTGCAACAATATTTTCCTTGTTATCCCAAATTCTTGTTTAATGAAAACTACAACTGATTATAGAGAGAGAGAGAGAGAATGAACTAGTAGAGATAGGAGGAGGGCCGGCTGTCATTTCCGGCAACCACCCGTGACGACCACGACATGGTGGTGTTCCACCGTGACTAGTAGTGGCGGAAAGTGCTGGGCTGCAACAATTGATAGTATGATAAAAATTAAAGTAGTTGAATAGTTGCTAATTAAACTGATTAGTTTGGATATTTGATTAGCTCAAATATTTGATTAACTTTGATATTGTTTAGCTCGACAACACCGAACATTTAATAAATTGTTAAACTTGATATTTGGGATGCTTGGTTAAACCAGATTATGTGCTTACTTCATTAAACCACTATGTTAAAAATACATAATTATTCTAGATTAAAACCAAACACGAATACGTTAGTTGCATACTTAATTTTGTTACTAATTTGTGAAAGCCTGGGTATCTATATGAATATAAAACGTTCTCATGGATAAGATAAATCGTTAACACATAACTACGAGCCGACAAGTTGGGGACTTGAGTGTGACCCCTTTCATTGAAATAATGAACCAATACCATTAACCATACACATACACAATTCGGATCATCATATATTATTGTTGTTGCTAATAATATTATAATATTATTTTTTATGGACCGTTACATTTGTTAAATTTACTATTAACTCAACTATTTTTGTGAACAACGGTTTTTAACATATTGAATGTCTGATAAACATGCTTATGTGTTCAAGTTGCTATCATCAGCATGCCTACATGCTAGGTGTACAATTACTTGTTATGATTTCCATCATAACTAGTTCTCTTTACAACTTGTCTTATAATTATTACTTGTTATCAATAATATTAACAACACAAATGTTATATTTGTTTATAAAACTTAAGTAACTGTAATAACAGAGTGTGGTGTAGTAAACGTACTTTATAAAAACAATAACGACAAAATGATTTTATAATGTCACCTTTATCTAAACTAACGAATATCTATTTTACCAATTAGATTACAATGAAATTATTGTAAATAATAGAAATTTATAAAATTATTACTTTTACATAATTTTCTTTATAAGAAAATTTTTAATTTAATAATTTAAATAAAACATAACTATGTAACCTTTAACTTTGACCAAACGGTTAACCGGTCTTAGAACCGAACTATGTTTTAAACTACGTTTTTTTGAACTAAAACCCTATAATGGATTATTATAACTAAAATAATATGTTGAGAAGTTTTCATTACGAAAATATAAACAAATTATTTAGAATACCGAACGATACGTGCTTACATGGTATTTGTGTTTTAAATCATAAAAATAGGCGTTCGGAAATACAAACATATAATATAACATTTTTCTAACATAAAAGAGTTTATTTTAATATATTAAACTATTTATTAACCAACTTTGCCTTACTTTGAAAGAAACGACGATTAAATGATGTTTACGGTTAAACCGACACGAAGCGAACAAAGTTTTTATAAAATGTAAACATAAAGTTTTTATAGCTGTTCAGTAAATATTCATTATATTATATAACTTGTATATTAATCATAAACTATTTTGCTAACAATTGGTTAAGTTACTATTCTTAAAAATTTTACGTTTTGAGACTTAAACAAAGTACGGGGACCATAACCGTACACTTAAACTTTCTGGAATTTCAGAACTTATAATATTATATTTTTCCTATTATCGTCTAATAATGAATGCAGAGTCATAATATAAAGATTTGGTTTACGAAAACGTAATTATAAGGTGTTACGCTTAATACCGACAATATCGCCAATAACCGGCATTGTTATCATTTATGAAACAAAGAAATGTTTTCTCCTAATAAAAACATAAAGGCTACTGATGTAGTAAATTGTGATAGGCTATGCCAGTTTGGCACCCAAAAATTAATGAAAACCCGAACTTGTTACAAATAGTAACTTTGTCGAAGTTTGACATATTGATGCATTGTAATGCTTACTTACTATACATGAATTATATTGACCAATTGCTTGCATATAGATGCCATAAGCAAGTATATGCATGAACTTTCCTAAAAAGGAAACTATATTTGTTTAGGGTTTAAGACGTGATCAACACTTAGAGTTGACTAATACATAATACTAGGGAAAGTTATTAGAAGTGATACTAGTTTAATGAAGCGTTTACCTATTATAAATAAACATGGGAAAACCCAACTTAGCAATTGAACGTCCGATAGTAAATCGTAACACTTAAAACTTACCAAAGAGCTCAATCGAACGACAACGCCAATAACAAATATTACATTGTTGACAAGTTACTTACTGTTATATACATACTAGGCTTACTTGGTGGTATCTAGCATCATTGCAAGCTCATAGACTATCAATCATTTACACATATTGCATATGGACTGAGGTGAGTTTCGTGCTGCCCTTTTTACTTAAACTTTTTAGGCTGGATACATGCTGGTTTTACTTATGGTGTGATATTATCAAGAAGTGTTGTACTGCTAAATTTTGTCCCAACTTTTACACAATCATTAGCCCAAGGGGATGGGCCGGAGGCTTATATGGGTAGTACTATTTGGGAGACCCCACGCACAGTGACCCTATGTTGGGTAAACCACACTGAGATCTGCGGATCGTTGTGGCATATAACCTACGTGTTTGATTATTGCTTTTAACAGGGCGATAGTCTGGGACGGTATAACTTCTAGTATGAGTTGGGGGTACTTATGCTAGTTACAGGTTTGATTGTGGACTTGATTGATGTGCACCATGTTTTATACTTACATACACGCGTACTTGCGCGCTTTTGTGAATTAAATCTTTTATGTGTATGTGAGCTAAACTCACGAACTCACCAACTGTTTAGTTGACAGTTTTTAGCATGTATTCAGTTACCCTGTGGATTGTGATTTGGATTAGCATTGTAATGAGCATGACTAAGGATAAAGGCATAAGTCGAACAAGAACAATGAAGATTATGCCAATGGGATTAGTAGAACCCAACACGGACTGCAACAGTGTCAGAGAAGAGATAGTTGTGTAGTTACACCTTGTTTTAAATGCATAGTACATATATTGTAGCTTATCTTTATTAATGATATTCCGCTGCATACATTGGTACCAATTTGTCCATAAAACGACCAACCCCCATGGCAGGGTGTGATACCTTTTTTCATATTCTATATTTTGGGGGTAACATTTATTAGGGGTGAGCAAAAAATGGTTCGGAACCGCCAGAACCGAGGAAATGGAACCGAACTGGTACCTCGGAACCGTGTTACCTTACGGTTCTCGATTCTTATAATTTGCATTAAACGGTTCGCGGTTCGATTATGGGTAAAACTGACGGTTCTAAACTTGGAACCGAATAACCGGAATATTAAAAACGTTTTAACTAAATTTACCAATTCCCATTTTTTATAGAGTAATAACCGGCATCCATTCAATTATTATTTAATTCAAATATTCTTTCTTTGAGTTAAATACCTAGCAACCATGATCAATTTTGATTTAAGCAATCAAGGTAATTTAATATTAAATGATATGATCTTCCTTTAATCTGTCGTTGCTAATGATTTGTTTAAGTTCAACAATCAAGTTTTAATACAAATAGTAAATGATGTTCATGTTGTAATCTAAATTAATTTTACTGTGAAAGAAGACATACAATTATATAAACTTGTTTTGTAATTTGCAAAGTTTGCATAACTTATTTGATAAATATACAACTTAACCGATTCTGGCCAGAATCGATTAGCGAGAACTGACTTTACCGGTTCTGGAACCGAACCGGTTTATTATAAGAGGTTTCGGTTCCGGTTCTAATATTCAGTCATTTTCGGTTTCAGTTTGGTTCTTGCGGTTCGGAACCGTTGCACAACCCTAACATTTATACCTTATTTATGTTGCTTATTTTTTTCACCGCATTGATTCAAACACAATTCAATTTATGCTTATGTGTGATGATTGCATAATCTATGACTATGCTCTATGTGCTTAAGTGTTTATTTTATGTTTGGTGGTTGATATCTCATCCTCATCTAGTACAATCATATACTTACCCAAGTACATTGATTTTGCATCAATAGGATCAAGTCCACATCTATTTAATTGTTTGCATATTCATAAGATTTGTAATGCTTACCATTTACATATGAATTGTGATTACCTATCTATATATAAAACTAAAACTTATGTATTCTCATCAATATTCGTGTTGACAAACTCTATTTTTATACAGGTTACATGTACAAGTAGTTGATATTTTTCAAGATCGAAGATATTAGTTTTACCTTAGGAATTTATTTAATATACAAACTGTTAAGCCACAAATAATCAAGTATTGAGGATATGTTATTCTTGGTGACTAGCTTGGATCAGTTATCCTTTTGAAGAGCTCCAGGGTCATGTCTAGGATCAAGGATCCTTGGTACTTGGTATTATTGATGGTTGTTTCTTGTATTAGGTTGATATTTATCAAATGCAAAGGCCCCAAGACTTTGTCCACCACCTATTTCGCTCCTGGACTTCTAAAGCACGCGGTCAAATGGCACGAAGGAAGTGAGTGGAGAGATGGCGGATTAATAGGACCTAGTAGTTAGTTGTTATTTTCGTTTGTTATATACCGAGTTATGATCAAAGATCAGGTGACTTCATTTACATACACACTCATTTACTGCCAGTTAACATTCATAAACACTCTCTTGAGAACACTTAGGGTAAATCACATACTTAGTTTTATTGTAACCTTTGATCATATACTCCACCTTTGTAACCTGATTTTGATATTAATAAATTGGTGATAGACAAGTTGTCATCACCCGGGGTTTTTTTCTTTGATCTGATAAAGATTAAAGGGTTTTTCCTCGCAACAAATCACGGTGTTCATCTCCATTTTGTTCATATATTAATTATTGCAAGCATAGCACTAAACTTCACAATACGAATTTGGTTACATTATCCTTGTTAGATTTTTTACCAAAACAATTTGGCGTCCACCGTGGGGAAATTGGTGCTATATTCTAGAATATTTCACATCAATTCTCAACCTTATAACCTATACTAGTTTCAATAGCTTCTCAATCAACCTCTGCTTCGTCAACCATGCCATCTTCGGTTCCTCTCTCGTCAAGACTTTACCATCGATGCCTCCTCCAATCACGGGAGCACCAAGGGCTGCTGCTGTTGGAAACAAGACGCAACTACCAGTCTTCCAGAGCTCGAAAACCACTGCTGCCACTTCGGTGGTCAGTACTAACAATGATGTTTCTGCCATGTTTTCACAGGTCAAGGCATACATGGAGCAACAAACAAGACTAACTAGAGGATCCTTCGGGAAATATAAGACCTCAAGAGGACTAAGAGGCCAGCGGAGGATCAGACTCCTTTGGTGCTTAGGATGCTGGATTTCACCACCCCAGGATCCTCGGCTCAGTTCATGCAAGGATCATCTATCCTTCAACAGGGATCCATGGGTTAACAAACTCAAGGATCCTCGATCTTTCACTCAGGATCATCAATCCTGGATTCGAGGTCCATGGGTCAGCAGAATCAAGGATCTTCAATCCTTAATCCACGATCGATGGGTCAGTAGGCTCAAGGATCCTTCATGTTCCAGGGAGGATCACCGATCCTTAAACCAGGATCCTCCGAATTATTTAATCAAGGATCCTCAACTCCCAACCTCAAGGATCCTTCCTCCTGAATCAAGGATCCTTCGGAACTCAGCATTAGAGATCTTCGGATGTCCATGAAGGGGATATTATCCCCATGCAGACTATCACTTATGGTGGACCAACTCCTGTGGCAGACGCTTCTTGCCTTAGCCACTCTTCTGGAATACCAACCTTCACACAACAAGGAGGTAACATGCATGATCCCATATCCTTATATGCTAACCATGGTTCCATGCAGGATGCAGGTATCAATCACGCTATGGCTAAGGAATTACAGAAACTCAAGGATATGATATCCAACGTACCAGGTGTAATCCGTCATATTTCTGAGATACCAGAAGGAAGCCACAAATTTTCCAGATTTGCTCCACCAATCTGTGACGCGGAGATCCCGAGACGCTTTCAAACCCTCAACATGAAAGTGTATGATGGGACCACTGATCCTGAGGAGCACGTAGCTCAATACAGGGAAAGAATGGAAATCAACCCGATTCCTAAGAGACTCAAAGAGGCTTGTCTGTGCAAAGTTTTTGGAGCCACACTATTAGGATCTGCTTTAAAGTGGCTGCTAAGTCTTCCTCCCTTTTTTGTTACTTCTTTCTCACATTTAGTTAACTTGTTCAACAGCCAGTTTTTCTGTAGTATGAAATTTGAGAAGTTAACTAGTGACTTGTATAGAGTAGTCCAACCTAATGATGAATCCCTTAGGGAGTTTGTCACGAGGTTTAGCAGGGAGGCCCTAGAAATCCCAAATCTTGACATGGCTACGGCTGTAGAAGCCTTCAAGATGGAACTAAATAGAGGCTCCCCCTTTTATGATGATCTTGTGATGACTCTTTGCAGGTCTTTAGATGAAGTAAGGAATAGAGCATTGAGGTTCATACGTCTGGAAGATGACAAAAGGATCCAAGAACGATTAGGGGCTCAAGCGAAGCAAGAATCCCCTGATAAGAATAAAGGATCCTCGTTCAGAAACAACAACTCAAAGCCGTACTCCAAATTCAACAATCAGAATGTACAAGCTGTAGAAGAAGGTGATGATGACAATGAGGAGTACCCGAGCATCTCAAAATATTGCTTCTCAGTAGATATCCATTGTTTAATTTGTGCCATGAAGGATCTATGTGAGAAGGAAAGATGGCCACGAAAGAATGAGAGAACAACTTCTTTCAAAGACAAATCCAAGTGGTGCGCGTTCCATGAGGATTTTGGCCATATGACGGACGATTGCATCAGTTTGAGGAGGGAAATTGGATACCTTCTAAGCAAGGACCATTTTAAGGAACTGTTGGGAAGAAAAAAAGTCAAGGATCCAGTATCCTGAAGAAGTTCATCAAAAAGCAACTCCGCCCCCATCAGATACTCAAGTGATCAACTTCATCTTCGGAGGCTCAGATATATGCAGCACTCCTTTCTATTCAGCAAAGAGACACGCCAAAGAAACCAAGTTGGAGAACAGAGAACGACCAGTCATATCCACTACTTTGACGACTGACAAAAGGATCTTCTTCGATGAAGAAGATAAATCAAACATCCAGAATCCACATCATGACGGTTTAGTTGTCACCTTATTTATTGCTAACCATTATATACGCAGGATCCTAGTCAATGGACGAAGCTCAGTCAATATCATCCAACACGACGTACTTTAGAAGATGAATATCCCGGACTCGGAGATCATCCCAAGGACATCGGTGTTAGTTGGTTTCAGTGGCGAGACCAAGAAAACATTGGGGGACATCAAGTTCCCAATATACATCGAAGGGTTAAATTCTTACCATAAATTATGTGTTATTGATAACCTATCTTATTGCAATGTTATTTTGGGCAGGCCTTGGCTACATGGGATGAAGGCAGTGACCTCTACTTACCATCAATGCATCAAACTACTAACTCCTTGGGGAGTAGTAAGGATATATGGTGACCAAGTCGAAGCCAAGAATTACTATTCTTCATCCATGAAGCCAACAGCTAAACAGACGATAGCATAGAAATCACAGCAGCATGCTAGGGACGTGCTGGAAGCTCGGGAGCGAGACATAAAGGAAGTATCCTTGGATCCTAGGATCCAGATGTGAAAGTGTTCCTAGGATCCAGTATCCCTAGTGAGATCGACGAGGATATAGTATCCTTCCTGAAGCGAAGAAAGTCCACGTTTGCTTTCAGACATTCAGACATGACAGGTATTTCTAAGGAGGTAATTACTCACAAGTTAGGCCTTGATTTATTTGTTAAACTCGTCCATCAGAAGCGAAGGAAATTTGCTCCTGAGAGGAACACGATCATACAAGAAGAAGTTGAAAAACTTCTTAAGGCCGGTATGATCAGAGAGGTTAAGTATCCTCGATGGTTAGCTAATGTGGTTGTTGTTTCTAAAAAGAATGGAAAGTGGAGGGTGTGTGTCGATTTTACTAATTTAAACAAGGTATGCCCCAAGGATCCTTTCCCGTTACCATATATAGACTCCATGGTGGATGCAACGGCAAGACATGAGATGCTTACCTTTATGGATGCTTCATCTAGATTTCAACAAATTCAGATGGAACCATCTGACCAGGAGGATACAACATTCATGACTCCTACCGGCATATACTGTTATATTTCTATGTCATTTGGACTAAGAAATGCAGGGGAAACATATCAAAGATTGGTCAACATGATGTTCGAAGATCATTTAGGCAATACCATGGAAGTCTACATAGATGACATGGTGGTGAATTCAAAAAGGGCCGAGGATTACCTCAGAGATCTTGAAGAAGCATTCAACATATTGGATCAGTATAATATGAAGCTGAACCCGGCAAAATGCCATTTTGGTGTTAAAGTCGGGAAGTTTCTAGGGTATATGGTGACCAAAAGAGGGATAGAAGCAAGCCCTGAACAAATAGAAGCCATTATTAACTTAAAGTCTCCTACAAATGCTAAAGATGTCCAAAGGTTGACAGGAAGAATAGCTACTCTCAACAGGTTCATTTCCAGATCATTCGAGAAATGCAAAGATTTCTACGACATTCTTAGGAAAAATAAGAAGTTCGAGTGGACGGAGAAGCATGAAGTTGCACTTAAAGCCTCAAAGGATTACTTATCCTCAGCACCAGCTTTGATGAATCCTGAGGATGGAGAATCCTTATACCTGTATCTAGTTGTTTGTGGAAATGCTGTAAGTGCTGTCCTTGTGAAGAATCATGAAGGTGAACATCATCCCGTTTATTATGTAAGTAAAAGTCTTTTAGATGCGAAAGCCAGGTATTCTTATTGAAAAAAATTAATTCTTGCACTTATTATGGCTTCTACTAAATTGAGACAATACTTTGAAACACATACTATTATTTTGAAAACTAATTATCCTGTTAAGAATGTGCTTAGAAATCCAGAGTTATCAGGAATGATGGCCAAGTGGGCCGTGAAGCTGAGTGCGTATGATATTCATTATGAGCCCAAAACAACCATCAAATAACGAGCACTCGTAGACTTTGTGGCTGATTTCAGTAGTGACATACAGAAAGAAGCCGACTTGGAGGTTCAACAACTAGAAGAAACCAAGGATCCTTGGATCCTCTTTACAGATGGGGCTTCCAATGTAAGAGGAACTAGACTAGGTATCCTACTGAAATCGCCACAAGGGGACATATTACCCCAGTCTATAGCCTGTAAGTTTCAAGCAATGAATAATGAAGCAGAGTATGAAGCTCTGATCGCAGGTTTGCAATTAGCTAAACGCATGAGGATTAGGTATCTTCAAGTATATATAGATTCATTGTTGATAGCTAACCACTTTAATGGCTCATATGCTGTTAAAGGTGAAAAACTAATCAAATATCTAGATGCTATGAAGGAATTGGCAAAATCCTTCGAATTTTTTAGTATTATGCAGGTACTAAGGGAAGAGAATGCTGGGGCAGATGCTTTGGCAAATTTAGCTTCATCTCTGAAGATTCCAGAAGACACGAAGATCTCAATCATCCATATACTCTCGCCAGCAATAGGAGAACAAGAAGTTGGGGAGATAACGACGGACAAACAATTGTACTTTGGGATCCATCATCCTCAAATAATCAAGGATCCTGGATCCTTCCAATTAAGAAGTACATTCAAGATGCAGAAATTCCAGCCACAGAGAATCCTAAGTTCTTTAAACTTAAGGTATCACAATACATTATATTACACGATAATTTGTATAGGAAATCTCTTGCAGGTCCCTACTTGAGGTGTATCGAGAATCCTGAAATTCAAGAAGTACCTAAAGACTTTCATGAAGGTGAATGTGGTAACAACACGGGAGGTAGAGCCCTATTTTCTAGAATTTTGAGAACAGGTTACTATTGGCCAACTATGAAGAGAGATGCATCGGAATATTAAAAGAAGTGCGACTCATGTCAAATACACGGCAACATCCTACATCAACCAGCGGAGCCTATGTATCCTATATCCTAGTCATGGCCTTTCATGAAGTGGGGAATGGATATCGTTGGTAAGCTGCCTAAGGCACCAGGTGGAAAGGTCTTTATGCTTGCTATGATAGACTACTTCTCTAAGTGGATTGAGGCAGAAGCATTCGTACAAGTCCGAGAAAGGAAAGTTATATCCTTCATTAAAAGAAAAATTATAACTAGGTTTGGTATCCCATCTGAAATTGTTTGTGATAATGGATCCCAGTTTATTGGGAGAAGAACTACTAACTTTTGTGACAGTTGGGGCATCAAGATGATTACTTCCACACCGGTTCATCCTCAAGCTAACAGCCAAGCAGAATCAAGCAACAAGATAATCATCAACAACTTGAAGAAGAAACTAGGATCCAAGAAAGGCAAGTGGGCCGAAGATCTACCTTATGTTCTTTGGGCTGACAGGACGACACCTAAAAATGCAACAGGCCAAACACCCTTCTCACTGGTGTTTGGATCAGAATCAGTAATCCCTACAGAGATGGTGGTTCCTACAGCCAGAACAAGCATCCGTGATACTGAGGCCAATAGTGGAATCATTCTTGAAGATTTGGATAGTGTTGAAGAACTCATAGACCTAGCCAAGACAAAATGGCGGCATATCAACAAAGGATAGATGGGGCATACCACAAGAGTATAAGGATCAGAAGATTTCAAGAAGGAGACCTGGTCTTGAGGAAAGACTTCCAAAACACAACCAATCCGGCAGATGGGAAGCTAGCACCTAAGTGGGAAGGTCCTTATCTGATCAAGTCGGAAGCAGGAAAGGGACATATCATTTGCTCACTATGGAAGGCAACATGTTACCAAGAGCATGGAATGCTATTCACCTCATGAAGTATTTTTTCTGATCAAGATCAAATGTCCTCCAAGGATCAAGTATCCTTAATGGATCAAGGATCCTAAAATTGGTAATATCTATCTAATTACTTGTTTATTTTCAATATTCTTACAATTAACCTAGAGATAATATATTCTTAACGTTTATCTTTTTCCAAGTTTGTAAGTAACAATGTAGGATTCTAGTTAGAGGATTAATGTCTAAGAGGTTGGCCACCTCTCCAACACGGTTAAGGTACTTTACTATTTCCCATGGCCTATCCCACGATTAAGGTATGACCCCTGATGGTCATATCTTCTAAGGTTTAAAGGTTTTCATCTTTCTTATAAATTAGGGTTTCTACACTCGCCTGGAGCGCACGCTATCCAACGCATAGTCCGGGGCAGCGGGACCGGTACACGCATAGTGGCTGACAATTTCGTTGTCTTCGGCTATGTGAAGGATCCTACGATTTATGGTAGACGTACCATACCCCCGGTTTATAACATTTTTAAGTTATCTCAAGACAAAGGTTTCTAACATTTTCATGTTAGCAAAGGTTTTGGCGTTTTCACGTCACTTACGCTTGGGCAAATTCCTGTTAACATCCTTATCCTTGGGCCAGTCCCCGGTTTTTGGGCTTGTCCCCAGTTATTTGGGCTTGTCCCCGGTTTTTGGGCTTGTCCCAGTTATTTGGGCTTGTCCCCGGTTTTTGGGCTTCTCCCCAGTTATTTGGGCTTGTCCACAGTTCTTGGGCTTGTCCCCAGTTTTTGGGCTTGTCCCCAGTTTGTTGGGTTTAATCCAACTAACTTCATAAGTTATTTGCAGCAGGTATCTTGAGTTCAAATATAAGGATCACAGAAGGATTAACATTTACGGATCCAAGATCCTTAATTTATTTTTTACAAGGATCGCGGAAGGATCAACACATATGGTAATTTAGATCTAATTCGATCTTACGGTATGACTTTTGCTTAACGATTTACATTTACATGGTTTAAATCTTCATAAGTTCTTTCATGAAAGGATCCTAGATCCTTATTCTGTTTATACAGGGACATTCTGTCCTTAAAACTTTTTATTCAAAGATATTTCTTAAAGCATTCAATGAGACTAAAACTATATCCAACAAACTTTCAAAATAATAAATAACAAGCAAGTAGTCAAAAGTTTTAAGTTATTATTAATCATAAGTCACGTGGACTTACTAAAATCCTTAACCCGGATTTCACCATACGAAAGATGGACCATCCACCCGGGTTAAGCAGGTGTTACTAACCGTTCATAAAGTGCAGGAAAAGAAAAACAGAGGCATCAAAGGCTTCACCCCCACAAACAGAGGATCCCTCCACCTTTGCTACCCCTGATAATTGTCTTAAGGATCATAGATCCTTTACCCTAAGTCACTATTGTCTTAAAGTACACAACCAAATTATCCATAAAAACATCAATAAAAGAAAAAATAAGAACGGGCTCAGGCCTTGTCTTTATCATCCTTCATTGCCCGTTTCCACAGCATCCCCCTCCGTTGCCATCTCCTTTCCCTCATCTTTGTCACCTGCATCCTTTACGCCACTTGTTCCGGCTTCACCCTCATTCGCAGCCTTGCTTCCTTCACCAACATCCTCCTCGTCCTCTGCTGCTCCCAATATAGACAGAGAGTTCTTCCATTCGTCCACCACCCAGTTAGCCCTGTTAAATGAAGGATCATTCGCCACAGACACGACCAGGATCCTTTCCTGCAAGATAAGCTTTGTCGCAGACATCTTGGCTTCGTCAGTTTCCGCCTTGATCCCATCCTTCATCTTCATTTCCATAGCATGGACTTTGGAGTCAGCATGTTTCTTCTCCTTTGTGAGATTAGCAACCTACTTGTCCTTAGCAGCAGCAAGAGTCCTCATTCCCGTCAAGGTATCCTCAAGGTCCTTGATGACTGAACCATAGAAGGAGTGGAAACCTTGGATGCCCTATAAGTTAAAAGTGTAACATTCATTAATTTTTAAACCCGAAAACCCGACCCGTTTTAAATTTTCGGTTTTGTTTCTATTTAAATTTATATATTTTTATAATATTATTAATTCTCAATTTTCGTTAATGTATTTTATGTGATAATTTTTTTATGCAATTATATTTTTCACCACCCTTGTAATTTACATACAAAATTAAAACATTCATAATCAAGATCAAATACTTATGTATATGTCCCATGCAATTTACTAGAATTATTATTTAACTACTACTACTACTTTTATTATTATTATTATTATTATTATTATTATTATCATTATCATCATCTTTTCATATTATGTTACTTAACTAATAAAAAAACTAATATATGTTTTAATTACATAAAGTTTATTAAATTAGTTAAACCTTTTGAATACCCTATTAATCAATTTTTAATTTGTGTTTTAATTATATTAAATATGATTAATATTCATAATTTTCTTAAGACATAACAACTCTATATTTTCACTATAAAAGGAGGACAAATCCTCCATTATTTTCACACCTCAATTCATTCTTTTCTTAAGTTTAAGAGCACTAACAAGTAAGTTGTTACCATTTCAAGCATTTTATAGCTTTTGTTTTGATTTTATCTTGAAGACATTTGCTTTGTTCCTTCTTCTTTGTGTTTGTTCATTTGATAAACTTGTGAACTTGAGATTTGAATGTATTAATGTTATTATTGTCACTTAATAGTGTCACATGTGTTTTGGGCAATCTGTACGTCGCACCCGGGCGTATTCCGCTTTAGCCGGGGTGTTACAGATTGGTATCAGAGCCGTGACTATAAGATATGACATTAGACATAGTGTTCTAGTAGGTTATAATTTATTTGCTTAATTGTTTAGGTTGCATGATTAGAAAATTATGCGACCCTTATTTTATTGTTCAATGCACATTATTTGGTTATTATTAATTTGTTTATGCCTCATGTACGCAAATACTATTATACTAATTACTTCAATTACACAAGCACACACAAGTCCAAGGCTTATGCCTAAAAACAAAGAGTTTTCCAACATTTTCAATTATTGATTTTTATTGTGGTGTTCTGATATTTATTCTTCTTAAAGATGGTTCTATATGGCGGGTATATAGTAAACTGTAAGGGGGACGTGCCTGTTTTCCGAAATTCTTGACACCAAGGTTATTGAAACCTAAGGATAAGCAATGCGTATAAATCTCAATCAGACGCGGGACCCGATTGCTTACCTGGAGAGTTAGGAAAGAGCATGAACTCTATTAAGCCAAAGCATACCACTTTCAACGCCATATGAATCACAACTTTTAGTTTTCAAACGCGACCATGTTCTCTTTGTGAAAAGAATATGGTTGCACTCATCTATGTTTTACAATGTGTTTTAACTGGAAGTCTGTACACGAATACCCAGCTTTCGGTTCGATTTAATTACGCATTTTTATACGAGAATAGTTAAGTTTTAAAAAAAATTTGTGACACGTTTTCTTTATTTATACGCTCATTTACGGCTTAAACTTTTAAAAGTTTGCAAAGTAATAACTGAATTTCAAACGATTCCTTTGCTATTTTACTATTATGTTTTAGAATTGAAAATTCAAAAAGTTAGGGTGATACATGAATGGTCGAATTTCAATTCGATTACCTTATTTCCATATTTATTTACCCTTATGTTTTAGAATTGAAAATTTAAAAAGTCATGGTGGTTTACGAACATTCGATATCATTATTTATTGTAAGTTTAATATTTTTTCCATATGATTATTCAATAATTTATGAGGTTTTCGTTTATTGAAAGGTGAAAACTCATGACGTTCCATGGAAATTCCAATTTCGATTTCAAATTTGTTTCATGCGATTTCTTTTCTTTACTTGTATCTATTAGTCGTTTTCATACTTACGTCTCAAGTCACGCGAATTCTTCACGTTTCGTATCATGCTTCCTTGTTTTCCTTGTTGTTACACTCAGCTCGCGAAATGACAATCCAAGTTATCAAGTAAATGGCCTCCGCGATCCCGATCACCCCACGTTTGACCGCACCCACCTTCATCGCTATAGTAAATTAAAACTCAAACCCAGCACCATTCTTGGAAACACAAACCAAACCCAACCAGCCTCGCACAGAAACACGTCCTTTGTATAGTATATGTAAATCCACCGGTTTACTTCCTTGAAACGTTGATATACTTCAATTTGTGATAGATTCAATTACCACTTATTGCTAAAACCTATCCGAACTCAACACACTCACCCATCTGCAAGACATGTACCTAACCATTTGTCTCAATCACATGTTTAACCTCATGCTTCAAGCCTACTATCATTGTGGTGACCCTAGCACACCCGCTATACTTTGGAAGGCCTAACTTGGTTCCGCCATGCAATATCCGAACCCCGCATCCTTTGTCGACCTTATACGATTTTTCGGTTTCAATACTTAGACTTTTACAAAACTCATCAAACTCGTCTACATTTTCTTTTACATATTTTCTACATTTTATTTCTTTTACTAATACCTAGTACCAAATCCCAAATTCTTAGTTATTTTAATCTTTAGTCAAATTGATTTTCTTTAAAATGAATTTATTACCTCTATTATTATTATTATTATTTAAGTTATCAATATTACCATCATTATTAATATTACTACTACTACTACTACTACTACTACTACTTTTATTAGTACCAACACCGTCACCATCATTATTATTATTACGGTAATTATCAATATGATTATTATTATTATTGTTAATATTTTATTATTATTATTGATATTAGTAATATTATTATTACTAGTATCATCGTCACTACTATTATATAATAATATTTAAAGTAAAATATTTGCTTCAAACAAGTTTTGAACCCTTTTTTTAAACTATTTTTTATTCAATAATATTTTTATTATTATTATGATTAGTAATATTATTATTACTAGTATTATATTCACCTCTAATAATAATATAATTATTATTTCAAACCGTATTAAAAGTAAACTTTTTGTTTCAAACAAATCTTAAGCCCGTTTGAGGCTATATTTCATTCAACAAGTCAGTTTATTTGAAAATCTCTTTCCTAGGCAGCTGGCTAAAAGAAAACATTTATTTTTACGTTAAAGATTTCATAAAAATTCTCAAGTTTTAGCGCTAGTTAAAAACGTTTTGCCTAATTAAAATGGAATAATCTTATTCACCATGAGATATAAAAACACCACGATTTACAACCGATGTGATATATCTCTTCCCTTCTTTCCCCTTCGTTAACGCTAATGAGTTCGGCTATGAAATCATGGCACCACCTTCCACGACAACCTTCATGCCACAAACAAACCTATATTCGAGAAGACAAGCGTCGCAAGCTACATTTACTTTTCTTTATTTTTCTCTTTCACGTATGTTTCGAACTTACCCAAAGTGACTTTTACATCCACTTCTTTAGAATATTGTTTACTTAGTTTATTTTGATTGTCCATTGATTTTGGATCCATATTCGTTTGTATTTTTAAAAAACGTAAATTCGTACATCATACTTATTTGCTTTGCTAAATCGGTTTACGTTTGTTATTTCAAATTTTGTGATCTTTGACCAATTTCTCATCAACGTTAAGTGGAAATTGGGACTATGAACATGTATGTATAGCTACCTAATAGAAACCGCATTTTCATTCTATTTCTACATTTTACTATTGGTGACCGGTTCTCTCCAAACGAATTCGTTTACTTAGAACCGGGACTGTGTCCCATGTACATGTCGAGTTTATATTATGTTATACACAAATTGTTTTGTTTATTCGTGCACTTCTCTTTCACTCGATGTTTTTTTTAAACCATTATGTTGTTCTTGGTTTCATCAATCTGGAATCAATGCTTTATTTTGATTTCGAAATTTCAATTGTTCACTTTGATAACTCAAGGTTGCTATTGGAACTTTTCTTTCACAAACTTAAATGGATTTTAATAATGTGAATATAGATTTCGTTTATCCGTTTTATTTCAAATTATTAATTTATATGTTGTAATGTTCAATTCATTTCACCTCCATGTTACCGTTAATTGCGCTGCATTCTTTCGGAGATTTCCATTTGTTAAACATCATGGTATTTTGATACTTAAAAGTTTCGTTTATCTAAGCTATTCTCGAACCCAATGCGTTATCAATTTACATGTTCATACTTCGTTGGTTAAATGCTAAGTTTACCTGCCACGTTATTCTCGACCGTATTATTTCAATTACATGTTATGATTCTAAATGTTTCATTCTTTGACTTCATTACCTCGTTCATTTCGTTTTTAACATCGTTTACTTGGTTCAGACACGATGATAATATTTACTTGATTTAGTGTTTTTGCATTGTCCTTGGCCTGAACGGTCTATTAAGGTGTTTTGCAATGTTTTTACCTTTTTAATTCATTATTTTTTATTTATATATTTTCAACGTTCTATATGAATTTTATTTGTCTATCAAATGTCTATGTCTTAAAACCACACAATAGAGCAAGTTATATGGACCATCCGACGATAGAGCTAATTATGGGTCAACACGTAATTATCAAAGTCCTCGCATGGAAAATATAATAAGTTCCGTCGTGTGAAATAACTCGAAACTTGGAATGATTTTGGAAAAACAAGACAAATGCAATATTATAAGGGCATGGTGGATACGCTGCTGGTACATCCTATATATAAGTGTCCTTGTCATATTTCCCATTTCTGGCGTCTTTCGGTTCATTCAAAGATCGGCGTTATTTTTTTATTATTTAAATATTTATGTATAAATTGTTTAAACTTTGAACAACTTTTAGTTGTTTTCTTCTAAATTTTTATTTTTATTTTAATTTCGGGATGAAATTTCCAAAAGTTGTGAATCCTGTAACATTCATTAATTTTTAAACCCGAAAACCCGACCCGTTTTAAATTTTCGGTTTTGTTTCTATTTAAATTTATATATTTTTATAATATTATTAATTCTCAATTTTCGTTAATGTATTTTATGTGATTATTTTTTTATGCAATTATATTTTTCACCACCCTTGTAGTATTACATACAAATTTAAAACATTCATAATCAAGATCAAATACTTATGTATATGTCCCATGAAATTTACTAGAATTATTATTTAACTACTACTACTACTACTACTACTACTACTACTACTTTTATTATTATTATTATTATTATTATTATTATTATTATTATTATTATCATCACTATCATCATCTTTTCATATTATGTTACTTAACTAATAAAAAAACTAATATATGTTTTAATTACATAAAGTTTATTAAAATAGTTAAACCTTTTGAATACCCTATTAATCAATTTTTAATTTGTGTTTTAATTATATTAAATATGATTAATATTCATAATTTTCTTAAGACATAACAACTCTATATTTTCACTATAAAATGAGGACAAATCCTCCATTATTTTCATACCTCAATCCATTCTTTTCTTAAGTTTAAGAGCACTAACAAATAAGTTGTTACCATTTCAAGCATTTTATAGCTTTTGTTTTGATTTTATCTTGAATGTTCATACTTGTTCATAAGTTGTTCTTCATGATCATGTTACTTTTATCATAAAAATATTATATTTTGGTTTTAAGAATCATTATGATCACGGATATTCAAGATCAACACTTTGATTTTTCTAAATTTTGGATCAAGCATAGTTATTTT
Source organism: Bidens hawaiensis (assembly GCF_021521415.1). Taxonomy (NCBI): domain Eukaryota; kingdom Viridiplantae; phylum Streptophyta; class Magnoliopsida; order Asterales; family Asteraceae; genus Bidens; species Bidens hawaiensis. Next base: position 1,464,231 of record NW_027491454.1, read on the forward strand.
GCAAGAACAAACAAGAATATATATTTATCTAAATCTTATGATTCGTTGATCATCATAACTTATAAACTTACTTTTAAATAAAATTATTTATAAAAATTTCTTTTGTTTAAAATATTTTACAATAGATGTAACATACTTCATATATTTGAATTAATAATTGAGTAAATTAATTATTGTTTATTTTATTTCAACATAACTACTATTAATAATTTTCTTTAAGACAATTGATGCAAAACATTTAAGTTAATTAATTAATTAATTATGTTACTTGGGAACAAATGTTTAATCATAAATTGTTATTAATATTATTATTTAATATTATATTTGTTACATCCCGAATCTCAAATAATAATATTTTAAATATTATACTATGGAAAAGTTTACTTGGGCTAGTAAATAAAATAATATTAAGAGAGAAAGATAAGTAAGTAAATTAGATGGAGTAGTTATGGACTAAAAAGAAAAGATGAGCCTTAGGTCCATGGGCTTAAGGGAGTATAAAAACCCCTTAAACCCTAAATCTTTCCATTTTCATCCATCTTATCCATAATATTCCCTACACACCTCCATAACACACACACAGCCCTTTTCCTCTCGGCCGCAAGATAGAAAGTGAGAACCAAGATTTAACGAGCCAAGATCCTTGATCTACCCTCTATATTCAAGCTAGTTACAAGATCCAAACTCATAACCAAACTAGCCGTGACCTAGCAAACGATTAAAGTTATGTTCTTGATCTTAAAGCTTACCTTTTTATGGACGTTTTGCCATGAAACTTAACCCTAGAGTAGATCGGGTCTAAATGTTTCATAAAAATACAAACTTGATAACTAAAACGAACTTAGCAAGCTCAAGGTTATGAACGGTTCATCAAATGAACCATAGATCTAGCCTAGAACGTTTTAAATATATAAAGGTCCAAGCTTTATGCTTAAAACGAGTTGGATCTAGATAAAGGAATAGTGACGGGAATAAAACGGTTAGTATGAGTAGAAAAGGTAGTTAAATTTCTGGGTATAAACCATAAAACAGTAACAAGGATGAATAGAAATGTTATGGTAGAAAAATGAGCTGAAAGCATGTGACCTGAAGGTGCTCGGCCAGGACTGAGGGTTTCCGGCCAAAGTGGGTTCTTGGTCAACGAGAGCTCTCTCAATGAGGGTTCTTGGTGACTCGGGGTTCTCGGTCACCAAAGGTTTTCGGTCAGATACGGGTTCTCGACCAAACATGTGTTTTCGGTCAAGCATGGTTCTCGGTCATGAGTTCTCTGCTAAAGGGTTCTCGGCCATGTTTTCGGCCAGCCCATTCTGTTGGGTTTTGAGCCTAAATCCAGTTGGGCCCAGATACCATAATGAACAGCTGGGCTAAGCTCATATTTAATATAAAGCAAGCTGGCCTATTATATTAGGCTTAGCAAACAAGCCCAACTTAGAAAATGAATTAAAATGTTAATGGAAAATGTGTTAAGACAGTTAATGGAAATAAAAATTTTCCAAGCTGACCTGGCAGCTTAACCCCAGCCAGGGGCTCTGCCCCTTGGACCCCGCTAGGGGCTGCCGCCCCTAGAACCCTGCTGCCAGAGGCGCTGCCCCGGACCTCCGTTCGTTGTGGGTTATATAAAGATAAAAATACGATATGAGTAGCGATAGTTAATTGATACATGTAAATACTATACAGTTAGCCGTGCACACCTCAAGAAGGGGATAACCATAAACGGTGAACGTAACCGCATTTAGGTGAGTTTCTAGCCTCATTTCCTTGTTATGTTTTCGGGGTTGTGTGCATACTCGATGTGATAGTCAATACACTTACCTTAACTGGTAAGTGTATGCCTTATATGGTTTATATGTTATGTATGTATATCTTAAATGTGAATAAAAGCTTGTCGGTATGTGAACGATCTTCGGATATTGCACATGCTAACAAGGGAGGTATGCGTATGATAGATAAATGTGTATGATAGATATACGTACAATATATGAGTATGTATGAATGATTAAAGAAAGTATGTATGTTATGGGTATGTAAAGACGGTATGTACGAAGATGAAGAAAGAGGGACCAGACCCTAATAATATCTGAGATAGAAGGGACCAGACCCTAATAATATCTGAGATAGAGAAGTAAAAAGGGACCAGAACCTAATAATATCTGAGATAGACAAGAAATGGATCAGACCCTAATAATATCTGAGATAGACAAAGGAAAGAGGGACCAGACCCTAATAATATATGAGATAGAGTGGATAGTAAATATAAAGTATGAAAGTAATAAAGTATGTACGTATGTATGAAAAAAAAGTAAATTAGTAAAGTAATTATTATGTATCTTCGGATGCATGATTGAAGGTAAGTGAATGTATTGTATGGTGTACGATTAACTAGAACTCACTCAGCGTAGCTGACTTTTAGTATGCATGCATGTGAGTAGAATGCGACAGCTGGCGTGAGCAGGACACATGGCAGAAGAATAAAAGTCTGGCATCTGAAGATCTGCTATGTTTTATAAGTATGTTTTGATTTTGAAAGACAAGAAGAATGTTTTAAGACATGTTTATGATTTGATATGTAACGTTTTATGAAAGTTTTATATTCCGCGTATGGTTTTAATTAACTCTGATATAAATAACTATGTTTATGAGTAAATCCAACGTCCAATGTGAGGTACCGGTAACGGGGCCTCACAATATTAATAAGTTATAATTATTTATCTATAAATCATTTTTCAACTAATAAACATCAAATGATTTATATAAACTTTATTCATTTTTGTTAAACTCATTAAAAATCCCCAAGTCCCCATTTACCATAAATTAATTAACTATATAATTCCGGTAGCTAGTCCTTGATTTTTGTATCTTCGTTATTATTTATAGTTTCGTGAGATTCAATTGCTTCGTTTGTTAACTCGCTTTCGGTTATTATTTCAAGTTGTCTCCAATATCAAAGGTGAGTTTCTCACACCCCCTTTTTACCCCTTTTAACTATTTTGGGGGCAGCATATATATCCTATTAACAATTCAATTTCGTTTATTTAGTATTACAAACTACAATTCGTTACATGGACTTGTGTGTTTACTTACTTACTTGCTCAAAGATTACGTGCTCATGGTTTCCTCATTAAGTCTGATCATACGCCCCCCCCCCCTATGCACTCAGGAACTCGATGTTATGAGTGGAATAGGGACCCCGATCCGAGTATGTTGGTTTTTACCAACAGAATAGACACTTACTTGCGCTATTATCTGAGTACGTTGGTGCACAATCCCAACTGGAAAGGACCTTACTTGCACATTTACACTTGTTCATGGAATTGTATGGTTTTTATATACTTGTATCAAAACTTGTGTGAACTCACAAACTATTCAATTAGTTGACTTTATTTATATATGCTACAGGTACTTTCATTAGAGGATGAGATGACGAAGATACTAGAAGTTAGGTTATTTAAATAATAAACAAGAAGACATTTTCTTTGTTCCTTCTTCTTTGTGTTTGTTCATTTGATAAACTTGTGAACTTAAGATTTGAATGAATTAATGATATTATGTGTTTTGGGCAATCTGTACATCGCACCCGGGAGTATTCCGCTCTAGCCGGGGTGTTACAACAAGCTTTGGATCAACAATGAGTATATGACAAGACTGAAAAGAAGAATAAAGGATCCTTACCTGAGTAATCATCTGATTGACCCTTCTTGAAGATGCTTCTCAACATCTTATATTTCGGCTTGCGGTTCTGGTTGCTTCCTCTTCTTCCCAGACTGAGCCTTAGCTCTGGTAGTCACTATGTGAGGGCTAGGAGCCGGGGTGGCTTTGGAGGATTCCTTCTTCACCATCTTTGGGGAAATCAAATGGTCAATGTCATCCAGAGAGAATTGGGCAGCAGGCTTGTTGGCAGACATGGTCATGTCTTCAAAACATAACAAAACAGATAAGTTTTTCATTATTTATCATACAAAATCAACATACATATCTTTATAATTATACTTACTTGACATATTGCTTTGAGGTGAGATGTCTGACTGTTCGACTTCTGAATCAAAATCAGGGATCCTGATCTTGAAAGACCGGATTGTTGGGCTCAATGCAAGGAATGCATCTACTCTCTCTTTGGTTCCTGGAAGCTTGGCCAGATGTGCGTAGTTTTCAAACTGCATAAAAGAAAGAAGCACATCAGTATTTCAACCTTGATCAGTAAGCAACAATATATACAGAAACCCTACCCCGCCTAATCCACCTAGTAGGAAGGGTATTTCCGTTTGGAATGGAATCTCGCTTGACAAAGAAAAACTGATTCTTCTAATGAGAATCGTTTTGTGTAACTTTGTCGAGCGGAATAGGATGGTGAGGCTTGGATTTGAGCAGGAAACGAGTGGAGCCATGGGTGTACAGAGAATATATGTATGATAATTCGGAGAGTCCAAACTCAAGGTCATGGTCGGCTATGATTACTTCAAGGGTCAACAACGCTCGCCATATCATCGGCATAGCCTGAATGTAGTTAATGCCGGTAAGGGTGAAAAACCTCTGGGTAAACTCCGGGAATGGATACGAGTAACCTAGCAGGAAAGGACAGGCCGGAAAACAGACCCATACCTTTGAGGATATGTCGCTTGGGGTTGATGAATCGTAGGGTCTGAATACGGTATTGGAAGGGAAGAGGGGTGCTATTTGGTCAATCTTGGGGTCAGTGAATTTGCAAATTTCCGATGAAGGATTTTGCAGTAACCCTTGACTCTTCATATCTCCGGATGAGTTCGAAAAACAACTATCGATAGACATAAAATACAATGGAATATAAAAGAGAGAGGGGATAAAGGATTACCTGGGCTAGGATAGATAGAATATGAGAAGCTTCCGGAATGAGGCGAATTAAAAGGGAGTTGATTATTTATCTTTAGTCCCTATGTTGGTTATATTTTTTATATAACCCCTATTTGTGTCCTTTCATCTTATCAATTTGACAGCCTTTTTTGAATTTTGAACGCAATTTGACAGCTGTGAAATTATCATCAATCGCCAAATTGGGGGCAATTATTGAGCTACAAATAATCAAGTATTGAGGATATGTTATTATTAGTGACCAACCTGGATCAATTATCCTTCTGAAGAGCTCCAGGGTCATGTCAAGATCAAGGATCCTCGGTACTTGGTATTATTAACTGTTGTTTCTTGTATGTAGGTTGATATTTATCAAATGCAACGGCTCCAAGACTTAGTCCACCACCTATTTCGCTCATGGACTTCTAAAGCACGCGGTCAAATGGCACGAAGGAAGTGAGTGGAGAGATGGCGGATTAATAGGACCTAGTAGTTAGTTGTTATTTTCGTTTGTTATATACCTAGTTATGATCAAAGATTAGGTGACTTCATTTACATACACACTCATTTACTTCCTGTTAACATTCATAAACACTCTCTCGAGAACACTCAAGGCAAATCACACACTTAGTTTTATTGTAACCTTTGATCATATACTCCACCTTTGTAACCTGATTTTGATATTAATAAATTGGTGATAGACAAGTTGTCATCACCCGGGGTTTTTTTCCATTGATCTGATAAAGATTAAAGGGTTTTTCTCGCAACCACGGTGTTCATCTCCATTTTGTTCATATATTCGTTATTGCAAGCTTAGCACTAAACCTCACAATACGAATTTGGTTACATTATCCTTGTTTGATTTTTGACCAAAACATAAACTTTGATGTATTTGTTCCGATTATTGAATTTGTTTAATTGTTTTAATGTTAATGAAATCAAATAATTATTGTTGCTTTAATTAGTGTCTTTTGAGCTACTATCCAATCAATACGTTACGCCCTGACATGTTCCCCCCGCCTTTGGTCGACGTGTGACAGTCGCTACGTAGCGCGGCCAGAATCTCGGAATTTTTAAATATGTCACATTGTGTCCTTGAACTTTGGTTCAAACGTAATAATGGCTAAAAGCACATGAGATTTGACTTGTCAACACTTGTATAACATTATAACAACATGAAAAACATAAATACTCAATAGTTACTCCACTTTATTAATGAACAAAGATCGAATTATAAAACGAAGCAGGAAAACATATTCAACTACAAATATAATTTTTGACGAATGTCACATAAATGACTATTACGGTGAATCGACAGGATGGCTTGGAAGTGTAAGGATGAAATAGAGCAACTGATGAAGATCATATTGAACAATTGAATGAGTGAATTGAATGCAATGAATTGAAGGCTCGTAACGGACATGCCGAAGATATGAGAGTTGCTAGAGACTTAATTACCATTCAATATAACGGCTAGCTGAGAGATATTGGAGAAATGTAAATTACCATTGTAAACATCTTACATGTATTATACTGTGATATAAATTAAGTAGTAAGAACCCGAGTCCTCAATCCCAATCATAATTTAAATGGTATAATTGCTATTTGAATCATGTTTCTAGGAATTAACATGTCAAATGCTTTTAAGAACAGAAGATCCTCATGCGTTATCAAAGCGTTAAAGTTACTTGCACTTGCAGAACTATAGGAGGGCCTAGGGGTCGGTTGACCCAAAACATGGATATAGAGATTGCAGTGTGTTTGAACCCCTAAAATTGTTATGGTTATAGTGATTGTAGTAAAGGTAAAAGAGTGAAAAGAATATAACAAACCCGCTTTCCGACGAATGACTGAATAAGTGCGGTGATGGAGAAACCAAGAGTCAGAAAGCTGTAAAAGTAAAGAAGAAGCTAGAAAGCGAAGAGAAAGATATTTTTTTAATATTATAAAGTACAAATATGAAAGGTAAGGAGTTTAAACTCTAACAAGTAAATCACAAATTCTAACGTCTCATGCTTGTGTTTAGTGATTTGATTGAGTTGAAAATTTATTAACTCAACTTTACTTTTTTAACGGCAATTATTAACTCCACTCTTTATTTATGTATAATAATTCAGTTAAATTCTTTTTTATTTTAGTTAATCTATACCTTTTTAAAAACATGCAATTATGATACCTTCTTTTACTTGTAAATGTCTTATTCTAAAACTATTTTAGTAAACGAAACTAAAAAAAATCTTGTAGCTTTATATATATTTATATATATATATATATATATATATCGATTAGTTCACATATTTGTTTGTATACATCAATTGGTAAAAGTTATTTTTGTGTACTAGTAAAAGAAACAAAGTTCGACCCCTCAGTCTAAATATCCTTGGTCCTCCACTAGGTACATGCTTAAGTAACAATCGAAGCGGGCGTGCGTAAGAATGCGTTGCACGTTTTGAACTCCCACCACCTTCTATTAACTAAAGTATCTATATTCGAACGAAATACCAACCATGGTATGAACCCTATCGAGGTTTTTCTTGCTCCTATCCAATTTAAGACAATATAATCAAAACTCGTCCTGCAAGTTTGTAAAAGTGAGCAAAAAATGTGTTTCTTTTTTGAGTAATTCCAAGTTTTAAAACTCGTGTCCTCCAAGCTCCTTTTTTAATCACATACAAAAATCTCTAGTGTTGAAAAACACCATAAGAGAGAGAACACAACAAAATGCTGCTACCTTCAAGCTTAAAATGTACAAAGAAACAAGCAATGATAACAAGTTTAAAGTAAAATCAACATATTTGTTTCCATGTGTTGTTTTTCACTTTCCCAAACTTTTCCAATACTGTATTTATCTCTTTTGTGTGGGCCCACCAACCCAAGTCTCATAAGCTGAAACCATCCAACCGCCAATCCACCACACATACTGATAACTGATATCATCTCCTTCATTTCATTTCATTTCAATTCAATTGATTCAAATCAAATGAGAGGCCATAATAATAATAATGATCGGATCAATTCAATGCTCCCAGACGAGTTACTCATGGAGATCTTCCGCCACGTGGAGTCCAAGTCCAGCCGTGACGCCTGCGCTCTCGTCTGCCGCCGCTGGCGAACCCTAGAACGCCTCAGCCGTGACACCATCCGAATCGGTGGCTCCGGGAGCCCGGATTCACTCGTTAACCTCATCGCCACTCGTTTCCTTAATGTTACAAACCTTTTTATTGATGAGCGAGTCTCCGGTGCCCATCCGTTTGATCAAGTAACCTAACCTCCATCTTATTATTATTATTATTATTATTATTATTTTGATGATTGGTGTGTCTGCTCAAAATGAGATGTTTTGCACTTTGATGCTGAATTGGCTACTCTTTTTGATGAATTAGTTTAACATTTAGTAGCAATTGAAAATAATTAGGGATTTAGGGCATTTTTATTGGCCGATGAGTGTTGATATGAATTTGAATTTGTAGAATTGCTTATAGGTACATTTACAGTAGTGTTGGTAGGTTTGTAAGGGCTTTCAGATTCGTTACTAACATTTACATGCTGAATTGGCTAATCTTTCTTAATAGTTTTTGATGTATTAATATAACAGTTTTGTAGCAAATAAACTTAATCTGTGTCAGGTTAGGAACTTTTTGCAGAAAAGGAGCCTTTTTTACTTCGATCTCGCAAGCTCCTTTTTTGCCCTAGCTTTCAGTTTGTTTCGTTTTTGCGTGTTTTGTTACTGTTAAAATAAGATTTAGGGAATTAAGGCAGTTTTATTGGCTGATGAGCATCAATTTGAATTGGAATTTTAACAAGTTTTTGTTGGCTTTCAGATTCATTACAACATGTGTACTTTTATAATTTATTTGTCGCCTCAAAGCGAGGTATTTGGCATTTGATGTTGAATTGGCTACACTTTCTATCAGTTTTTGATGTATTAGCTTAACATTTTGTAGCAAATAAGCGAGTAAGCCTTTATTAATTTAGAAACTTTTGCAGGAAAAGTCTTTTTGGCTTTGAATTTGATATGAACCTAATTGTTAATTAAATGGCCAAAGGAAATAGATGGAAACTTGAGAGAATATTAAGGGAAACAAGACTTTCATTTACTCATTTTCTGCATAATTCATTCTTAAAAATAAATTACATATAAATAGGAAAGTTAACCAGTACTGCTATGCTAAACTTTAGAAACAAGAAACTAAAACACGGGAAAGTGGGATCCAAAATTCATGCGATGTAACTAATCCTTCACATGGAACATGGAGATTATGGGATAAAGGGTATGGTACGTAACAGAACTTTAAGCACTGTTGAAGATGGTTAGGTTACAAACCACCAATACTACTATAGTCTATAGAGATCTATCATCAGTTGAAAATGATTATAATCTTAAGAGTATTGAAAATTCAATAGATTTTTGCCACTGTTGGTTGTACCCGGAGCCCTGACCATGATCCCGCAAACCACGGCGGCGCCCTCGTCCACGGGAACGACCACGGCCTCTGGAGGAGTCGGACAAAGTGTGATTGGTGCTCGGTGGTGGGTTGTGGGTTATTGGGTGGATGGTTTCTGGTGGTGCCGGTGTGCAGAGCCGTACCGGCTGCAGTGGCAGCGGCCATGGCTGCGGCAGCTTTAGTGGTTTTTTCAAGGATGAGTCAGCAGCTAGCGGTATAGAAATTGGCCAGCGCCCGGTGGTTTGGTGTGCTGAAGAATGGTAGCGAACGGTGCATAGAGTTCGTTTGGACCACTTATTAATTGTATTACCAAATCAGTTTCATCAACCGGGTTCCCCACGTTGGCTAATTGATCTGACAGGTTTGTGAGTTCTTGACAGTATGCAGATCATTAGGGAAATTGTCAAGTTGGGTGTTGGAAAGTATGTTGCCGATTTGAAGAGCCCGTGTGACTTGATTATCATGAAAGATACTTGCCAGAGTTTCCCAGGCATCGTAGGGTGGTGTTTGTCTTCATAATCGTGTGCAATAGATCATTGAAAATAGTTCCATAAATCCGTTGCAAGACAATGACGTCAAGTCGTTCCCACAGGAAGGCCTTGCAATGAATTTTAAATAGCTTGGACCAGATAGAGGATTGAGCGGATTCCATCTCGAGGGTGACGGGGATGAAATTTTTTATGCTGGAAACGGTCACTGCGGGAAGAATCTGCTCAATTCTCTACCTGGTCACTGCGGGATGAATCTTTGATTCCATCTTGACAGGGAAGTGTGTGGGATTGTTGCAGAAAGTGAATGAGAAGGGTGGTTATCGGGGGTGGCGCGAAAAAGGAAGGGGACGGCCGTGAAATAGAGGATGGGCGGCTAGGGATTTAATCTCGTGATACCATGTAATATTCGGTTATCACATGATACTTGCCTTCCTTCTCATTCAAATTCACTATTATATATAATTACAAGGGATTTCCTATCTTTGGATACAATATCTCAACTACTATTACACGATATTATGAAATTAACTATTTACATATTATGATGCTATTCCTATTAGCTCCTTTCGCACCCATTCTCTGTGAATGAACAATGCCATTTCATAACATAGACATCTTTCATGACATCAGGGTTGGCAAGTTGATTACCAATTTGTGTGGGATGCCATCATTATAGTGATAGTGACTTCATGTGATAGCTTTCCGTCATCTTGACTGGTTGACACATATATGCGTTAATGAATCATGAGGTTTACCATCTCAAAATGACAAAAACCATGTAAATTAAATGATTTAAATCGTGAAAACCAAATGAGGGTTGCATCATTAAATGATTTAAATCGTTGATTTCAGCCAGGAAAAGGAGGAAATTCTTTAGAACTTTAACATATTCTTTTATGAGTAGGAATTTACATATCCATAGAGTTGATAAAAAATGTGGCGCTGGCTTTACACTATTGTTTCAGAAAGTGCTGGGTAATACATTCCAATTTCCGTAGTTTTTTTTTTGTAAACTGAGGTTTTAAGCTTTTGATCTTTAATATATGGATATGCGAAACTGCGCTGACTACTTTTTTGGAATAATGCATAAAGGGCCAAGGCTCATCATATCTTATATTTTCTTGACAAATGAGTAAGCTTTCACATATCCATAACATTGATACAAACATGTCGTGTGATGGGACCCGCCACAGTTTTAATAGATAAACAAAAATCAATACAAATAGACCTGCTTTATACAGGAAGATGCCTCACCAATAAGATCTATCAAGAGGTAAAGTTATCTATAATAATGTATGTAATCTTGTTAATATCAATGCCTTTTTTGGGTTGTAGAAATACGATTCTTGCCTGTTTTACCAACTAACCCTGGGTAACACAGCTGTAACATGTGTTGGATTTAGGTTTCATTTATGTGAAAGTTATTTACATTTTTAAGTAGGATGTAGGATCATGTTTTTAGGTAAAAAAAGGATTTGCAATAAGCATTAAAACCAATACTATTAGACTCGATGAAGAGGAATAATAAACTCCGCCCTACTTATGAGTTTCCATCTAAAGTTCATTGATGACATTTAAACAAATACTAGTTGTTTGTTTGTTTGTTTGATTGCTTCTCTGGTAATAATATTATGAAACATGTGTCAAAGCTCAGACTAGAGACTGCATATTTACTATTCTTAGGGGGTGTTTAGCCTAGCTTTTATTTTTATGCTTGTGCTTATATATTAAATTCGCTTATAGCTTATTTTCTATTATTTTGATAAGCTCTTTTTAAGTGTTTGGATTAGCTTATATTCTACAAGTTAGTTATGTGTCTTAATAAGTTGTTAAATTCACCATTCTTTAATTTTTTAGAGTAATAAGTTGCTTCAATAATTACTAATCCACCACCATTTGAGGACAAATGAGTAATTTACACCATTAAACAAATAAGCATCATCAAATAAGCTAATAAATCATATTCAAATACGCTTCTTCAAATTAGCTTATATAAGCTAATAAGCATAAGCTTAAAAAGCTAAGCCAAACACCAAGTTAAGCTTATTTTGTAATAAAAAGCTAAAAAAGCTATAAGCTTTGTTAAAAAATCTAGGCCAAACACCCCCTTATTAATCTTTTTTTGTGAAATGCAGGGAAGACGGGGCAGTGTTAGGCATCAACCTACATGGCTCAGGCTTCACCTTATGGCAGACAGATACGAGCCATATTGTTTATTGGATGCTGGTTTAGCTGCTGTTGCTGATGGTTTTACAAAACTGCAGAAATTAACTCTAATATGGTGCTCTAATGCAACAAATGCTGGCCTCACATTTGTAGCTCAGAAATGCACATCTTTGAAATGCTTGGATTTGCAGGTAAAATATTATGGAGTTAAATACGGTTTTAGTTCTTGTGGTTTGACCCAAGTAACCATTGTAGTCCAATAGCTTTTTTTTAGTGCATCAGTTTCATTTGTCTTAAATACTGATTCAGAGAGAGAGAGAGAGAGAGAGAGAGAGAGAGAGAGAATTTCTTTCTTGTCCAATACCAACTATGATTTCCACGAAATGCTAGTCGAAGATCCACTATTTACTTATTTCTAAGAAGATAGGAAAGAAAGTCAAGTAGAGTCCACTTTGTCTACGAACAAGGAAGTTATAGGTAATGCAACTATGAATCTCATGGAGAGTTCGATCCATTAGGTTATTCGATTTGTTCATAAAAGAAACGAGAGACAAGAAAACATCTTTTATTACGATTAAAAGGACCAATCTCAAAAAGACCAAGATCCGATTTCAGGTTATTTCTTGGTGAACATGATGTGCCATAATCTCTTTGATAGAGAGAGAGAGAGAGAGAGAGAGAGAGAGAGAGATGCTGATCATCATTAGTTTTTATCAATAAAGAATTGGTATTAATTTTAATCTTTTTATAATATTTTCAAGCGGTTCCCGTTCACGTTAATGGTAATTTAATATTTAATATATATATATGTGTGTGTGTGTGTGTCATGTGCATTAGTATCTGTACCTAAAATGACAAAATTGAATCTAATGACTAAAATGCCCATGTAGTTTACAGAGTAAAAAACGTGGAGTAATTGACTAAAATGACAAAAGTGAATCTGATAGACTAAAAAATCCAAAACAAACTATTGAACTAAAAATCTAAAGTGGTTATTTGGGTCAAACTGCATGAACTGTAACCACTCAATATTCTGACATTTATATTTGATGCTTTGTTGCTATCTTTGTTTAATGTTCTATATTTAACATTTTACTTCTTTCCAAAGGGTTGTTATGTTGGAGATCAAGGTCTACGCGCTATTGGCAAGTATTGCAAGCAACTTGAAGTGCTGAACTTGCGATTTTGTGAAGGTTTGACCGACATTGGTTTAGTTGACTTGGCCATTGGCTGTGAGAAGAGCTTGAAATCACTAGGCGTGGCTGCATGTGCTAAAATAACTGACGTGTCATTAGAAGCTGTTGGGTCTCATTGCAGAGTTCTTGAGACTTTATCATTGGACTCAGAGTATGTCAACAATAAAAGGGTAATAATAGCTGTTGCAAACGGATGCCCTCTTCTCAAGAACCTGAATCTGCAATGCATTATGGTTACAGATGAGGCTTTGACTGCTGTTGGTAGACTTTGTGTGTTGTTGGAGTCGCTTGCACTTCTTAGTTTTCAAAGATTTTCAGACAAGTTAGTTATTCTTTCTTTATATTCTCTTTCCATAATGTTTGTTTTTAAGCCACTCGATTTTGGGCTTCTTTTATTCGTTAGGTGTTCCAATCTTGGTTACTTTGTGAGTATATTTTCCAATACGGCTTAAATTAAACATTCTTTAATTACATAGATGATCCATGTGGTTTTGGTAAAGTAACATGTTATAGGGTACGACCTTTGAAAACTCGAATGTGTTCTTGGTTTTAATTTTGTCACGAGTCCAGGTATTGACACTAACTTCTGTTTAACTTATATACATGTAGAAAAAATGGCTGATACCTAAACTCGTGCCAAATTAAAACGATGAATTATAAGCATGCAACTTTTCAAGGTTAGTAGCTAAACCTGTTACCTGGCCTAACCCACATGGACCATTTGTGTAATTAACTCATTAAGCACTTATGAAACTTGGTTAAGATTTAGTGATTTTTTTCACCATTACCTCTTTCTTCAAGTTATTAAAAAAATCATTCAATAATAACCAGGATTTATATATGTTTCATGTGCCTCAATTTTATAGATTTAGACATGCGTAAAAAAAGATTCACAATACCTAATGAAAATTGAGTGAGTCTAAAGAAGCAAAACACTTTCGAGTGACTTTAGTGGAACACTTGGTTACTATTGGTGAATTTTTTTATGTTGAATGGTATATTTTACAAACTTTCTTTCACAGTTACTTATCTTTGGCTGCAAGTCATTGCCATAAGTATTGGAAGTATTTTTTTGGTCTTTTTACCTAAAGAAATAGAAGAGAAACACAAATTGGAAGTCATGATGCGCCTGTTTTCTGTGTTGATTGACTTATGCAGGAGCCTTTGTGCCATTGGTAAAGGATGTAAAAAACTAAAAAGCTTGATGCTGAGTGATTGTTATTTCTTGAGTGATAAGGGATTAGAGGCCGTTGCAGCTGGTTGCCCCGAACTTTCACTCCTTGAAATCAACGGTTGCCATAATATTAGCACATATGGTCTAGAAACCATTGGACGATTTTGCATGTAAGTTATAAATAAAACTAACAATCTTCTATTTCCTTATAAAAAACATCTATTTAATTGTTCTTTATCTTGATTCATGAGGTTAACATAGTAACTTTACAGGCGTCTTAGAGAGTTGGCATTACTATACTGTCAAAAAGTAGGTAACGAAGCCTTATATGAAGTTGGCAAAGGTTGCAAGTATTTACAAGCTCTTCATTTAGTGGATTGCTCTGTCGTTGGAGATGATGCAATATGCAGCATTGCTATTGGCTGCAAGAATTTGAAAAAACTTCACATACGCAGATGTTATGTGGTATTATACATCTCGTTAGTATTCATATACGCATATCAGTTTCCCTGTTATATTTCTTATGTACAATGCTGCTTTAAAATTCATAGGTTGAGAGCAAGGGCGCTATTGGTGACAACGGTAAATACCTTACAGATCTTAGCATTCGGTTTTGTGATAGGTAATACTTTTCTGTTTCCTTTTTATCTATTATGATAATCATCTCAAATGTGGATGCATTTGATGTACAGTATTAATATACATGCACACATGCTTAAGTTCATATCATCTAGGCCTGTAAACGAACCGAGTGTTCAATGAACCGTTTGTCATGAAGTTTGATTATTTGAAACATGTTCATTTAGTTAAATGGACGAACATGAACACATGTCTTGTTCATTCATTTGTTTTCATGAATGATCGCTTACGTTCGTTCATTTATGTTAGTTTGTTTGTGTGTTTAATATATGTCTTTTTTTTGGCGGCTATGTCTTTAATATATTCATTTGTTTTTTTAGGCACATTACAGTTTAGTCTAGTTTTAGTAACATTATAGGCCCAAGTGTCGAACACATTGTTATTAACATTTACTTCTAATCAGTCAAGTTACGTTCGTGAACCGTTCATTTATACTGTTAACGAACACGCATAAACGAACAAGGACACACTCATTTTCTTAACAAATGAACACAAACAAGAAAACGCCGTTCATATAACTATTCTTCTTCGGTCGATGGTTCAGTTAAAGTTGAATGGACGAGGACGAACATGCTCTGTCCTTGTTCGTTCGGTTCATTTAGAAACCTGATGTCATCCATTGGAAATAGATTTCATTTTATTTTTGTGTATTTTAGTTTATTTTATGTCATTGGAACAATTCCACTAGGGTCACCTTGTTCATATTTTTTCTGATTTTTTTACAACTAATTTTGAATGTTTATTAACAGGGTAGGGGATGAAGCTTTGGTGGCTATTGGTAATGGTTGCCCCTTATTATGTCATTTAAATGTTAGCGGCTGCTATCAAATAGGAGATACAGGAATAACAGCTATTGCCAGAGGCTGCCCCCAGCTAACTTATTTGGATGTTAGTGTTCTTCAGGTAACATCCAAATGATTAGACAATTAGATTAATAGTTTATTACTTTCATATCTTTTTGAGAAAATTGCACAAACGGTCCCTGTAGTTTGAGCATATTGCAAGTTTGGTTACTAGGTTTTATAAAATTGCAAACTGATTTCATTTGCCATTCATATAAAGTTAATTGTGTCTTTTTAAGTTTGGAATCCTGAAAAACACTATTTTAAACTCTATTAGCCCTAACGTCGACCTCATCACCTTCGATTATGCACTCATCAAAGGTGATGACATCACTTTTCTGTTAAAAAGTATGTGGGACTAAACGTGCAACCCTTTCACAAATGTTTGGACTAAGTTTGCAATTTCTATAATTTGGGACCAAACTTGCAATATGGTGAAATCACAAGGCCCGTTTGTGCACCTTTTTCTATCTTTTCGTTACGATACTGAAATTGTGGCCTATTGTCATACAAATTTGTCAGAATTTGGGGGATATGGCATTGGCAGAAGTAGGTGAAGGGTGCCCTTTGCTAAAGGATATAATATTATCACATTGCCGGGAGATTACCGATTTTGGTCTAGCCCATCTAGTTAAAAGATGCAAGTGGCTCGAGTCTTGCTACATGGTTTATTGTCCTGGGGTGACTGCAGCTGGGGTGGCCACTGTCATATCCACATGTGTCAATATCAAGAAGGTTCTAATCGAGAAGTCAAAGGTTAGTGCGAGGACCCGAAGGCGTGCAGGATCCGTCATCTCCTACCTCTGTGTGGATCTTTGAAAACCTAACAGGGTTGGGTTTGGTTCGGTTTTAGTTGAAGTTGTGTTTTGTTTAATACAAAGAGGCATAAATGTTATATGAAATAATAGAGAATATACCAACATGACCTTGGGAACCTAGAGTTAATAATTGTGGAGATTTGGGTGTAATAAGTGGATGAATGCTTTTGTTTTTGGTTTTAAACATGAGATGAAAATTTAACATTTCATTGTCTACTTTTTAAATGAAAAAAGATAATATGATATATCCTAAACCCAAATAATATCATACTTACCAAAAAGATCAAATTACATATTTTCAAAGAAAAGTGCCTTCTGGTACGAAAGAGTGAGACGTAATGAAACGGGTTATTATGAGAGAATGAGAAAGAGTGAGACGGAATGAAACGAGTTATTATGAGAGAATGAGAAATAAACGGAGTGACCAAGGTTAAATCTCATTGTGTTTTTTTAAATAATTTTAAAGAAATAACGTCATTGAGTGTTGGATACATATGTAATGATGATGGTACTTTTAAAACATGTTCGATGAACTAATTTCATTCTGTGTTATAAATGTAATGTTTGATAAATTAATTTTATTTGAGTGTTAGATCGTAAAAATATTTGTCAGATTCTGTATAACAAAGTTTTGTTTTTACTAACATAAGATCCGTACCGTTTATATTTGTTTTATATGCATAAATTATTTTTCTAAACAAGCACATATGCATGTAATATATTATGTAGGGTTTGGATGAAATTAACGTGCTAAACATGAGAATCAAGTAAAGTAATTATATATACAAGTAGAGTAATTATGTAATTACTCTATAATAATTACTTTATGATGTAATTACATAATTACTCTATTTGTATAGATAATTACTCTACTCGTTTCCTGTAATATGTATATTAAACAAATGCGTGGGTGCTTATAATTAAATTCATGGTTGGTCTTTTATAACAAAGGACATTTATATGCAACTAGATGACATCATTTGCCACTTGTCCCAAATTTTAACCAATTTTGTTGAGACAATGTTGGGACGAGGACCCCGTACGTATCACTCTTGTTCTCTTTTCACTTCAAACATCTCTCTCTCTCTCTAATATACATTGAATATGGTATTGTATTATATTTACACCAAAAAAGAACTTTTTTTCTAATTTATTAAAGCAAATATAATATTTAATTTATATACATATAGTGTGAAAAAATAATTCATTAAAAATAACGGCGTGGCTATGTTTCACATCAAGATGTGCGTAGACCAAAAACTTCGAATTTTTTAATCAAACATTCTCTCATGCTCTTGCTCGTGCAAATCTTTTTATTTAAATAAATCAGTTTTTTAATTCAAGTCAAAAGGTTTTAAATATGTTTACTTGTTTAATTTTGGGTATTTTAATTTTTTTGAGGTCGATATCAATAATATTTTTGAAACACAGTTTCGAACTAAGTTTTACGTCAATCGACTCGTATTCTCCTTCCGATCAAAAACCCTATAATGTTAGTTTAAATTTGAAAAAGAATATAACACCGTTAAGTCCTTTTTAACGGGGCACCACTGAAGGCAAACTTTTTAAAATTTGTGACCACTAGTGACAATAAACTCAGTTGAGATCATTATCGGCAATTACATTTAGTTGGGATTATTAAAATCCAATATCCCTATATATTTAAGATTAAAATTTAAACTAGAATGTACATTAAGCTTGTTATAAGAACAAAATGTTGAAATAAAATATGTGTCTCGTTTTATAATTTGGGTTACCTCCCTTTAAGTTAATTGTAAGATTATACTATACTTAATTATTTAATTAGGGTAGCAATGACCGGTTCCATTCTTTAAAGTTGGTTACAACATATATTAGTTCATGAGAGCCTTCTACGGATTTTTTATGCTTAGTTCTAAATCAACGACTCCAGATGACCGTTATTGCAATAAGTTTGTATTCAGCTATTATGAGTAATACAAAATACTTTTCAAGAATAAACAAGATTCAGAATTACATATTATCCAACAGCTCCAGATTTAACGAACCTGAACACATTATTCCCACAAAAATAATAATAAAAAATAAAAATAACCTAATCATCTATCTATCTATTCTAATAAAAGATTACTATTTTTGCCACTTGTCAATACCATAGCTCTCCTCACCTTTTTTTCAACCAATTTTCATATATGGTCCTTATCTTTTAAGTCGTTTAAATATATGACATTAAAATTATAGGTTTATTCCAACTAAATCCATTACTACATATAATAAGTATTCTCCATATGGATTGACAAGAGACGATTAATGAATTTTGAAGTGTTAGCACAAAACTTCTTCATCACCAACTCTTTCAGATCGTCCCATCTCAACGCCTTGATCTCATCCCTAGTCTTTCTCTGCTCCACACTTTCCCACCAATACATAGCTTCTTCCTCAAATGACTGAGTAGCATAACCCACAGCTTGGTCGGGACGGCATTCGCTAATGCGGATAATCTTGTCCATAGTGGTTATCCATTGGAGAGTAGCGATTGCGTCTCCCAACCCAGTCAGCTTTGGCGGGTCGCATCCTTTGAAGGACTTATAGTTGCACCCATCTTGGCCTCTTTTCCTGTCATCGACCTTCACAGACTTATCCTCACTCGAGGCCTCTCTTTCTCCTCCCCCATCCTTCCTACCATCACCACCTGCCCCTTCAGCAGTTCGTTCACGGCTTCCAGCAGATCTTTCGGGATTCAGGTTCTTCACAGCAGCAACTACAGCTTGAACAATGGCTGCTTGAACTGCAGGGCTAAGTTGAACCTCTTCGTTGTTGTTCTGGTCTCCTCCAGCTGCGCTTCCTTCATCTTCGGTGTGGGAAGCTTCTTCTACCGAGGGTTGCTGGACACGACGAGGCCTGCCGCGTCGTCCAGTGCGACCTCCAGCTCCAACAATGTCTCCAGCTCCAGCCATCGTATTCTAAAAGGGAAAACACAAACATCATCACTCAAGGAACTATTTAGTACAAGGATAGCAAGGCTAACAGGTAATAACAGTGGCCAGCTGTGACTAGCTGATCACGTTGCTTTCCGTGTCCTATACACTTCCCTTTATGAGTCTATTTGTGCTGGTTCTACTTAAGCAGTTAGTCAAATCAATCAATCAATTATTCCTATCCCTATCGTTCACGTATCTTTTCTTTCTCATTAACACATATCATTTAATCATACACTTTACCTTTACTGATCTTGCTTGAGCGACACATGGCATTCTTGAACTGACATCTTCTTTATTTTCTTACTTAAACCCCATTCTCTGTTCGAGTCTAAGCATGTAGGATGCTTAAATCTCTCGAACTTTGCTCTGATACCAACTTGCAAGGCCCCGAACCCGGTAGCCCTACTTTAGCGTCGGATTTACTCATAAACACAGTTCGTACAAATCAGAGTTCATTAAAACTTTCGCGGAATATAAAAACTTTCATAAAACATTTCATAACAAAACACGTCTTGTCTTAAAACATCATTTTGTCTTTCAAAATTAACGAACATTAACTTAAACGTCTTGAGTCTTCCGATGCCAGCCTCTTAATCAGTGCCACGTGTCTCCTCAAGCGAGCTGCCTCATCCTACTCACCTGCGTGCATACTAAAAGTCAGCTACGCTGAGTGAGTTCTAGTTAATCGGACGCCACACAATACATACACATACATACATATCCGAAGATACATATCCATACTTAACTAATTACCCTTCTGTTCTACATACATACTTACTACCATACATACATACATATCTACAATCACTAACCTCAGTCTACCGAGAGTACGTTCATAGTCCGCCGTCTATACCTGTACTCACGATCGTGAACACGTAAAAGGTCCGCAGTCCTTACCTATGTTCACCATTCATGGTACGTACAAGGTCCGCGGTCCTTCCCTATACCATCATACATCCACAACACGTACAAGGTCCACGGTCCTTCCCTATGTTGCAACCTAATTCATAGCACGTACGAGGTCCGCAGTCCTCCCCTATGCTAAAGCACGTATAAGGTCCACAGTCCTTTCCTGTGCTGACGCCTATCTACATTACGTATAAGGTCCGCAGTCCTTATCTACGTTACGTATAAGGACCGCAGTCCTTATCTACGTTGGCGTCTATCTCCTATAACACGTATAAGGCCCACCGTCCCTATCTACGTCTACATCTATCATCTACATCACGTATAAGGCTCGCAGTCCTTAACTACGCCATCACCTGCCAAGTCTATGTCCAACAGAAGTTAGAGGGATTTGCCATCCTAACTTACTATGTCGAACGTAGAACTCACATACCATTCGTGTACCTGTATACACATACTTCACATATACAATAATTACATTATAGCATAAGAACACTCTAGGCGTTCTCTACATCCTTCATTTAACAACCATACCCCTTGTCGTTACGTGCAATATCCGAAGATCGTTCACGCCCCGACAAGTATTCATTTGTAATATTCATACATCTTCGATATATAATATTCGTACATTTATTTTTAACCTGACAGTACGCGCAATATCCGAAGATCGTTTGCGTACCGACACGCAATCATTCATATCCATCACATATATCACATATGGCATACACTTATCACTTAGGATAAATGTATTAACAACACATCGAGTATGCACACAGCCCCGAAAACATAACAAGGAATGGGGCTAGAAACTCACCTGAACTCTGCTTCTTCCTCTGATAGTTGTAAATCCCTTCTTTAACTGTGCTCGGCTGACTGTATAAGTTACACGTATCAATACTCGCCTGATCTAATCTGGTGGCCTAGTATTAGCTTACTTTTACTTATCACTTTAATCTATTCTCTAATCGAACTTGACTTTAGGCGAAGTTAAACCTTAGGCGAACTTAGCTTTAGGCGAAGTTGTCATCAGGCGAACTTGGCTTTAGGCGAAGTTGTCATCAGGCGAACTTGGCTTTAGGCGAAGTTGTCATCAGGCGAACTTGGCTTTAGGCGAAGTTGTCATCAGGCGAACTTGGCTTTAGGAAGTTGTCATCAGGCGAACTTGGCTTTAGGCGAAGTTGTCATCAGGCGAACTTGGCTTTAGGCGAAGTTGTCATCAGGCGAACTTGGCTTTAGGCGAAGTTGTCATCAGGCGAACTTGGCTTTAGGCGAAGTTGTCATCAGGCGAACTTAGCTTAGGCGAAGTTGTCATCAGGCGAACTTAGCTTACAGGCGAAGTTCATCAGGCGAACTTAGCTTGCAGGCGAAGTTGTCGTCTGCAGCTACTGTTCGTTCTTAAATCCCTTAATCACCTTCGTTTCTTAACCAAATAACTCGATTTAGGTACCCACGGGATCATCTGACCAGTGCCTACAAACCCCAACCATCAAATCGACCTAACATCGATGTTTAAAGGGTGCGATTTAGGCATATAGGTTACGGGTTCTTTTATCAATCGATTAACCCATCAAATCTTAACCATTTTCAGTAAGATTAGCTTTGTTGGATTCGTTTTTACCATACAAACTCAGATCTATCATTTCTCAAATCAACCCGAACCTACACGAATGATTTCTAACTATAAACGTACCTTGAACGAGTCGAACTACGAACACGGAAGCCTTGATGTTGTTTTGGTCCGTCACAACGTTCCAGCACCAACAAGCTCGGGTTTTCGCCTTCGGATCTTGGTTCGGGTCGTGTGTGTTTTGGGTGTGTGTGTATGGAATATGTGAGAATGAGGATTAAATGGTGGTTAATGGTATTTATATTTAGGGATCATGGGCTTAAGCCCATGGACTCTCCTTCCTTCTTTCATAACCCAAGTCCATAACCCATATCCATTACCCAACACTAGCCCGACCCATACCAACTCCTACTCTATTTATTTATTTCCCGATAGCCCGAGTAAACTTTCCCTCTATTATTAAGTAATATAATTAATATCATTTTGGAAATTTCGGGACGTTACACAAATTGTAAAGATTATAAGGATAATTATATAATCAAAGTTTAGGTATATGGTTTTTGGGATAATCATGTTTTTTTTATATAAACATGAGGAGATGTTCTCAAATGACATCATATTAATTGATTAAAAGCTATGATATTTTATGTGTGTGAACATTTTTTTATTAGTATCATGGATATACATTATCATTTATCTAGAGTTGGTATGTACTTGGAGAACCTTTTTTTGCCACACAGACAACTATATATAGCTATATCAAGAGTTATAAGCAGGCCTATATGTTCATTTATTAAGAGTTACAAGCAGACATGGACTAAAAATTTTGATTTTTGATAAACAATGTATACCTGGTAATACAATCACAAATGTAGGGTAATCTTAGTTATGTAATTTATGTAATTTTAATTTAAATGTAATTGTATTAACAATATATGATCAATTTGTTGACTGTATTTCACTTAATGGTTAAAGTTTAAAATTTTTAACAATTATCCATGTAATACACGGGCTTCAAACTAATACACAATAAACTAAAACGTCCAACAATTAACCAACTGAATTGGTTCAAGCAAGTTGATAAGTTCCAATGATTCAGAATTACCAAACATAGCTTTTCAGGCAAACAACCAAACATTATTTTTCTTATGTTGATTAGTTCCCAATAATTTGGTAAAAATATGTCAGCAAGTTGCTAATTAGTATTTATTTTCAGAACGTTTACTACACAAGACATGATTCTCTCTCTTAAAAATTGTAAATCAAGTGTGTTTCGTGGAATTGCAAAATTCGATTACAAACGATTGATCTTGGAACATCTAACATAATCAGATAAAGCGTACAAGTGGTGGCAAACTTTAATTTGTTTACAGGGTTGATTTGGGTGATGGTGAGATGAGTGTGGTATGGACTTGCAAAATTCGATTGTGAATAATTCATATAAGCATCTATAATCAATTAAAATTCGAGAAATTACATGATTGGTTAAAATTTCTTCTCGCACTTCTTGCATTAAGAAACACTTTTGAAATTAACCTAATTATATAGTTTAGACATCCCATTATGTAATTTCTTTTTATTTTCTGATTATTTAAATAAAAGGGTATATTTGTAAAATAAAAAATGTCTTGTTTTTGTTTTGTAACCAATACTCATTAATTATTTAATTAACAATAAGTTACTAACTAATTGTCGGTTACAAACAATTATTATTCTTCTTTTTCATTTCATCTAAAATTTAAACAATTATAATCCATTTGATATAAAATCGTGTTATTCTAATGCATGGCTAATTATTATTATTATTATTATTACTATTATTATTATTATTTACTGATTTCGAATGTGAAGTGTTTTTTTTTAAAAATTTAATCAATTATCATAGTGTATGCTTGTTTAATGTAGACATAGCTACGTGATGGAGTGTAACCATACTTTTAAATGTTGTATAGTCATAACTAATATGATGTAGACATATCTAATATAGTGTATCTACAAGTAATGTAGTGTAGGCATACTCTCAAATATTGTGTAGTTGATCATAGCTAATGTGGTGCAGGACATATTTAATGTAGTGTAGGCATACTCTCAAATATTGTGTAGTTGATCATATCTAATGTGGTGCAGGGCATATTTAATGTATTGTAGATATGTTTTATTTTATTTATTTTAATTGTTTTTTATTCTATCTATTATTAAAAAGTTACAAAATATATTTTTCCTTAATTATTTTCCGATCATCATTGTGTTTGTAGACCAATACGAGTTATGTGTAGATGAATAGTACTCACATATATCTATATAATTTTTTTAACAACCTACACAATTTTTTTTCTTTTAATCAACTAAGGTAGTATAGGATTATCTTATTAACGTAGATATAACTACGTAATATGGTATAAGAATACTTTCAAATGTTGTGTAGTCATAACTAATGCAGGACATGCATATCTAATGTAATGTAGGAACATTTTTAAATGTTGTGTAGTCATAACTAATGTAGTGTATACATATCTAATATAGTTTAGACAAAACTAATGTAGTGTAGACACACTTTCAAATATTGCGTAGTCATAACTAATGTAGTTTAGACATATCTAATGTGGTGTAGACAAAACTGATGTAGTGTAGGCATACTTTTAAATATTGTGTAGTCACAGTATCTAATGTAATGTAGGTAAAACTAATGCTGTGTAGGGATCAGTTTGTTTATACAATATAGTGTAGGAAAAACAAATGTAATGTAGACTTAATAGATAATTTTAATGAAAAAAATAAATCAAATTAGCCTTCTAATGAGCATTGATTAGTCATTAAAGTAACCGCATAACATTAAAGTCTGGTTTATTGAGGCCTACACTATAATAAACATATCTACCCTTTTTAATTGGAAGTATGGTTTTTATTGATCCCAACTATCGTCTTTTGATCACTACCGGTCCCAACTAACGAATTGGCTGCTGGCGGTCCCGACTTTTAACGTATATGTTCCTAACGGTCCGCAAATAACACAATTATAATGTCGTTAGTTTCATGTCGTCGGAAAAACCTGCCGGAAAACACACATTTGTTTCCCGAAAACTCAACAATTTTGTCCCAAACATCATGGAAACTTTGTATCTTACATTTAGGAACCTTTTTCTAGTAAAAACCCCAATTACTGAGGTCGTCGGAATCAGTTGATGGTACTTAAGTGATGGTGGTTGGTTGACGATGAGTCAGTTGGTGGTGGTGGCGGTGTTCAGATGGTGTTTTCTGGCAAAAAAATTGACTTTCCTGGCCAAAAACATTTTTCCGGTAACATGAAACTAACGACGTTAGAATTCTGTGTAACATCGTGAAATATTCGGATAAAAAATGCCAAGTTTCAAAAGTTAAAGGAAACAAATGTCAAATTCTAAACTCCAGAGTTTAAAATGAAAATTCTGATTTTCCTTACCCATCGCGATACGCGATGGATCAGAGGGCAAGCCCATCGCGTATCACGATGGGTTGTCTGACAGGCTAGACACGTGGCCTGCCACGTGTCCACACGTGGCACAACGTCCGCCACGTGTCACCACGTGGCATCACGTCTGCCACGTATCACCACGTGGCAAGCCTATAGGGTAGCTTACCACCTTACGTCGCGATACGCGACGTGTGACTAAGGGGACCATCACATATCGCGATGGGTCCCCAAAAAAGTCTATAAATAGCAACTCCGGCCATTTCATTTTTCATACCAAAATTTCACACATCTCTCTCTCTCTAACATCTCTCTAAACCTCGAGAAGAATTCCCTCGACCACTTCATAAAACGTGCCCAAATTCCTCGATTTTGTGACCAAACCAAAGTAATCTTGAAGTACGTGTCGATCACCGACGACGTTATTTTGAAGTACAAAGCCATCCTGAGACGACCCGACGACCCGCCTCGATAAGCGTGCCGACGAGTGTGAAGATTTGTGTATACCGTTTTGCGTGCCAAGGAAAAGGGTTGATCAAGAAGTTCAAGAAAACGAAGCGGCATCGAAGTGCTGCTCGATTGTGTAGGGTTTCTATAAGCCAACCAAGGTAAATGCCCGAATATAATAATAATAAAATATTAAAAGGCTTAAAACCCTAAGTCAAGAATATACTAAATACCTCAAAAATAAACAAAAGAATACATAAACAAAGAATATAAAAGAAAAGTAATGTGAATATGATATAATTCTTTGTTATAAATGTTATTTAAATTTATTATTATTAATCTTAAATAATAAGTAAAAGAAAGTATGCGTTTCTTAAAGAAGAAGAAAAGTAGTGTTTTAAGAAAAGTAAAATAAGTTAACTAAAGGTTTATCTTATAAAAGAAAAGAAAAGTAAATAAGTTAAATGAAAGAGTTTTAACTTATAAAAGAGAAGAAAGAAAAGATACTTTTAAACTAAAGGTTTAAAGTAAAGAAAAGATGTTTAGAACTAAAGGTTCATAAATAAAATATAATCGAGGTAAAGATTATAAAAAGAGACTAAAGGTCTTAAGCCGGATTGAATAAGGTTATACTCGTACTATAGGTGCGAGATAGCAAAGAAAAGGTAAAGACCCTCAGATAGTGTATTGAAGCTGATCCAAAAGAAAAGGTGAATACACCCAACTTATTAAACTTATTTAATCGAGTCAAAATAAATGAAATGAATTACATGGAACTACGTGTTTCTAAATTATTATAAACAAAAGTAATCGCTAGACCTCAGGCTGTCGTGTACGTTTGTTTGGATCCTTACATATGTGGTAAAAAGTCGGTGGGCACACTACACCACACTTGGTCTTGACCTCGGCCACGATGGGTCGGGCCTAAGTTACGTCCGAGTGAGAATGACCATGTGTATACGTATGGTACCTAAGTAATGTCGAACGCTGTGGTGTTTGCTGGGGTGTCTTGTGTGCGACTTAAGTTTATTATTGTGTTTTGTTTTAAAGCTTGATTATTCCTAATCCACGATGGGCCGGACCTAAGTTATGTCTCGAGGGGTAATCAAGTAAAAGAAAATATTTTATGCGTCAGCTTATTCACCAACATGTGTTGCTGACGTATTTTCTAAACATTTTGCAGGTAATCAACATTAGGAGCTTGGAAGCTCGAATTGCTTATGATATCCGTGTCACACCCCAACCTATGGCGGAAATGCCGGGGCGTGAGCTGATTGCCACAGCTCTCAAGGTACTATCAAGAAATCATAAAGCGACAATATCTAATTAATTTATTTATTATCAAACAACATTCGTATACAACAAAAATAAAGAAAATTACAAATACAAAACTAACTATTTTTGTATATGTTTTATCCTAATGTCATCTCTACGTGAGCTTCAGTTCGATAAGCAATCCAAATCTATAACCTGCAAATGCGTACAAAATATATGTTTGTCAACAACACATGTTGAGTGAGTAGATCACCAGTTTTGACACAAACAAAAATGGTAATAATATATAATGATATAAGTGAATAAAAATAGGCAAAACTGTTATATGTGAGTATAAACAATTAAACCATAAAGAAAGGGCTAAACTGTTGCCATGCGAATGGGCATTAGTTACCAAAAATGAGGTGTCGGTGAAACCATTGCCAATGCGATCGGGCTCCGGCCACTACGACGGTCGTATGATCATACTATAATGAGATTATGTTGGACCTCTCCGAATGCGATTCAAGTAAGAAAGTAAGCAAATAGCAAGTAATATGCAATCATTCAATTGATACACATCACAAAGATCACAGTTTGCGTTTGAGAAATAATAAGATAAATAATATGATAAATGGTACGCAAGGGTCCCCAAAACATTTGAAAACAAGTAAAATAGGGGAGTGATTACTCACCTGTTCGGATGAACGAAATATAGGTGAAGATGATGATGAGAAAGTTGAATCCCTCAGGATATACCGTCAAAGATTCCTAGTTAGATAATATGATATTAAATTAATTATAACTGAGATAACATGATTTAAATGAATTAAGATTTTGATGTGATTAGAATTATGTTTGGGATTGAGATGTTATTGATTGATCGATGGAAATCTATTGTTGTTATTAATGCAAAACAACATTATTATTCACCATTTATCTAATAGATTATTAGCTTTATTATTCATAAAATACCACGAATATACAAATTAAATAAAAAGATTTGATTATATATAATTAGGGATATGATATTTGAGTACATAGGATTATATAATACTATAAATAAATTCTTACAACATAAACTTTTTTAAGTAAATAATTAATATAAAAATATTTGAACAAACATGCCTTTTGAATCGTTAGCGAATTTTAATGATAATAATAATAATAATAATAATATGTTTATATTTATATAACATAAATATAAGCAAATTTAAAAAGACGTTCAACGACGAGAAAACACCAAAATTGATGTTGAGTTTTATTAAATAATGATGATTTAAATAAATATACTTATAATACACATATATATATATATATATATATATATATATATATATATATATATATATATATATATATATATATATGTGCGTGTGCATATATGTATATGTAAACGAAAACTTTTAACGAGGTTTAGCAAGAACATAACACCAAGATGTCGGTTTTAATAAAACAAAGTTTATTTAATAATTAATATTAGTTAATATTGATTTTAAAACCCTTAAATATGTTAAACCATTGCCAATGCGATCGGGCTCCGGCCACTACGACGGTCGTATGATCATACTATAATGAGATTATGTTGGACCTCTCCGAATGCGATTCAAGTAAGAAAGTAAGCAAATAGCAAGTAATATGCAATCATTCAATTGATACACATCACAAAGATCACAGTTTGCGTTTGAGAAATAATAAGATAAATAATATGATAAATGGTACGCAAGGGTCCCCAAAACATTTGAAAACAAGTAAAATAGGGGAGTGATTACTCACCTGTTCGGATGAACGAAATATAGGTGAAGATGATGATGAGAAAGTTGAATCCCTCAGGATATACCGTCAAAGATTCCTAGTTAGATAATATGATATTAAATTAATTATAACTGAGATAACATGATTTAAATGAATTAAGATTTTGATGTGATTAGAATTATGTTTGGGATTGAGATGTTATTGATTGATCGATGGAAATCTATTGTTGTTATTAATGCAAAACAACATTATTATTCACCATTTATCTAATAGATTATTAGCTTTATTATTCATAAAATACCACGAATATACAAATTAAATAAAAAGATTTGATTATATATAATTAGGGATATGATATTTGAGTACATAGGATTATATAATACTATAAATAAATTCTTACAACATAAACTTTTTTAAGTAAATAATTAATATAAAAATATTTGAACAAACATGCCTTTTGAATCGTTAGCGAATTTTAATGATAATAATAATAATAATATGTTTATATTTATATAACATAAATATAAGCAAATTTAAAAAGACGTTCAACGACGAGAAAACACCAAAATTGATGTTGAGTTTTATTAAATAATGATGATTTAAATAAATATACTTATAATACATATATATATATATATATATATATATATATATATATATATATATATATATATATATATATATGTGCGTGTGCATATATGTATATGTAAACGAAAACTTTTAACGAGGTTTAGCAAGAACATAACACCAAGATGTCGGTTTTAATAAAACAAAGTTTATTTAATAATTAATATTAGTTAATATTGATTTTAAAACCCTTAAATATGTTAAACAATAAAAAAAATTAAAAGCTAAAAACTCGGGCTGCCGGGACTCGAACCCGCGCCGGCAGCCGAGTAAAAGACTTAACGAACACACACAGCCACCAGGCCAAGCGACCATGACATTTAAAACAAGAAAACAAAACTTTTTATCTCATAAACTCTCAAACCCAAATCAATTGATAAAACCCTAAAACCTAAATCGATCAATCAGTGTTATATGCGCTTGTTTAAAGTTAGGGTTAATGAAACTAGAATAAACGCGATTTGAAATCATATATCAATTACCAGTTTGTGATACGCATAGATGGTGAACGATGACTTCATAGTCGCGGCCATAGACGAGGTCAATTAGAGACATACATACGAAGCTGGTACAATTCGTGATAGGGTAAAGGTTGGCGACGTCCAGACGAAGGCTCTGGCAAGGTTAATTGCATTACTTTGATCTCTGGATAGTATATTGATAATTCGATTTTAGGATGAGTTGGTTAAAGGCTAAATTCGTATCCCAAAAATCGTATATCCATAATTAGTTGTGACGGTGAGATGGTTTTAGACGTATAGACGATTTGTTATAATCAATTCCATATAGAGAGCGAAGATTATGGTGCAAGCTATTAACGGGTCACGGGTGTGAAGTTCGGGTAAACGGGTTTCTGGATAACAATTCATAATATCAATAGATTTTGCTGATTAGTCCTTTGAGTTTAGCTATGGCTACAAAATATAGTTAAACTATAGTTTAGGGTGCATTTTGAATATGATACAAAGTTTTATTAATAAATAATTAAAAGAAAATATGATGTAATAGTATAAATATTTTATTGATTAAAAACTATCCGAAAACGAAGGCGGGTCGGATATTGGATCTTACTATAATACATGAAAAACCCGAGTTGTTACAGTCTCCCATACTTTAGTGAATTTCGTCCCGAAATTGAGGAATGCAATAGCAACACCATTAAATTTTGAGGAAAACAAAATTTTTAATTATAATTTAAAGATTTATCATAACACAGAATTTTGAATAGTCAAAACAATGCTCCAAATAAAAATCCGATAAGGGCACTTATATATAGGATGTACCAGCGGCGTATCCACCATGTCCTTATCATCTCTATATTTGTACCTTCATCCCAATTACTTTCGATTCCAAATTATGACACACAATTGCACGCATTATGATTTCCATTCGAGGACTTCGATAATTATGTAGGCCTCCATAATTACTTAGGTCGTCGGATGGTCCACATAACTCGTCCCATTGTGTGGTTTTCAAAATATTTGAAAGGCATGATTTTGTGAGAAAATCTATTAATTTATTATAAATATGAGGAAAGTGTTAACATATTATAAGACCATTGAGTGTTGATTTATTATAAGTGTAAAATCAGAAGATTTTATAAAATATTTCTAATAACGCAATTT
Source organism: Bidens hawaiensis (assembly GCF_021521415.1). Taxonomy (NCBI): domain Eukaryota; kingdom Viridiplantae; phylum Streptophyta; class Magnoliopsida; order Asterales; family Asteraceae; genus Bidens; species Bidens hawaiensis. Next base: position 1,495,412 of record NW_027491454.1, read on the forward strand.
AGGTGAACTTTCAAGTTTGATTAATGAAATTAGTGAAAATTTTAAAGTAACTTAAAAGTTAAAAGAAACGAAAACATTGAAGTTGGGATATATGATGCGTCGACAAGATCGATTGTGAAGAAAGAGAGTGGGGATACGAGCCAACTAACAACTTTACGTGAACTTACCAAATATTCTATGATTGTAAGGATAACATCAACAAAAGTTTATGAAGGAATTAATTGATAATTGTAGACGAATAATAACCTGTGAAATTTTTAAATATTGCAACATTCGAGGTAGAATTCATAAGACCGTGAGTACAAATTTGAACAAGATTAAACCAAGATTTTGAGGGATTTAGTTTAGTTAAATAAGAAACTCATGAAATTTAAAGAGAACTTTATACAACATTGAAATATCGCAATTGTGTATCTAAGATGAGGTAAATTATAATATTAAAGTACTGGTAGTAGTAATTGAGAATGCAAAAATATTAATGCAAATACAAACAAACTGTAAATAGATGAAATTGGGAAGCGGATATTTACGAATCACCGAGATAGTCCTATTCCAATTAAATCTTTAAAATTTGATATAGTATAAAGCGGGTCATTGGAATATCCCCAAATTACTAGGGAATTTCCTATCTCCATAACATCGTTAATTAAAATAAAGAAGTTGCAATGTTCATAGTTTCATGAAAGATTAAATAAATAATGAATATTAAAGTAATAATGAGAAATAGAGACGATTTGAGAAATAATATATTTAAATAGAAGAAAACGCGGAGCTGGAAATGCATGCACCATCATGACTATTCCAACAACAACTGAAGAAATCATCGAAACATTTTAAATTCCCAAGATGTATTAAAAATTGAAGTAAGGAGCTGAAATATCTACGAACCAACGTGCAATTCCAACTAAATAACGAAATCTAACAAGAGTGAAAATGGATTGTTGAGGTACCCACGAACCAACGCAGGTTTCGACAACAATCACGCAAATGTCATTAGATAATAGTGAAAATTAATAATAAAATCCCAGTTAAATCACAATAGGAATTCAGTGAAATTCAATTTTTTTATAGTGAAGTTAACTTAAAGAATGGAAAATAAAATTCTATAATGGAAATAATTTTGTTTAAATAACGACAAGTTCAATTAATAATAAAACTATAATAATTCAATTTCAACGATAAAAAAAATTATAAGATGAAAGGTAAATTGTAATGCATGAGATCCATAAATACATGACGTACAAAAATGTTAAAAATCAAATTTGAGAGTATAAATTGACACGTTGTCAATAATTTAATAAGCAAACAAGGTAAATTAGAAAAGACAAATTGAATAATATGGTCAACTAATAACTGACTGTCGAAATTGTGTCTTTTATAATTGGAAAAGAAAAAAAGAATTTGTTTCGATTTATGAGAATCTAAATGTTTTGATCAGTTGACGAAATGTTAATGAACCAAATCCTATAATTTTTTTATTAAGTAAAACCAAATGTATAGATAAGTACGGCAACCAACGATATTGATCTTTGGAAAGATAAGAAAATTTTATTGTATGCGAAAAAAAAGATACTTAAAATGATGGGTTTTCCAAGTTGGGTTTGTTCCAACATAACTAATTTAGAAAAATAATCGTTTAAGGTATATTTGAATACAAAATACGTTTAGACGAAAATGATGAAGACGGTAAAAATCTTCTTTGTGAACACATAACTACGATTGGTTTAATTCAAAACACCTTTGTTAATTGAGCTTATGAAAACTTAAATAATTGAGATCGAATGATTCGGGGCACCTCGAATAGGTTTGTGAAAACGAGGTTTGACTAAGAAAGCTTGATGAAATTAAATCTAGCGGGTCTATAATCGAATAAGTGAGAACGACCTTGTTACATGAAGAAAGCCTGAAAGGCATAGAGTTGATAGGTTTAAGCAAAATGAGCATGGGTAGTTGTAACACCCCGTAACCGCAGCGGAAACGTAAACGGGATGCAACAGACACGTCTGATATCAACAGCATTGCTTATAAAGAAAACACCACTACATTAATTTACACCATATTACATTGTTCCGAGTGTAGTTACCGTCTAGGCGTTAACACATAAGTTTTACCAACAATACATTAACATATTTAATACAAAAAGATCATTAAGCTTCCACAAAAGCACGCATCGTCAAGCATGTAGCAATTATTCCAGTTTGTGGGTACCTAGAAAGCATGTAAAGAAAACGGGTCAACTACGAATAGTTGGTGAGTTTCACTAATTTAAATAAACATTGACAAATCATTATAATAATCATATATTAGCGATGTAATTATGCTGAGTCCACAAGTGAAACCTCTGACTATCCATATACAACCCCGTGGCATACTCCGCCCACGGACCTGCCCCAAACCGCTATGCCTAACATTACATAGCAAAAATATATAACAACAAAATAGACATGTGCAACTGGCTGGGAAACATCAGCAAATCCATGCCGGACCAGTTGGGTTTGTCAGACCAATAGTACTATTCACACTCTACCGGCTTTTAGCTAATCACTCGTGTTGCGGGGCCTTACAATGTTAGCAACTCAGACAATTACCATCTTAGTAGATTTCCGTACGATTCCCGTACAATAAAATATATATAAATACACGCAAATCCATGCGTTCAGTATGTACTTAAACATTTCAATAATAACATGCTTTCCGCCCCGGGAAAATATTTAAAAACAATTCAGAAAAAGGGGCTCGTGAAACTCACCTTATCGTAAGCAATTAGGTGACACAGTACGCAAGCTTTTAATCCGGATCTGTAATACGATCCTTAAGTTCGTTACTATACAATCACTATTAATATAACTTTAACCGTGTTAACCGGTACTTCTGGGGACACTGTTAACCCAGTACTGTACCCGTTCTGGGGGCAATGTTAACCCAGAAACACTTCTCCGGACTCAGATTGTGATATCGTTTAGAGTTCAATAGTTAAAATTACTATTAGTTTGTTTTCCCCGTTTTGCGTGCCCAGCACGGTTATCCGTTTTTACGTTTCAAAAATGAGTTTGGTCATGCACGACCCGAAATTAGTTGTTGACTGACATTTTAATTAAAGTTGTGAAATTAGAGCTCGGTTTAGACGCCCCGATTGGCTGCGGGACCCGTTTCCGTCTTGAGTGTACCGGAAACTGTTAAATCGGATAAAATTACTCAAATCATCCGAATTATTTTCGGATGATTTATTTTTACTTGTTTAACTCAGTTTTATGGAAATAGTTCATTTTTAGGGTTTTTATACACCAGTCAGCTCATTTAGGCGAACTTTACCGGTTTACGCGTTTTAAGCTTTAAAAGTTTGTTTTTATTTTCTTTTTAGCACAAATAATTATCCGTTTAATCTCGGATCTTGAAATTTTGCACAAATCACTTTTTGACAGTGGGGAATTTTATAAAAATATTTCCAGAATTAATTTTTATATTTATAATTTATTTATCTATTTTTAAACATCATTTAAACACTAAATATCTCGTAAATACCAAACGACCTTAGAAAAATCCCAAATTTTTCCTGGATGACTCCTGCCATCCACATAGTCCCCTGTAATTTTTCCAGAACCAAAATCTTTTTTTACATGCCATTTTCACTAAAACCGAGCTAGAAAACCCTAGAACTCGTTTAACCGAAAAGCCTACTTAGACTTCTCCAATGGACCTAAAACTTTGTGTGTGACTTTTACATGTTATAAAAAGCTTATCTGGAATTTTCCAGAATTTTTCATGATAGTTAACTATTTTTCACCATTTTCAGCCAAAACCGAGCATTAAATTCACCAAATATTCATCCTTTGTCCAAAAATTTCACAGATCTCATATTTCCATGTGTAGATCATCTCTGTGAAATTTCGTAGCCTAACTCTAAAAATACCACAATCTGTCCAAAAACTCATACTTATATAAAAACCGAATATACCTTTCGATCTCCGCTACTACAAGCTACAAACTCGTTTTTCCGCCTTATCTACCACTAATTACAGAACCTACAACCAACATACTACAATACCAAGCAAGTTACACTCACAATCAAGCCTCTTACACTATAGTTTCGGTTATTGTTTCAAAGCTAAAGTTTAAACCGTAAAATTCGTTTTTGGTTCGTTTAACTCCTTTCTTGGACCAAGATCCCTTGTATAACCCGTATACATCACTTGATCATGCAAGAATCGGTTTTCATCTTTGAAATCTCATTTTGTTGCAAATAAACTCAAGAAACGAAGATGAACACGTAAATAACTCGATCTTTACCTCGGTTTTCTTGCTAAAATCTCGGGTTTTAGTTCATACTTTGGAGAGGAGATGAAGATTGTTAAATGTGTTTGTGTAAAAAAAAATAACAAAGCATAAGGGGTTACACCCCCCTTATCCGATCGGAACTCAAGGGGAGGTGGGGTGGGACCCACCTCTCCATTCTTAGCCACTCATTTGGATTTCTGAAATCTGGATAACGTTTTGGATAATCTGGTTTAGTTCGTTTTTCGGTTAAATGTTTAATCTAACTTAAAACGAGGCTAAAATGGTCGTTTTCGGCTTAAAAAAAGAAATTTATTTAAAACCGATTTAAAAACTTTAAAAGCTTAAACCATGACATTTATTATCTTAAAACATCATATTATTAATAATTGCGCATCTTTTTCGGCTTGATCGATTGTCTCTTGCTCGGTTTGGTATTAAAGGTTTCGTTTAACGTACCGACGTACCATTAAATCGAAATTCTTTTTCTGTGCTTTAATTCCCTTATCCCGAAGCTTTAACACTTCGTAAACATCACTAAATATTATATATTTCGTCTATAATGTAATCCTCGATTCGTTCGGGCTTCAATAACCGTTAATCGGTTAATCGTATTTCCAATATGATTAACTGTATAATCGAGTATAATCCGTACTGTGAATCATATATACTCGTATAAATGCATTATAATTCACATATTCATTATTAAATAACACATAAATAGTATATACCGGCTAGGGTATACCTGATTCTGCCGGAATCGTTACAGTAGTACGGCACGGTGCCGGTATAATTTGAACTCGGCGTGAATTAGTAAAGAATAATGCGTCGTTATGAGGGTGAGTAAGGGTAAATGATTAAAAATTTCTCTGAAAGGAATTAGTGAACAAGATTAAATTGATTGCATTTACGTTTTGAGTTAGAATTTATACCCTAGAGATTGTAGGAGCTATCCCTTTGACAGTACTTGTGGTCATAAAGCGGGTGTAGAGGATATATTATTGATTGATGTAGAAATCCTTCTATAATTATGTAAATTGAGATTAAATAAGTATAAATAATAAGTTGTGTAAATTTCTTATTAGTTATTAAGGAAATAGTGATATTCAACATAAGTTGTGCTAGTGTTAATCATGACTTAAGGATAAGTCAGAATTTAAATGAGATAATCTATACGACAATTTGTTAAGTAGATGATATGATCAATGAGGTGATTTGATATGTGGTTTTTTTTTGTCGAAGCATAACTAAATAAAATGTTAATACTTAAAATTTGAGGGTGATAACTGAGATGTAATTAATAGTTATTGGGGGTATTGAGTTACTTGTGATAGTCGTTAATTGATAACGTGATAATCGTGAACATGAGGGATATTGTTCAAATATTAAGGTATTTAATAATACTTTTATTATATTTGATAGTTTGATGATGTTGTAATATGCGTATGAGAAAATAGCTATTAATTGCTCTTGATAATTTGTGAATGTGATAATATGAGTGCGAGATAACCGATTAAATAATTAAATAGTAAGTTGTTTAGAGGGACTTGTGATAACAGAATCCCAGTGAGTGAATGATTTATGCTCCATTATGGAAATAAAAATATTTGTGAGTATGTGAATGAATTGAATCAGTAAGTCTTGGTTCGATGTAATTGAATAATTAAGTAATTAAGTCAAATCGTAACTTGTTTCAAATAAAATAAAATACATAAACAAATAAAAAAAATAACGTAAGTTCCTTGATATATTGGGTTTCCCATGAGCTTGTCCATGGTATTTTGTTGGCCCATGAGTGTTACGTGCCGTTTTAACCGACCAAACTAAATAACGAATGACAAATGTAAGTATGAGTAGTTGAAATATCTCGTGTATCACCAGGCGTGATAAGGCTCCAACCAAATATCGTAAATATTATAATTGTGAAAATGAATAGTTGGCGTGTCCATGGCGTCCCATGGATATTTCCCCCGACTAGACATTTTAAAAAAATAATAAAACACAGTAAATGGTGTAACCACTTAGCCGGTTACATTAAACGTTTAAAGTGTCGGTCGCATGACAATTCCCAAAATGGCGGGGAATCTTGTCACACTCCCTAGTTCTAAGCGAAAAAAAAAGAGTAAATACAAAGCTAGGAAATTCTCAAGAAAATTTCCGACAATAAAAGACAATTTAATAAAATTAAAATAGAAATATTTTCAGTTTTAGGCGTAGCCTCAGAGTTATAAAAATATTTTGAGAATGAGACGTAGTCTCGGGGTCATAAAATATTTTGAAAGTGAAGCATAGCTTCGGAGTTATGTGTGTGTGCACGACATAAAATAAACAATTAGCTAAGCAGTTAATAAGTATTTTATCTAACAAGTAATTATGTAAGCTGTAAACAATCAAATAGAGCACATCAGGTAAACAAATAAGCACGTATGGGGTTCCTAAGCATGTTACTAAGGCACCACTAACGACCTATCTTAAACCTCCGGCTCTGATACCAATCTGTCACACCCCAACCTACGGCGGAAATGCCGAGGCGTGAGCTGATTGCCACAGCTCTCAAGGTACTATCAAGAAATCTTAAAGCGACAATATCTAATTAATTAATTTATTTATTATCAAACAACATTCATATACAACAAAAATAAAGAAAATTACAAATACAAAACCAACTATTTTTATATATGTTTTATCCTAAAGTCATCTCTATGTGAGCTTCAGTTCGATAAGCAATCCAAATCTATAACCTGCAAATGCGTATAAAATATATGTTTGTCAACAACACATGTTGAGTGAGTAGATCACCAGTTTTGACACAAACAAAAATGGTAATAATATATATTGATATAAGTGAATAAAAATAGGCAAAACCGTTATCTGTGAATATAAACAAATAAACCATAAAGAAAGGGCTAAACCGTTGCCATGCGAATGGGCATTGGTTACCAAAAATGAGGTGTCGGTGAAACCATTGCCAATGCGATCGGGCTCTGGCCACTACGACGGTCGTATGATCATATTATAATGAGATTATGTCGGACCTCTCCGAATGCGATTCAAGTAAGCAAGTAAGCAACTAGCAAGTAACAGGCAATCATTCAATTGATACACAACACAAAGATCACAGTTTGCGTTTGAGAAATAATAAGATATATAATATGATAAATGGTACGCAAGTGTCCCCAAAACATTTGAAAAAAAGTAAAATTGGGGAGTGATTTACTCACATGTTCGGATGAACGAAATATAGGTGAAGTTGATGATGAGAAAGATGAATCCCTTGGGATATACCGTCAAAGATTCATGGTTAGATAATAAGATATTAAATTAATTATAACTGAGATAACATGATTTAAATGAATTAAGATTTTGATGTGATTAGAGTTATGTTTGGGATTGAGATGTATTGATTGATCGATGGAAATCTATTGTTGTTATTAATGCAAAACAACATTATTATTCAACATTTATCTAATAGATTTTTAGCTTTATTATTCATAAAATAACACTAATATACAAATTAAATAAAAGGATTTGATTATATATAATTAGGGATATGATATTTGAGTACATAGGATTATATAATACTATAAATAAATTCTTACAACATAAACGTTTTTAAGTAAATAATTAATATAATAATATTTGAACAAACATGCCTTTTGAATCATTAGCGAATTTTATTATATAATATTTATATAACATAAATATAAGCAAATTTAAAAAGACGCTCAACGACGAGAAAACACCAAAACTAAAGTCGGGTTTTAATAAAATAATGATGTTTTAAATAAATATACTTATAATACATACATATATATATATGTGCGTGTGCATATATGTATATGTAAACGAAAACTTTTAACGAGGTTTAGCAAGAACATAACACCAAAATGTCGGTTTTAATAAAACAAAGTTTATTTAATAATTAATATTAGTTAATATTGATTTTAAAACCCTTAACTATGTTAAACAATAAAAAAAATTAAAAGCTAAAAACTCGGGCTGCCGGGACTCGAACCCGCGCCGGCAGCCGAGTCAGAGACTTAACGAACACACACACAGTCACCAGGCCAAGCGGCCATGACATTTAAAACAAGAAAACAAAACTTTTTATCTCATAAACTCTCAAACCCAAATCAATTGATAAAACCCTAAAACCTAAATCGATCAATCAGTGTTATATGCGCTTGTTAAAGTTTGGGTTAATGAAACTAGAATAAATGCGATCTGAAATCATATATCAATTACCAGTTTGTGATACGCATAGATGGTGAACGATGAATTCATAGTCGCGGCCATAGACGAGGTCAATTAGAGACATACATACGAAGCTGATACAATTCGTGATAGGGTAAAGGTTGGCGACGTCCAGACGAAGGCTCTGGCAAGGTTAATTGCATTACTTTGATCTCTGGATAGTATATTGATAATTCGATTTTAGGATGAGTTGGTTAAAGGCTAAATTCGTATCCCAAAGATCGTATATCCATAATTAGTTGTGACGGTGAGATGGTTTTAGACGTATAGACGATTTGTTATAATCAATTCCATATAGAGAGCGAAGATTATGGTGCAAGCTATTAACGGGTCACAGGTGTGAAGTTCGGGTAAACGGGTTTCTGGATAAAAATTCATAATATCAATAGATTTTGCTGATTAGTCCTTTGAGTTTAGCTATGGCTACAAAATATGGTTAAACTATAGTTTAGGGTGCATTTTGAATACGGTACAAAGTTATATTAATAAATAAAGAAAAGAAAATATGATGTAATAGTTTAAATATTTTATTGATTAAAAACTATCTGAAAACGAAGGCGAGTCGGATATTGGATCTTACTATAATACATGAAAAACCCGAGTTGTTACAATCCGATGGCTCGGATTGTTTTGTTAAACTTTAAAATATAAATGGTGGTTTATTATAACAACTAATATTTTGTATAAACAAGTAATACTTTAAACAGATATTTTATAATCCCGTCTTTTGTAATGTAAATATTATACTTTAAATCCACATAAATATAAACTTCCGCTTTTAATACGTAACTCTGATTTATTTACAAATGTGGTACCAACATATGTGTCATACGCCTAGGCAGTGGTTTGGGGTGTGACAAGTGTTGGTATCAGAGCCATCGATCTTAGCGAATTAGGTATTAAAATATAATACCTAAGCTTCGATCCAAGTATAAGCAAACTATTTTTACTTGATTTATTTGGATAAGATAGGCTGGTAAACCTTTTCTATCACTCCTCAATCTAAACCACCCAACCTATAGATCTCGTTCAAGAAGATAATGGATGGATTCATGAGAGACACGAGAAGAGCTGGAGTTCCCAAACCCCTACCGAAGGATAACAAGAGAGAGGATTACTACGAGTCCTTCTTCAATCAAGATCAACCGATTGACCGAACCAAACCAATATACTTCCCTGGAACTGAACAATGTTCGATCAACTTACTCGATAGTCCACCAATGCAATAGAACGATCCCCAAGACACTCAAGTTATCATCCATTAAGCATACCGATGTACCACCCGTCCGAGATTCCAACGTATCATCCATCTGAGATCTCGACGTATCATCCGTCTGATGTCCCGATGTATCAACCACCTAATCCTCATCCGTCATATGCATTCCTCTCCAACAAGCAATTCAAGGAGTAACCTGAGTCTGATTCGTCCGACTGGATACAATGCCACTCCGACCAAAGAAGATGGCACACTGGAACTTCTGCCTTCAACTCAGTTGACTCTCACCCCAACAACTATGATGGACCTTCTCGAAAGCCAAAGATGAGGGTTATGATACCGTATGAGAGTTTTAGTTTGCATCCTATAGTAAAAGAAACTGCCCAGTTGATGGAGGAAGAATATCTCGAAGAGGAGGAAGACCCGGAAGAGGAAGAGGAAGAGGACCCCTAGGAGAAAAATCCTAATGAAGTAACAGCACCAATAGAGGAACCGTCCGCTTATGATTGCCCGTCTGGACAAGGATGTGTGCAACCGTTCTTCCACAAAAATCTAAGTTATGGCTCCGTGGACCCCAATGTGCAATACTTTGAATAATTAAAGAACAATTCATCATCAAGTTTCCCACCATATCAAGGCAATATCCCATCAATCGAGGAACAGGCAAATGAGATCCATGAGCATAATGAAGTGACTGAATCTTTCTTCAACTATCTGTTTGACGTTACTTCATCGCCATACCCCCAAGAACCACTATGCCATTGTTATGATGGGGGTACTGTGATCCGCTACCTCGATATGGATACCCAAACGAGATCCCATAATCCCACGAGGAGCATCTTGATAGGGCCTTGCATGAGACTGATGATCTGAGGAAAAAGGTAGCCATTGATGGGGCCAAGAAAAAGAAGATAGGATACAAGCTTCTTAAAAAATGTAACTAGATAATCAAGACGGTTAAGAAATACCTAAAGGACTGAGAAATCAAAATGAATCGAATAGTGTTGATGTTGTTGTAATGTGTGTTTTGTAATAATGTGTGTAATAAAGAATGTTGAAACGCTCTAAGAATAAGGATAGGAATATATATATATATATATATATATATATATATATATATATATATATATATATATATATATATATATATATATATATATATATCGAGTGACGATATATGTATGTATGTGTTGTAATAATATATATATATATATATATATATGTGTGTGTGTGTGTGCGTGTGTGTGTGCGAAATAAATAAAATATGTATTTTAAGAAAAGAATGTTATTTAAATTTCAGCAATGTCAAAACAAAATGATGCTGAGGCTTCCTGAAAGGAAGTAGAAAATCGGGCAAATAAAGATAAAGAAAAAGAAAAAGAGCAAGAAAAAGAACAAGAAGAGCGAATACCCGAAAAATACATGAACCAAATACAATATAAAAGAAGCTGTCAAATCCCATCCTAAACCATCTCATATCAAAGAAAGTGTTCATGAGTCCAATGTTGATGCTGATGTTAAACAAAAATTTAAAAAGTTAAAAGTCGATAGTTGTTCGTTTAAGGATTTTAAGTATTTTGGACCCAAGGAGTTTTATGGCGACAAAGGCGCCATTGCAACCGTAAGATGGCTTGAAGAGATGGAATCAATCGTTATAATAAGAAAGTGCTCGGAATAAGAAAAGATCCAGTATTCTCCCTAAATGTTCAAAGGAGAGGCTCTAGAGTGGTGGAATACGCTGATTATGAGCAAGAGTCGACAAGTGTTATAGAATCTGATGTGGGAGGAGTTTATGGAGATGACGATGGAGAAGTTTTGCCCAATGCATGGAACCGACCAAATCCAAACAAAATTCCTTAATCATAGGTCTTAGGAAAATATATTCGTGAATACAATACAAAGTTCCATGAATACTGTCGATTAGTACCCTAGTTGGTAACCCCTGAGTCCAGCAAAGTTACTAGATATATTTGGGGACTACCGAGGGAAATCTGCAACATGGTGAGGTCACACCTCCCATAAACCGCCGACTCTGCGATGGAGTTGGCTGGATATCTGACGGGCGGTATGATCCCAACAAGAAGAAGAAAAGAAAGTAGTGCCAACTCATGACAACAAAAAGACTGGAGGAAACGCCCGATTCAAGGGCAAAGGTGTTGATCAACACAAGTCTGGATTTAATTCCAACTTCTCACAATGTAAGACTTGCAAGAAATACAACAAGGGTCGCTGCCACTTTGCTTCGTCCTCGACCACAACTTTTTGCGACTCATGTCACAAACCAGGCCACACAACAGCCGATTGCTGGAAGAAGATGATGAATTTCTTCAATGGCAAGGAGATGGGACACTTAAGCTTTGAATGCCCCAAGAACAAACCCACTGGTAGTGGTGTAGGTCGAAGTGGCCAAAGGAACGAAAAGAAAGGCAACGCAATAGTCTTTATACTCGACACCAAAAAGGCGGCGCATGCCGGAAACCATCACTGGTACGTTCCTAGTTAACGACACGTATTCTAGAGTTTTGTTTGATTCTGGTGCCAATTTAAGTTACATAGATTATAGCTTTGTAGTCTATTAAACGAACCTTTAACGAAACTAAATAAAACTCTAAGCGTCGAGACTGCTAGTGGTGAAATTTTTAAAATCTCCGAAGCTCTAGAAAAGGGAAAGATCTTATTAGCTGGTTATGTTCTGCCTATTCATTTGCTACCCATGACTCTTGCTGGTTTTGACAGTGTACTTGGTATGGGTTGGTTATCCAATAACCATTCTCGTATCATTTGCAATAGCAAAACCGTTGAGCTTCGAGCACCTAATAAACGAACCATTCGAATTGAAGGGGATAAAGACGCTGGCCAAGTTAGCATAATTTCCATGATTAGGTCTAACAAATGTTTAAATAAAGGATGCTTAGCATTCATGGCCTATGTCACCGAAGAATCCAAACCGAAGGAGATAAAGGACATGCCTATTGTCTCCGATTTTCCGATGTCTTTCCTGGTGAACTTCCTGGGATCCCTCCCGATCATGAAGTAGAGTTTAGGATCGACCTTATGCCTGGTACTACTCCGATCGGTAAAGCTCCATATCGTCTAGCTCCAGCCGAAATGAAAGAACTGAAGAAACAACTTGACGAGCTACTCGAGAAAGGTTTCATTCGACCGAGTTCATCACCGTGGGGAGCGCCAATCTTATTTTTCAAGAAGAAAGACGGGTCAATGCGCATGTGTATAGACTACCGAGCCTTAAACAAAGTCACTATCAACAATAGATATGCACTCCCTCGAATCGACGATCTTTTTGACCAACTCCAAAGCGCAAGCTATTTCTCTAAAATCGATATGCGTTCTGGTTATCACCAACTCAAAGTTCAATCCGAAGACATTCCTAAAACCACGTTCTGAACAAGGTATGTACATTATGAGTTCACGGTCATGCTGTTTGGTCTCACTAATGCACCTGCCGCGTTTATAGACATGATGAATCGAATCTGTAAACCTTACTTGGATAAATTTGTTTTCGTATTCATCGAAGACATACTTATTTACTCTAATTCTAAGGTAGATCATGAAACTCACTTTCAAACCTTACTTGAATTACTTAGAACCGAGAAGTTGTACTCCAAGTTCTTGAAGTGCGAATTTTGGCTTCACGAAGTACAATTTCTTGGACACATCATCAACATGAATGGTATTCAAGTGGACCCCGCTAAGATTGAAGCTATCTCAAAGTGGGAGATTCCAAAGTCGCCAACCGAGATCTGAAGTTTCTTAGGTTTGGCCGGCTATTATAGTAGGCTCATTGAAAACTTCTCTCGTATTGCCGTTACCCTAAACTCGTTGACTCGTAAAAACATCAAGTATGAATGGGGAACTAAGTAGCAAGAGGCGTTTGACACACTTAAAAAAAAACTCACCCAAGCACCTATACTGGCCTTGCCAGAAGGTACCGAGAATTTTGTTGTCTTTAGTGACGCGTCCCATTCTGGATTAGGATGCGTACAAATGCAACACAAGAAAGTAATTGCTTACAAGGTACACGAAAATAACAACACAACTCATGATCTAGAGTTAGGCGTCATAATCTTTGCATTAAAGATATGGAGGAACTATTTCTATGGAGTAAGATTTATCGTGTATACTGATCATAAAAGCTTGAAACAAATATTAGAACAAAAAGAACTTAACATGCGTCAGAGACGCTGGATGGAAACACTAAATGACTACGACTGTAAAATCGTTTATCATGAAGGGAAGGCTAACGTTGTAGTCGATGCCCTAAGTCGTAAAGAACGTGAAAAGCCAAGAAGAGTCCGAGCATTAAGATTAGAACTCCAAGTTGATCTCATCGAACAAATCAAATCCGCTCAACTCCAAGCGATCACCGAAAACAAGATCTCCGACGAAAAACGTAACGGCACCATTGACTCACTAGTCAAAGTTGACGATGTTATACTTAGAATGGGAAACCAGATTTGGGTACCAATCGTTGGGGACTTGCGTGAAAAGATTATGAATGAAGCTCACAATTCAAAATACATGATCCACCCCGGTAGTGAAAAGATGTGCCAAAATCTTAAACCGAACTGCTGGTGGAACGGAATGTAAAAGGACTTCGCTTCGCGTGTTGCGAAATGTCTAACATGTTTGAAAGTCAAGGCTGAACATCAAAAGCCCTTGGGATTACTTCAGAAACCCGAACTTCCAGTCTGGAAATGAGAGTTAATAACAATGGACTTCATCACGAAACTCCCGAAAACGACCAGTCAACATAATGCCATTTGGGTTATCGTGGATAGGTTAAAAAAATCCGTTCACTTCATACCAATCAACGCATCATACTCAATGAATAGATTAGCGCGTATCTATGTGAACAACATCTTTGCTTTACATGGAGTGCCGTTGTCTATAATTTCTGATCGAGACTACCGATTCACGTCTTATTTCTGGAAAAGCTTCCAATAAGCGTTAGGCACGAAGTTAAACCTTAGAACCTCCTATCATCCACAATCCGATGGGCAAAGCGAAAGGACAATTCAAACATTGGAAGATATGCTCCGCGCTTGTGTGATAGACTTAGGTGGAAGTTGGGACGCGCATCTACCCCTAATGGAATTCTTGTATAATAATAGCAATAACACAAGTATTCAAGCCGCACCGTTCGAAGCGTTATATGGCCGAAAATGTAGAACGCCCGTGTGCTGGTCTGAAACTGGAGACAATCAATTTCTTGGACCCGAGATAGTCTAAGAAACCACCGACAAAGTCTTACAAATCCGATAACAACTTAAGACGGCACGTGATCGCCAAAAGAGTTACGCCGACATCCTTAGAATGCCGTTGGAATTCAATGCCAGTGACAAAGTTCTATTGAAAGTCTCGCCATGGAAAGGCGTTGTTCATTTCGGAAAGAAAGGAAAACTAAGTCCACGATTTGTTAGACCATTTGAAATACTCGAGCGAATCGGGAGTGTTGCATATCGTTTGCGATTACACGAAGAAATGCATGGGATACATGATGTATTCCACGTCTCTAATCTGCACAAATGTCTAGCATGACAAATCTTTGTCTATGCCTCTAAGAGATGTCGAAATTAATAAAAAATTAAAATTTGTAGAACGACCAATTCAAATCGAAATTCGAAAACAAAGAAATTAAAGAGACGAACGTTGAAAATTGTGAAAGTAAAATGGGACTCACGAAGAGGCCCCGAATATACTTGGGAACTTTAATCCAAAATGAAGATAAAGTACCCCCACTTGTTCTAAAAGTGAATCATGCGGACGATATTCATTTCAAGGTGGGGAGGATGTAACATCGTGAAAGTTTTGGATAAAAAATGCCAAGTTTCAAAAGTTAAAAGACCAAAAATATCAAATTCTGAACTCCAGGGTTTAAAATGAAAATTCTAATTTTCTTGACCCATCGCGATCGCGATGGATCCGAGAGCAAGCCCATCACGTATCGTGATAGGTTGTCTGATAGGCTAGACACGTGGCCTACCACGTGGCACAACGTCCGCCACGTGTCACCACGTGGCATCACGTCTGCCACGTGTCGCCACGTGGCAAGCCTATAGGGCAAGCCACCACCCTACTTCGTGATACGCGACGGGTGACCAAGGCACATATCTCGATGGGTCCCCAAAAAGTCTATAAATAACAACTCCGGCCATTTCATTTTTAATAATACCTTAGACCTGATCTATATCGATTAGTACGGATTAGATCTAATACCTTAAACGATCTATTTTATGATATGCTATAGTTGATTATATATATATATATATATATGAATATAGACGGGAAAGTGAATACGGTGTTGTCATACGTGTAAGCTTAGACACAAACTCATCAAAACTACGTACTTTTAATTAAAATACTCAAAATTTATTTGTTTTTTCCTAATTCCTACCATCCATATCCAATCTATATCTCAACAGCCTGATCTCCCGCTCACCCACCATCTCCCAAGGCTTGGATTTGAGTTTTTCAAGTTTTTTTTTTGTTTTCGTATGGCAATTTATGGTTAGCAATCAATCAATTTTAAAATTGATTTATATCCTTCCCTAACTATTTCATCATATTCTTCCCAATTGAATCTGTGATTGTATACGAAGCATTTCTATTTAGGAAATTTAATTTAAATCAGTTTGTCCACTCGTCTGCAATTCCACTTTGTGTTTTATTAATATTTTAATATTAATAATGAGTTTTAAATCAATTGAATATTAATATTCTAACTTTTGTGGATACAACACACACATGTCACATATTTTAAAACAAATATAATGGATGATGTTTCATTAGTATTGTTTTGATTTAAGGATTGCACTAATTGCATACCGAAACTTTGGGAGACAATGGATGGTAAGGATTAAGGGAAAACAAATAAATTTTGAGTATTTTTAATTAAAACTACGTAGTTTTGATGAGTTTTGCGTCTAAGTTTACACGCATGACAACACCGTATTCACTTTCCCCCCACCACATATATATATGTATGTATTAGTGTTTATATATGTTTGAACACGTTAACCCAATACACAGATCTCAGATCTGATATATATATATATATATATATATATATATATATATATATATATATATATATATATATAATTAACCATTAATAAGGATCTAGTTCATAATTACGCTTGATTGTATGTTATATGTTATATTAATTGTATGTATGTGTATAATATTAGTATTGAAGCTTGAGAGAGTAATTCGGCAGAGGTTTGTTACTTTTAACTCAATGCTTAAATTAAACACTGGAATAATACCACTATATATAGAAGACGAGTCTGATTCGTTAACATTCCATAACGAATCAAACACCGCCTTCGTTACATTACAATAAAGAAATAAATCTTAACGAATCACCCCCTGATTCGTTAAACATCCTTAACGAATCAGGAGTGATCTTAACTTAAGTCTAGTTCGTTAAACATCCTTAACGAACTAGACGACTCCTTTAATGAACTACATTAATAAATTAAACTTTATTACATAATTAAACGACAAATACATTAACGATAGATACAAAGACTTGAGACGCAAAACCGTGCACTAACAGACACCCCCTCTTCTTGAGCTCTTTGTCTTTTAAATTACTTGAAGCGTCTTATCTGCCAATCTCTGCAGCTGTGAATTCCATGTTCATGACACATCCTAACAACGCTTTGAAATTGCATTTCCAGATCATAGTCTACACGACGCTCGATCAAAATCTTGTTCTTAAATAGCACGTCATTGTCGGTCTTTGTTAAATTAACAAGCCACATCGGATCGATGATCTTTATCAGCTCAGTCTTTAAACCTTTACCCAACACGATGAAGGCCTCGCCAGTTTTGTTTTCGTGGTACTAGCGGTTGAAGGATAAATACATGTGTTGGTTCACCGTCTTCACCGGTACACGCTTCATGGTATTCGGCGGCTTTACCTTAAGAACCAGCTTTTTCCAACCTGTTCTTGGGTCGATCTCATCGATACGCTTGCGGATGGGAATTTGTGGTTAAAATACTTAAAACCGTTGTTCACCTCAAACAACAAGTGTTGGTGAAACCAACTTGCTTGGTGATTCCCACCACGATTAATAAATGGACGATACGTAAGAGTACGTACATCCCATCTTGGTAGTGAGAGGACATCATACATTCTTTCATAATACTGAATGCCCTTCTCCCATTTGATAATACATACTTTTAAATCAGAATCAAAAAGCCAAGAAATGATATCACCTTGTACTTTAGACATGGCCTTGAAAGATGTCATCTGATTTGCTTTGGCGCGTGCTATGGCTTCTACCTTCAATTCATGATCGACGTACCGATGTGCTTTAATAATCTTACCAGCCCTCTTGTCATGATGAGCAAACCAACTCTGAATATCTGCAAGGGACGGATCAATCTTTGAGTCGAATCTTGTATCAACATTGTCCTTATAATTTGAAGTCTTTTCCAGATGATCTTCTGCTTCTATAACCGTTTCTTCATTAAATATAGGAGCACCCTGATCAACATTGGTATGTTTAAACAGATCAGGGTATTCCTCAGCAGTCACATCCTTGACCTCAACTTCCTCATTCTCATAAATAAAACCCGTACTCATCTCAATATTCGGATCATTTAAGATCTCATCATCATTTATTACCTCAATGTCCTTCTCAGCCTCTAACACGGTTAATTCTTCATCATTCAAACCAAGCAATATAGCAATCTGCTCTCGTGTTAGTGACTTCTCAACAAACTATCCAACTTCAATCTCATTAGCATTCATAATGCTTCTAACCATCCCCTTTTCATCCACAAAAATAACAGTATCGGCCTCGATCACTCAATCGGTTTGGCATCTGTATAATCTTGATAAGCAATAATCTGCTTCGTTGAATCATCAGCAGTGCTTGTACCCGCACCAGAGGACGAGCTATGAGCTTGTTGTGGCTCACTTCTTCCAGCTCCCGACGCATCTGGGTCTTCGTCATCGTTCTTGAGCTTCTTAAGTTCATCATCTTTACACGTAAGCTAAAAGATAAGATCTTCTTGTTCTTTGATTTTCACCCCCTGAGACTAAACAATCTCTCTCACGAAGGGCCTTTGTTTCCTTTATACAGAAAGAAACATAACTTAGCAGCTTCCTCTGGTTTTCCATCATACGTTCTTGAGTCATACGATCAGCAGACATTTGATTTTCATACAAATGTAGTAGACTCAACACCATACCCATCTACTGATCTTGAGGCAAATCATTAAAAGAAGGAGGAACAGGCTGAACTGGACCCATAGGACGATTGAGCATCAGAAATGACATATCTGGTGGAGGCATCATCATTGGTGTTGGAGGAACCACCGATGTAACAGTCGGAGGCGTTGGTATATTGGATAAGATTGATTGGGGAATCATACCAAGCCTAGGATCCGAGGTAAGCGTGGTCGTCAAAGTAAGTTCTGGGGTGCTAGTAGTAAGAGGCACCGCCGGACGTTGAGGTGTGGATGACCTTGGAGGTTGAACTCCAAATGAGATGCCGGCACCAGCCGACACTCTACACTTCGATGATCCTTCTTTCATCAACTCTTTTCCTTTTCGTTTATGATGAGCTGCTATAGCACCAGCTAAAGCAGCATCAACCTCAGCAGGTTGTAAAGCAGGAGCATCACAAATAACATTACCATCACCACCATCTCCACCATCACCATCATTACCATCATCACCATCATCACCATCATCACCATCGTTCCAACCTTCTCCTTCTTCACGCTCGGAATCTGAATCATCATGGATCCAGCGATCATTGTCGGGACATACATAATCCAAATTTGCCGAATGACCAATAAATTTTTGAATCTAGGAGGAGGATTTTGACGGTACTGTTTCATCCTTCGCATGGTGTCTGCCTTCATGTTGTCCAAAATAAACTTATCATTCACATCATTTGGATCGATCACCAAATCCCGGATTGCGTCTTGAACAAACAGTTGGATGGAACGCGGATACATCATGAACTTAATGCGTCGTTTCCCAGGAATACAATTTTCAGTAACATGATCAAAGATCATTTCCGAGAAATTGTAACGCTTATTCAATACCAGCGCAACAAATGCTGATTGTAGCATGGTGCGGCATTCATCAAATCCAGCCTTTCGTTCGCCAAGGCAATGTATGAGAACATGAAGTAAATACTTGTATTGTGGGCACAAGTATGCCTTGTTATACATAGACGAATCGAGACTACCAGAATAAAATAACCGCCCAAATAATCCCTTGATCAACTCTTTGTGGTATTCGCTTGGATCATCAATCGTATCATCAAATCGTAACACCCTTCGAACGGTTTCAACAGAGACAACAACAGGTCTATTATTAACTTCAGCAGCTATGTGTTTCTCTGTCTCCACATATTGAGCAGTGTTCCAAAATTGTCGAACAATGCTAAACCTAATGTCAGGATTAGCGATAACATCATAGTGAATACGAGATCGTGTATAAATGCCAGCATAGCCCCAAAACATCCTCATCGGTAAAATTCGTATCAAAAAAGGCACAGACGTTATGCCGTTTGTCATACGGAAGTAAAGGAGCATCCTGAGCTTGTTGATCTTGTGGTGCATCAACAGGAGGACTTTGATCTACGTTATCCGCCATTGAACTGTATAAATAAACTCGAAGATTAGTGATAATTATAAAAATAATACTCACATAATTAAAAAAATAAAAAAAATTTAATAAGTTTTATATATAAAATTTTTTATTTATTAATTATAAAATAATTTACCATGTCATTCGTTAGAAACAAGCTAATTCGTTAAATTGGTATAACGAATCATTTGTTTCGCTATCAAGTAAATAAATAACGAATTAAGAATTAGTGAATTATTCTATGTAGATGGAAACGAAGTACAATCTAATTCGTTATAAATAACGAATACCAATCTGTTTCGTTAAGAAAATTGATTCGCTATTCTAATTCGTTTGAATTGCTTAACGAATTGGACACGAATTAGTTCCAATTCGCTAAGTATAACGAATGGCCAAAATCAGCTTAATCTTTGACTCAAAATAGTCAAGGTCAAAATTAACCAAGAACTTCAAGAGTAAAAAATGCAATCGGACATCTAATATGCTCATAATCGTCATCCTGAAGGAAGATCAAAGACCAGTATGGATCTCGGAAACCCATTCCGACTTCAATGACATCAAAATGGTGGTACACAACAACATATTAAGCATATAGATTAAGGTTTACATAAACCTTAAAAACCCGATACTAAAATCTTATAATTTACCTATCAACCAATGTTAAATTTGACGAAAATCAAAAAGGTATGATCGTCTATACCTTAGTAACACAAAGATATACTCAAAACACTGAAATATGAAGGTTGATAAATAGTAAAAATTTCGACAGAGTAACAGTACTAAAGGAAGAAGAAGAAGATGAATAGGGAGGCGGTTCGTATGCACGCCGTCCTATATATCTGACATTGCACGATACCCAATGTACGAATTAACAGATTCGTTTGAAATTTGAACTAACGAATCACCTGATTTGTAAAGTTACTTTTAACACGCGTCATAACGAATTACCTGATTCGTTAGATTAACTTAACACGCGTCATAACGAAATAGATATTATTTGTTATCTAGTTCGTTAAATATGCATAACGAATTGAGAGTCATTCGTTACAGAGTGCGGAAGCGAATTAAGGTAACAAATTAGAATATAATTCGTTAAAATGACCTAATTCGTTATTCATAATTAACGAAATACCTTTAATTTAATTTTATATGAATAAAATAATCAAATAAATGAATTAAATAATTATATAAATTAAAGAAATTAAATAATAGTAAATTTAACTTAAAATGAATTACCGAGGATCTTTATCCCGATAATCAAATACCTTAAAGTGTTTCTCCATTAAAAAACACTTAACTTAAATAAAACAAATAATAAGTAAAAAGAGAAGAAAATCTTTTTGGAAATTTGAATATTTGTTAAAAGACGAAATATTTACCAGAAACTTATACGAAAATTAAAATGTAAAAATAGGAAAATATTTTTGTGTTTTTGTATGTTTTTTCAAAGGCAGTACATATTTTTTTGGATTTTTTTTCGAGTTTGAGCAGAGAATCATATTGACCAAATTGCCCTTCCCTCAAAACTTTATATTTCAGCGATATTGTGACTGACGTTAAGTCGGTCATTGGTATTGTTGTCCACTTAAATATAATAACCAACTTTCAAGTGTTTTTGTGATATGATTAATGGTTCAATTAAAGCACAGAATATCAGAAACTATCAGCCTCTAATCTCGGTTCAAGCTTAATTTGATTTTTGCCATATCACCCTAACTTGACTTAAACCATTTTATTGTTGATCAAAATTTGATTTTTATGTAAGTTTATGAGCAATGCATTGATTTTCTTTTACTATGAGTGAATATGCACGAGTCCATCTGTCGTCTTACATACATTGTATCCCCTGGGGTCCGTTTCTTAATGGTATTGAGACGTACGCAAGGGAGGAAAAATGTATGACTGACAGCGGATTTTGATCAAGTCAATAATTTGGATTTGTACGAAGTACAGCAGTGATCAAGTTTAATGACTTTGGGTTTGCTTTAAAAGCGAGTGAAATATTCATGCAATGAATACCCAGATGATTAAGCCGCATAAAGACTCACAGTGTCCATAACCTCAACGCTTGTTATTTGCTATATTATTTTTTTGGGTGATCAAACAAATATAAGGCTTGAGTATGACAGGTTATTACATTTCTGTCATCCTCACCAAGATTTTTGTTAGAAACTAACACCTCCTTCAATTTGGCATTTCTTTATGTTTATATCACATACTTTACTCTAACAGTTTGTTTAAGACCTACCAATGCACCAATGCAATTAAGCACACAGTCTTTTAAGCTTATTTCTTGCTGGATTTGGGATCAAAACAGTCAATGTACTATCATTTTCTCTTTTTGCTTCAAAAACTCAAAATTTTGAGGAGCACAAAAAAAATAAAAATAAATTTAATCGCCGCAGTTACATTAAGTTTATAAATAAATGGCTAACCTATCAATTCACAAGTGAATAATAGGACCTAAAATGCAAGCATGCTTCACAAACTTAAATAACCGACATAATTTTTAGCGAGAAAATAAACTAAAAACGCATAACGATCGCCCCAACTACTTTCATTATCAGATAAATGGCTATCCCGATCATTTACAAGTAAATGTCAGGACCAAACATATACAAGTACATGTTCTTCAAATATGGGTAATTGACATACTTTTCAGCGAACGTAAGCAAAAACATTTTTGGGTTTTCTCTATACTTACATAAAAACACAATCTTTTTGTCTTTTTCAATTTTCTTATGAACAAAATAACTTCACAATCTTTTTTGTTTTTCGGATTTTTCTGTACAAACTGAAAACACAATCTTTTTTACTTTTCAAATTTTAAAATGTTTTTGGATTTTCCAAATATTTTAAGGAAAAACAATAAAGAAACAAAATCACAATATTTTTGATTTTTCACAATTTTCAAATGTTTTTGGGTTTTATTTTTTTTTAATATTTTTGGGTTTTATCTATACAAACTAAAAGCACAATATTTTTGTATTTTCTATTTTTCACCCCTTAAAAACCAAAATCAAAATAAAATTTAAAGAAAAATAAACCAAAAATAAAGATAGTTATCCTTGTTTCAGGATATCAGCAAGGGTCTTCAATCTATTTAAACCAATCAAAAATTGAAAACGAGTTTTATTAAAGGCTTTAATAAACAGATCGGCTTTTGAAAATCAGCATGTACTTTCTCAAGATCAATTAATTTCTTCTCAAAGCAATCTCGTATAAAGTGATATCGAATTTCGATATGTTTTGTTTTAGAATGTTTTACGGGATTCATTGTGATAGATATGGCAGCTGAGTTATCAATCAAAATAGGAGTAGTATGAAACTTCAAACCATAGTCACAAAGATGTTGTTGTATCCACAAAACCTGGGAACAGCAACTCGAGGCTGCAACATACTCAGCTTCAGCGGTTGAAGTGGAGACCGTTGTCTGCTTCTTACACTGCAAGGAAACAAGCCGGTTTCCTAAAAATTGACACCCTGCCGTGGTTGATTTGAAGTTGATCTTGCAACCTCCGTAGTCCGAATCTGAAAAGGCAGTAAGCTCAAAGTTATCGTCCTTGGGGTACCTTAACCCGATGTCTGGATATCCCCTCAGATACTGAAGAATTCGTTTAACTGCAGCTAGGTGAGTCACTCGTGGACTTGCTTGAAACCTATCACAAAGACAAACAACTAACATAATGTCGGGGCGAGAAGCCGTTAGATACATTAAAGATCCGATCATAGCATGATAGAGGGTAGGATCAACGGTATCCTCCAATTCATCCGGTGATAAATTGTGACCCACGGGGAGAGGAGGTGAAGGGATTTTTCTAGCAGATATCTTGAATCGGCTCCAGACATCGTTCACATATTTGGTCTGATGAATAAAGATTCCTTTTGCAGACTGGTAAAATTGCAAACCTAGAAAGAAATTCATCTCTCCCATCGAGCTCATCTCGAACTTCGTTTGCATTGACTTCTAGAACTCCTTACACAATGTGTCGTTTGTAGACCCAAAGATAATGTCGTCGACATAAATCTAAACTAGGAGAAGATCATCACAAACAATATTATGAAACAAATTGCAGTCGACAGTCCCTCGCTTGAAGCCATTATCAGTCAGATGGTCGGCGAGCGTGCCGTACCAAGCTCCCGGGGCTTGATGTAGACCATACAGGGCCTTGTTTAATCGGTAAATTTGGTCCGGATAATCAGGATCTTCAAAGCCAGGAGGCTGTAAAACGAACACTTCCTCGTGTAGTTCACCATTGAGGAAAGCACTTTTAATATCCATTTTATAGACCTTGATATTCTTATAAGCAACATACACCAGAAAGATTCGAATAGACTCTAATCTTGCAACTGGAGCGCACACTTCAGTGTAATCAATACCCTCTTGCTGATGAAAGCCTTGCACCACTAATCATGCCTTGTTTCTTACGATCACCCCACGATAATCTTTCTTACATTTAAATACCCACTTAGTTGGAATAGCTTTCTTGACTCTAGCAGGTTTGTCAATTAAATCCCAAACACCCAAACGTGCAAATTGCTGTAATTCTTCTTGCATGACTTCTACCCAAGAAGGATCTTGAAGTGCCATACGAGGTGTCGTTGGCTCAACTTGGGATAGAAAGCAAGTGAATTTGGCAACATTTACAATTCCAGAGGAATGTAAATCTGCATAAGCACACAATACATTATTCTCACTTGATGAAGCAACTTGATGACGTGTTTGAACACCCACATCAAGTTCTCCAATGATATTTTCATGTGGATGATAATTGTGAATTTGAAGAGTAGGATTCTCAGGAACAACAACATTATCAAATAAATTAGTGTAATGTTCACCAAGTTCAGGAGATGAAAAATTATCACTGTCAAGTTCAATTATCGGATCATCAGCTTGATTGTCATCAGAAGAAGTAGATACATTATCAAAAGCATCTGGAGAAGCATCACATGGATCTTCAGTTGGAGCATCAGGTTGAGCTTCAACATCATTAGAACTTGAAAATCTTGGAATCACCAAATGATCTTTAAAGTATGCTCGAACCTGATCTTCGTCTATATTTTCAATTGATGGAGTAAATGAATTAAATAAGCCATCATAGTCAAACATCTAGTCGGGACCTTTTCCTTGAGAAGGTGTGGTGTAGTTTTGACAGTCCACATGATACCATTCCTCAACACAACCAGAAGTGACATTGAATACACGTTTCTTTGGAGACGCATACCCCAAGAATATCCTTCAATGGCCTTTTCTTCAAGCTTACTCGCATCCTTCTTCAACATCGTACAAGGACACCCAAAAGGTTCCAAATACTTTAAGTTTAAGTTAGGCTTTTGATTGTTTAGAAGCTTGTAACTAGTCTTCTTGAGTCGTTTAATAGTTAAAACCCGATTAAGCGTATAACAAGCTGTATTCACCGCCTCATTCCAGAATTGGACGGGAAGCTTAGAATCAGCAAGCATAGTTCTTGTAGCTTCAATCAAGGTTCTATTCTTCCGTTCAGCAACACCGTTTTGTTGTGGTACATAGGGTGCACTATATTCTCAATGAATTCCTTTTTGAATGCAAAAGAAATCCAATACAGTGTTTTTGAATTCAGTATCATTATCACTTCGAATTCTCCCCACTTTGTGCTTGTATAGTGATTCGATCTTAGTGATAAGGTTTTGTACCAAAACCGGTGTTTGATCCTTTGAACTCATAAATAACACTCATGAGTATCTTGAATAATCATCGGTGACAACAAGACAACACCAGTCTCCAAAGATACTAGCCCGATTCACAGGACCAAAGAGATCCATATGAAGTTTTTCAAGAGGAGTATCAATGGAATTCAATAACTTAGATGGATGTGACTTCTTCTTCTCCTTGCCCTTCTTTCATGCAATGTAGTGATTAGAAAACTTAAAGTTTTTCAACGAAACACCCTCAACTAAGTCATTCGCCATTAAATAGTTCATCTTTCGAACATGAATGTGACCCATCTACGATGCCATAGAATAGAGTCCTTCTCGGTAGCTTTTGAGACAAAACATGTTTCGATAGCGTTGATACATTAGAACTCATATTTAAGACATAAATATCATTTGATCGAGGTGATCGCATAACAACCATGTCCTCAGGAATCACATATCCTGGTTTCAAAATAAGACACTCTTTATCAGTAAATACCGTGGTGTACTTCTTATCGCAGATTTGCGACACACTCAATAAATTATAATCCACTTTGTCACAGTAATTAACCTTTTCAAAAGTAATGTGACAATTAGAAACTTCACCCTCTTGTGTTATCATTCCCCTAGAATTCCCAGCAAACGCTACATAACCCCCTTGAATATTTCTCACATTGGTTAAGAGGTCAAGATTTCCAGTGATATGACGAGAACATCCACTATCCATTATCCAGTTTTCACCAGACACAGTCTTGGATGTATCCTACACACAAAGTAAAAGTGATTAGTTCAAAAAGGCAGCCCAGGCCTTAGTCTTGGGCACCTTCTGAGTTTCTCTTGGATCAGTAACTTGAACAGATTTCATCTGTTGTTCAGCAACTTGAGAATAAGTTACCGGCTTCTTAGACTTTCGTCTTAGATAAGCAACTTGAATGACATTTGAATTTGTGTTCTTACATATGGGCTCAGTTGGAATAAATTTTGGTTTCACTTGACCATGTGTTTCATTCACATGAATCACCTTACGTGGATTCACGTTTGAAAACATGATATGTGTATCATCCTCACACGACACGGGTCGTTTCAGAATCTCTTTTATCACTGGAACTGGTTTCGAATGGTCCTTGACAAAAGGATGAAGATTCTGAGATTTCTGTTGACCACAGTTTCTCACCACATGACCTTGTTGTCCGCACAAAAAGCAACTTCGCATGTCTACACAGTCATGATGAGGTTTTGCAAAAACAGATGTAACAGTAGGTTGATAACTTAAATTTTCAGTGAAACATTTGGCCAAATCATCTGAAGTTACAGACTTCTTTTTCATATACAAGTCAAGGTTAGAACAATTGGAAAAACTTTTCAATGTATCTGTTCCATTTGATTTTACAAACTGAACCTTTTTAGCATGTTTTAACAATTGTTTTGCTTTAATCAACGGGTCTGATGAGTTCGATGTTTTGGCACAAACATATTGACGTTCCAAATCTTTCAACTTGTCAGTTTCATTGTAAAAGACGCTTTCGATCAGTTCAGTTTTAATGATACTAATCGGAATGTCTTTTTCAGTGAACATCCTGTTCATTCCTTTTAACTTAAAAACACGAGCAGATGATGGCTTAGAACTAGTAGGATTGATGAAACGCATGAAGTCCTCATCAGAAATTTTTGGCTTTTCTGATTTCCTTGCCTTCACAGGTTTGACTTTCACTTGTTCTTCCTTTTTCACATGAGGCTTGTGTGAACCATACATAGCTTCCTCAAATTCAAGGGGTTCACAAAGAATGTGATTAGAACTTGGAATGTTCTTGTTTTTGTGTATCACCTCGGGTTCAAACACATCCTCAATAATCACTTTGTCAACATTCTCATCAAAAACTTTGTTTCTTTCAACATGAGGTGCAAGTTGGGTTTTAATTGTTTCAATTTTAACATGTTTAGCATTTTCTGAAATCACAGGTTCTTTCACAATCACATATTCTCTTTTAGCAAAAGGATTTACTTTATAATCATTATGAAAAGGTGGTGGAATTTCAACAAAACCTTTACCTTTCTTTGAATCTTTTTGCTTTCCAGACACTTCGATTATTTCGTTTAGCAAAAAGGAAGAATTTCAAAATTTACCCAATTTTTTCTTCAACTCAAGAACCTCATTCTCAATTTTGGTTATCTTTGAACGATGTTTCAAGATTTCTTGAAACTTTTGATCATTAATTGTTATTTTAACAGATAACTCAGCCTTGAGATCGTGGTTACTTATCGACAAAGCTTCAATCTTCTCTCAAGATCTCATTTGAGATTCAAGAGATTGTCGATAAGTATCCTTTAAAGAAGCAATTTCTTTTACTAAATTATCATTGTGAATTTTTAAAGACTCTAACTTAGGTTTGATAGTTTCACATTCAACACAAGTGACTTTAACAGATGAAGTAGTAGAGATAGAATGACTAACCTCATTGATCTTAGCCATGCAAACAAAAGTGGTTGGAAGAATAACACATGAATAATCAAAATCGCATTCAGTGTCATTTTCAGACGATAGCTCACTTCCACTTGTATCTTGGAACACATCATTTGTCTTGAACATTACCAAATTGGCTTGATTCTCATTACACAGCATTCTTTGTGACCAATCGGTTCCATTGGCTAACATTTCTTGTGACCCAAAAGTAGACGGTTTCTTTTCAGCATCATTACATCTAGGACCAGTATACTCCATCTTAGGTTTGTCACATTCTTTTGCAAGGTGACCAAACTCTTGGCAATTGTAACATTTCACCTTTAACTTGTCAAATCCCAATTTCTTGTTCAAAGCAGGAAGATCTTTGCCAGTCCTTTGCATAAATCTCTTAACCTTACGAACAATCATAGCCATGTTCCACTTCAAGTCCATGATCTCTAAGTCATCTGGATCAATCTGATCATAATCTTCATCAGTCATATCACTTGTGGCTATCTTGCTACTCACCAAATTCTCATATGAAGACATGAAGGCTGTCAGAAACGCAAAGTTTTGTTCAGCTTCCTTCATGTTACAGTTGTTGGAGGAGAAAATGGATTTGTAGCAGATGAATTTCTAGATCCAACAGAAACACCAGGCGAACCAGAATTACCAGCAATGTAAAAACATGCTCTTAGATCATTATAGATGGTTGTTGCATTCTCACTTGAGTTTTGAGTAAGAAATGCAGTGATTGGTGAAATGGTTGAACTTAGAGGCATGCTACCACCATAAAATGTAGGATCTTGACTATCTTTCGAAGACTTTTGACATTTAGGGTCGTATTCTCTTGCTTCAATCTTTTGCATAAATTTAGATGCAGTCAAATCTTCATTATTGAAGCAATTGTTCTCCTTTAGAACCATTAGAAACGTAGAATAAGAACTCGGTAGAGCACTTTTGATAGTGTCAATCTTATCAACCTCAAAAGTTTCCAATTTCATGTTATCCATCTCAGCAATCAAGTGATTAAACCTAGTCGTCATCTCCTCAACTGTTTCACCCTTCAATAAGTTAAAGTTTCGAAACTGAAACTTGAGCATTACCTTTTTACTCTCAGCTGTATTCCCCATACTCCTCATACGAATATGTTGGAATAAAGAAGCACAGATCTTTATGCTACCCACTTGGTGAAAGATGTTTTCGGGTAAAGCCATAGTAAGAGTAGAATAAGTCTTTGTCTCAATCTCTAACGCTTTCTTTTCTTCTTGTGAATATTGAGAAATAGCTTTAGGAGTGTAATCAATAGTGTCATCTCCTATCAGTGGAACAACATATACCTCATCTAAGCAATATGATCAATCAGGGTGAACAGAACCCAAATGAGCACGGAAACGGGGTTCCCATTTAGCAAAATTGCTAAATTTCATCAACATTGGACATTTCAAATGTGAACCTATCTCGGTATCAAGTTGTAACATTTTTTGCATTAACATATTCTGTGAAGCTAGTGCATACATACCAGCCATGTTGCTAAATGACAAAGATTTCAAACTCCAAGGATTAAAAATTAAAATTATAGTAACGAACTATGAACAGTAGAAGTAACAAACTGTGAACAGTGATTAACGAATTGAAAATGGTCTAGGTAATGAATCAAGAGGAACAGTAACGAATTGGTCCACAAATTAAATCAAGTAACGAATTAGTTTGACTCAATAAGTCAACGAATCAAACTAACGAATCAGATGGTTTTCTTTAACGAATCACTAAGAGTAAACTTAGCGAATCAAAAGATTTTCTTTAACGAATCAGCTACACTTGATAACAAATCAACTAATAGAGAATCAGGTTGTTACAACGGTTTGTAACAAACTCTGACAACTTGTGCCACCTGGAAAAAGGTGTGGAAATAACGGTTAACGAGGTAAGACACGTGTCACACGAATTAGAAACTGTAACGAACTGGTTCACGAATCAGCTAATAATTATAACGAATCAGCTTAAAACCTTAACGAATGAGCCAGACATGTTAACGAATTAAGTGAATCTTCAAATCTTCAAATATTAAAGCACATATTTTCCAGATTTCTGGAAAAACACATGAACATTCAAACTAGTACCAAATCTGTAATACTCACTCGATATACCACCAAATCACCCAATTAACCTACCAAAACACTCGGAAACACACTGCGAATCCAACTTGCACCATCTCATACATCAAATTATCTTAACTCGAACCCAATCTAACCAAAACCACACTCTTTTTTCGGCTGAATCCAAAACCAAACCAAAACAATCCAAACCAGTCCAAATTCCAATTCTGTATAACCAAAACTTACCAATACCTTATCAATCTCTAATCCAATTCACTCAATCCATATCCAATTCCGAATCACACTCAATTTGATCTAAATTCAACACGAAGATAAACTTAACATAAAACGACCAATTAACAAACTAATAATACCAATTACCACCAAAATCAAGAGTAAACGAGCACCGAAAGCTTTGATACCACTTTTTTGAACACGTTAACCCAATACACAGATCTCGGATCTGAGATATATATATATATATATATATATATATATATATATATATATATAATTAACCTTTAATAAGGATCTAGTTTATAATTACGCTTGATTGTATGTTATATGTTATATTAATTGTATGTATTTGTATAATATTAGTATTGAAGCTTGAGAGAGTAATTCTGCAGAGGTTTGTTACTTTTAACTCAATGCTTAAATTAAACAGTGGAATAACACCACTATATATAGAAGACGAGTCTGATTCGTTAACATTCCATAACGAATCAGACACCGCCTTCGTTACATTACAATAACGAAATAAACCTTAACGAATCACCCCCTGATTCGTAAACATCCTTAACGAATCAGGAGTGATCTTAACTTAAGTCTAGTTCGTTAAACATCCTTAACGAACTAGACGACTCCTTTAACGAACTACATTAATAACTTAAACTTTATTACATAATTAAACGACAAATACATTAACGATAGATACAAAGCCTCGAGACGCAAAACCGTGCACTAACAAACCACTATATATAGAAGACGAGTCTGATTCGTTAACATTCCATAACGAATTAGACACCGCCTTCGTTACATTACAATAACGAAATAAACCTTAACGAATCAGCCCTTATTCGTTAAACATCCTTAACGAATCAGGAGTGATTTTAACTTAAGTCTAGTTCGTTAAACATCCTTAACGAACTAGACGATTCCTTTAATGAACTACATTAATAACTTAAACTTTATTACATAATTAAACGACAAATACATTAACGATAGATACAAAGACTCGAGACGCAAAACCATGCACTAACAATATATATGTGTATTAGTAATATATTACTTGAAGAATTGATTAAGAGAGAAATTGGGAAGAGGTTCAATACGTTAAATCAAAACTTAAATTATCAAGGGTATAAACACCCTATATACAGACGATGGATACCAATTCGTTACACATCCCTTAACGAATTGGATCCAGTTCGTTAACTTACATAAAGCATAACGAATCTTTGATTCGGTATGCCCCCATTCGTCAACACTCCATGACGAATGAGAACATACAAAACAAACTAATAGTCCGTTCGTTAAACATCCTTAACGAATGAGCTTTACATTAAATGAACAGGCTAATTCGCTAAAATCCTTAACGAATTAGCCTTACATTAACGAACTAACATAAATTACATAAATGCCCATAACATTAAAATATTAATAAATTACAAACGATAATTACAAAGACCCGAGATGACAAAACCATGCACTATAAAACACCTTCTCGTCTTGAGCGTCATTGTTTGTTTCTGATAAATTAACGAGCCACAGTGAATCGATAACTCTAATAAATTAGTCCTCAAACCTTTTCCAAGAACAATGACAGCCTCACTGGTACGATTGTTGTAGTACCAACGGTTAAACATTAGGTGAAGACCTTTCGGGGATGTTTTCACTGGTACATACTTCTTCGTTTTCGGTGGTTTTACCTTAACCACGATCTTCCTCCATCCCGTACGTGGATCAATCTCATCAATATGTTTACGGATCAGAATCTGCGGCTTAAAGAACTTAAACCCACGGTTTACCTCGAAGAGCAAATGTTGATGAAACTATTCTGCTTGACGATCTCCACCACGGTTGATAAAAGGTCAATTCGCGAAGGTACGCACATCCCAATGCGGTAATGAGAGAACGCCAGTGATGTTCTGATAATACTGAACACCGTTTTCCCATTTGATTATACAGACCTTAAGCTCAGAATCATAAAGCCAGGAAATGATATCACCTTTCACGGTCTACACGGCCTTGAAAGTTGTTTTCTGATTAGCTTAAGCGTGCAAAAACATCCTTCTTTTGTTCTTCATTCACGTACCTGTATGCCTCAGTAATCTTACGAGCCCGCTTGCTCCGATACTCGAGCCAACCCTAAATATCAGCAACTGTCGGATCAGGATTTCAATCAAACTTCTCGCCTTTACCCTTTGAAACCTTTTCCAAATGGTCTTCATCAGCTCTGACATTTTCTTCGTTTAAGGTAGGAATACCCTCTTCAAAATTGGATAGTTGATAAAGGTTGGGGTATTCCTCTGCTGTCACATATTCTATCTCGATCTCTTCATCTTCATAAATAAACGACGTGTTCATTTGAGGAATCGTTGGATCTTGTCAGACTTCCTTGTCGTTTATCACTTCCACATCATCCTCGTCTTCCAAAACATCGAGTTCTTCATCATTTAGTCCCAACAATAAAGCAATCTGTTGACGTGTAAGAGACTGATCGACGAACTACCCTTCTTCAATATCATCAAGGTTGGCAGAACTCATCACAATGCCTTTCTTATCACCCATGAACAAGATGGTGTTGGCTTTTGACTGACTCTATTGGTTGAACGTTTGTCGAGTCATGATAAACCACCAATTGTTTATCACTGCCTACACCGCTGCTCGTACCAGCACCAGAGGATGAGCCATGATCTTGTTTCGGCTCATTGGCTCCAGCACCCGAGGTGTTAGGATCATAGTCGTCATTATTCAGCTTCTTTAGTTGATCGTCCTTGCACGTAAGCTGAAGAATCAGATCCTCCGGTTCCTTTATTTTCACCCCTGTGATGTGACAATCTCATGCAACTCCTTTATCTCCTTTTGGAAATACGAGACAAATCCCATCGTACACCTTTGATTGATTAGCATCTGCTCTTGAGCTTGATGATAAGCCGCCATTTGATTCTCATAAAGATGAATCAAACTCAAGAGCATGCTTATTTGATTTTCCGGGGGTAAAGCATAGAAAGATTGAGGTACTAGCTGCACAGGACCTTGAGGATGACTAATCCACATGAACGAAACGTCCATAGGATGTGTCGGCATCATGGTCATTGTTGGAGGAACCACCGATGTTGCCATAGTAGGCCTTGGTAAGGAAGATAAAATGGATTGAGGAATCATACCATGTCTTGGATCAGATGTCAGCGTTGTCGTCAATGTGAATTCCGGGGTACTAGTAGTAAGCGGCACCGCTGGGCTTTGAATATCAGAAGACCTAGGCTCACGAGAACCTATTCAACTCCAGATCCGTGACTAACACGACATTTGGTTGGTTCGTCAGAAGCAAGATCCTTGCCATTTCGTTTACGTTGTGCAACAGACGAACTAACCACCACAACCTAAACACGTTGTTGGTAATCACCCTGACCACCATCTCCACTATCATTTCCATCATCACCATTTTTCCCACCTGGACCCTCTTCACGTTCGGAATCCAAGTCATCATGGATCCAACGATCATTAGGGGGACATACATAATCCAGATTCGAGATATGACCAATCATACGTTTGTTCCTCGGAGCATCTTGCCTGTACGATTTCATCCTCTTAACAGTATCGACAGTCATATGCTCGAGCTTTAGCATATCATTTACCAGTTGTTGATCAATTACCAAATCAAGAATGAGATCCTAAATAATCAACTGGATAAACCGTGGATACATCAGAAATTTACCTCGTCGATTCTTGACAAGGCAATTTTCTTTGAGATGATAGAAGATCATCTTAGAGAAGTTGAACGGTTTATTCAAAATCAATGAGACGAATGCCGATTGAAGCATAATCCAGCACTCGTCAAATCCACCTTTTCGTCCACCAAGGCAATGATTGAGGACGTGCAATAAATATTTGTACGTGGGGCACAAGTTTGCCTTGTTATACATGACTTGTCAAGTTCGCCAGCATAGAACACTCGTCCAAACGTACCACAGATCAAGTCCTTATCAAACTCACTGGGGTTGTCCATTGTGTCAACAAATTTCAACACCCGTTTAATCACCCCTGGAGTAATAATAATAGACTGCCCTTTAACTTCAACAACAATTTGATTCTCGACCTCAACATATCGAGCTGAATTCCAGAACGGTCGTACTATGCTGAAGTGGACATCTGGATTAGTAGTGACGGCATAGTCAATTCGAGATCGCCTAATAAAGGCTAGCATATCCCCAAAAGCATCTTCGTCAGCAAAGTTCGTCCCGATAAAAGCACATATGGTATGCTTCTTGTCGAACGGCAACAACGGAGGTTCATGCACTTGTTGTTGTTGTACTAGTTGTTGCTCGGCTGCAGGAGGATCCTATATAACTTCGTCTGCCATAACTGAGAATACATAATACACGAGATTTAGTAAAACAAAAAACAAATAATATAAATATTATTATAAATTATTGTTTTAAATATTCAAAATAAGTCTAACTGTAATTCGTTATTCTTTCTTATTCGTTATAACGAATTAGGTACTTCATTATAACGAATTTTCTAATTCGTTATCAATGTGAGACCACCAACTAAATATAACGAATCACCTTGAAGAATAACGAATTAAAGAACGAATGTGATGTAATTCGTTATAAAATTCTAGAAAGGGTTGATTCATTATGATATTTGTAACGAATTGAACACGAATGAATGTCAATTCGTTAACATATAACGAATGGTCACCAATAATGTCCATTTGTGACTCACAGGAGTCAAGGTCAAAAGTGATATGAACATTGCAGGTCAAACCTGCAAATAAGAAACAATTAAATCATGGAACACGATATAATGATCTACAAATTACACTAATCATCTCGGAAACACAACGATAACTTATATATGTTGCCTATTTTGACAAAATTTCAGTATAAGTTAGGTTAATTAAGGTTCCTGTTTATAAGTTAAAACCGACAATAAAATCGATTAAAAGACCAATTAAATGTTCATGTAAATCAACGAAAAGCATTACGGTTTGAAACTCATTACCTTACGATTCTTAAATGTAGATCAAAATAGAGTTTAGAGAAGATCGGTTTTTCTGGAAAAAAATTGTTAGGGTTTTTATTTAGTGAATAAGAAAGGTAGTGAACGAATGAAGACGATTCGTTCTCCATTGTTCCTTATATACAACGAATCGGCACATTTCCCAGGAGAATGATTAAGCTGATTCGTTAATTTTGAATTAACGATTTAGACGATTCGTTATCTCATTCGTTACACGTGGCAACGAGTAAGTAAATCGTTATAACTTAACACGAAATAATAACGAATTAAGGGTAGTTCGTCCCTAATTCGTTAATATTAGATGACGAATTGGGTTATTCATTACAGAGTGGCGGAAGCGAATTAGAAGATAATGAATTAATGTAATTCGTTATCAGAATAACCCCAATTGTTATCCATAAATAACGAATTGCTCATTTAAGTCCTTTTTCAATTTAAATAAAAATTAAATATTAAAATAATTAATTAATATTTAAATGAATTAAGTAATTCAAGAATTAAATGAATAAAGAATGAATAAATAATACTATGAAACCCGTGTTTCGATGACCTTATACCTTAAGAATCTTACCCAACATGATAAGATGAAATACCTTAACGTGTTTTACGCTCAAAACACTTAACTTAAAATAACTTAAAAATGATTAAATAATATGTAAAAGAAAAAGAAAAATAAAAAATAATAAAATCTTTTTGGTATTTTTCATTTTCGTTTCAAGATCTTTACATTCAAATCTGAAAAGTAAACATAAAACATAATATATTTTTGTGTTTTTGTAAGTTTTTCGAAAGAAGTACATATTTTTGTATTTTTGGTGAGTTTAAGCAGAGAATCATATTGACCCAATTGCCCTTCCATCGCAGTTTTATATTTCAGCGATATAATGACTGGTGTTAAGTCGGTCATTGATATTTTTGTCCACTTAAATCTTATAGAAAACTTTCAAGCGTTTTTGTGATATGATTATTTTGTTCAATTAAAGCACAGAATATCAGAAACTATCAGCCTCTAATCTTGGTTCAAGCTTAATTTGATTTTTACCGTATCACCCCAACTTGACTTAAACCATTACGCTGTTGATTAAAATTTTTGATTTTATATATTTTGTTTGATGCATCAAAATTCCTTTACCGTGAGTGAGTATGTACGAGTCCATCTGCAGGCTTACATACATTGTGTCCATTGGGGTCCGTTTCTTATTTGTATTGAGACACAAGTAAGGGAGGAACAATGTATGACTAACAGTGGATTTTTATCAAGTCAGTAATTCAAATTGTACATTATACAAAAGTGATCAAGTTTAATGACTTTGGGTTTGCTCTAAAGGAGGTTGAAATATTCATGCATTAAAATACCTAAATGATTAAGCCACATAAAGACTCAAAGTGTTCAGAATCCTAAAGATTTTTATTCAAACTTGTTTTGTTTTTGGTGATCAAACAGTCATAAGGCTTGGGTATGACATGCTATTACATTTCTACCATCATTACCGAGATTTTTGGTAGAGACTAACATCTCTTTCAGTTTGACGTTTCTTTATGTTTATATCACATACTTTACTCTAACGACTTGTTTAAGAACTATCAATGCACCGATGCAATTAAGCACTCAGTCTTTAAAGCTTATTTCTTTCTGGAAATGGGACCAGATGATCAATGTACTATCATTTTCTCTTTTTGTTTCAAAACTCAAAATTTTTGAGGAGCATAAAAATAAATTCAATCGCCCCAGTTACTCTTAGACTATAGATTAATGGCTATCCTATTAATCCACAAGTAGATCACAGGACCAAAACATGCAAGCATGTTCCACACACTTAAATAACCGACATGATTTTCAGCGAAAGAATTAAATAAAAACAGATAACAGTCGCCCCAGTCACTTTCAATTATCTGGTAAATGGCTATCCCGAACATTTACAAGTATATGTCCTTCAAATATAAGTAAATGGCATAAT
This sequence comes from Bidens hawaiensis, assembly GCF_021521415.1. Classification (NCBI taxonomy): domain Eukaryota; kingdom Viridiplantae; phylum Streptophyta; class Magnoliopsida; order Asterales; family Asteraceae; genus Bidens; species Bidens hawaiensis. Next base: position 1,533,216 of record NW_027491454.1, read on the forward strand.
TTTAAGCAACAATATGTAAAAATCTTTTTGGTTTTTCTCTGTACATACTTAAAAACACAATCTTTTTGTATTTTCGGATTTTTCTATACAAACAAAAAGCACAATCTTTTAAATTTTCAAATTTTCAATGTTTTTTTATTTTTCAAAATATTTTAAAAGCAAATCACAATATTTTTGTATTTTTCAGAATTTTTAATGTTTTTGGATTTTCTCTATACAAAAAAAAGCACAATATTTTTGTATTTTCTTTTTCACCCCCAAAACCCAAAACATAAAAATATATGAAAGAAAATAAACAAAAAGAAAATAAAGATAATTATCCTTGTTTCAGGATATCAGCAAGAGATTTTAATCCATTTAGACCAATTAGAAAGTTAAAACATGCTTTATCAAATGCCTTGGTAAACATATCAACTTTCTGAAAATCAATGTGCACTTTCTCAGTATCAGTTAATTTCTTTTCGAAGCAATCCCGTATAAAATGATATCGAATTACGATATGTTTAGGTTTTGAGTGTTGCATGGGATTCTTGGTGATACTTATAGCAGTAGAATTATCAATATAGATGAGAGTAGTAAGAAACTTTAAACCGTAATCCCGCAAGTCTTACTGGATCCATAAACCTGTGAACATCAACTCGAGGTTACCACATATTCTGCTGCTACGGTTGAAGGAGAGACAGATGTGTGCTTCTTACACTGCCAGGAAACAAGTCGGCTTTCTAGGAATTGACAACTTGCTGTGGTCGATTTAAAGTTGATCTTGCATTCTCTATAATCTGAATCGGAAAACACAGTGAAATCAAAGCTATCGTCCTTGGGATACCATAACCCGATGTCAGGATCACCCCTCAGATAGTGAAATATACGTTTAACCGCCGCCAGGTGAGTCACGTGGGGAATTGATTGGTACCTAGCACACAAAGAAACTGAAAAACTTTATGTCATGTCGAGAAGCAGTTAAATACATTAGAGAACCTATCATCGCTCGGTAAAGGGTAGGATATACGGTATCCTCCAATTCGTCTGGTGACAAATTGTGACCCACGGGAAGAGGCGTTGAAGGGATTTCGACAGTTATCTTGAATCGGCTCAAGACATCGTTCACGTACTTTGTCTGATGAATGAAGATTCCATTGTCAGACTGATGAACCTGCAACCCTAAAAAGAAGTTTATCTCTCCCATCGAGCTCATTTCGAACCTTGTTTGCATTGACTTCTCGAATTCCTTATATAACTTGTCATTTTTTGAGCCAAATATGATGTCATCAACATATATTTGGACGAGGAGTAGATCGTCACCAACATTCAAATAAAATAAAGTGCAGTCCACAGTTCCTCGCTTGAAGCCATTATCAGTAAGATGGTCAGCTAGTGTGCCATACCAAGCTCTCGGGGCTTGGTGTAGACCATACAAGGCCTTGTTTAATCGGTAAACTCGGTCCGAATAATCAGGATCTTCAAAGCTAGGAGGCTGCAAAACAAACAATTCCTCATGTAGTTTTCCGTTGAGAAAAACAATTTTCACATCCATCTGATAAACTTTAATATTCTTGTAAGCCGCATAAGCCAAGAATATACGTAAAGCTTCCAGTCGTGCAACTGGAGCATATACTTCAGTGTAATCTATGCCCTCTTGCTGATGAAAGCCTTGAACCACTAACCTTGCTTTGTTTTTCACGATTACCCCACGGTCTTCCTTTTTACACTTAAATACCCACTTCATAGGAATAGGCTTCTTAACTCTGACGGGTTATCATTGAGATCCTATACACCCAGTCGGTTAAACTGTTGAAGTTCTTCTTGCATTGCTTCTACCCAAGATGGATCATCAAGCGCCATACGTGTATTCGTGGTTCCACCTGAGATAGAAATCAAGTGTATTTGGCGAGATTCATGATTCCCGAAGAATGCAAATCTGCATATGCACACAATAAGTTAGACTCATTTGAAGTAGCAACATGATGACGTGTTTGCACACCTACAACAAGTTCACCAATGATGTTGTCCCATGGATAATAATTTTGAATCTGAAGAATAGGATTCTCAGGCACAACAACATTGTCGGTTAAATTAGTGAGATTCTCCTCAGCATCATGAGATGATTCACCGATCTCATGTATTTCAGGAAATGGAGCCGAGGAAGAACCAACAAAATGACTATCATCCGAAGAGATAGAAATCACATCCGATGCATCAGGAAGATAATCTTGTGGAGCTTCTTCATAATTAGAAAAAGAAGATCTCGGTGGTAAGTATTGATCTTCAAGATAAGCTCGCACCAAGTCTTCTTCTGGTTGGTCAACTATTTGTGTGAATGAATTAAATAAACTCTCATAGTTGAACATCCAATCAGGTCCTTTACCTTGTGAAGGTGTGGTATACCTTTGAAAATCAACATGGTACCACTCCTCCACACAGCCCAAGGTAAATTTAAATACACGTTTCTTAGGTGATGCATAACCTAAAAAATAACCTTCAGTCGCTTTTTCTTCCAATTTTACCACATCTTTCTTCAACATAGTACACAGACACCCAGATGGTTCCAAGTACTTTAAGTTAGGTTTACGCTTGTTTAAAATTTCATAACTCATCTTTTGAGTTTCTTCACAGTCAAAACACGATTGAGCGTGTGGCAAGCGGTATTCACAACGTCGTTCCAGAATTGAACAAGAAGCTTCTATATGCAAGCATTGTTTTTGCTGCTTCAATCAATGTTCTGTTTTTTCCTTTCAGCCACCCCATTCTGTTGTGGTACGTAAGGAGCACTGTATTCTCGATGAATTATCTTTTGAACACAAAATAAATCCAATACATTAGTTTTAAACTCTGTACCACTATCACTTCAAATACGTCTCACGTTCAATTTGTATGGTGATTCGATCTTAGTGATTAAATTTTGAACCAGAGTGGGTGTCTAATCTTTTGAACTCATGAATATCTTGAATAATCATCAATGACAACTAAACAATACCAATCACCAGCAATACTCGCACGATTCACCGGACCAAACAAATCCATATGAAGTCGTTCAAGTTGAGTATCAATGGTATTGATTAACTTAGATGGGTGTGACTTCTTCTTTTGTTGCCCTTTTTTCAAGCAATACAGTGGTCAGATAACTTAAAATGTTTCAACGAAACACCATCAACCAAGTCATTTGCCATTAAATTATTCATTTTCCTGACATGAATATGACCCATTATCCTGACATGATTCGATCTTAGTGATTAAATTTTGAACCAGAGTGGGTGTCTGATCTTTTGAACTCATGAATATCTTGAATAATCATCAATGACAACTAAACAATACCAATCACCAGCAATACTCGCACGGTTCACCGGACCAAACAAATCCATATGAAGTCGTTCAAGTTGAGTATCAATGGTATTGATTAACTTAGATGGGTGTGACTTCTTCTTTTGTTGCCCTTTTTTCAAGCAATACAGTGGTCAGATAACTTAAAATGTTTCAACGAAACACCATCAACCAAGTCATTTGCCATTAAATTATTCATTTTTCTGACATGAATATGACCCATTATTCTGTGCCAAAGAATCGTGTCTTTTTCAGTTGCCTTAGAAACAAAACACGTTTCCACATAAGTCGATACTTTAAAAGTCATGTTCAACACATAAGTATCATTTGATCTTGGAGATCGCATAACTACCATAACCTCGGGAATGACATATCCCGGTTTTAGTATTATGCACTCCTTATCATTAAATACGGTAGTGTATTTCTTATCACAGATTTGTGACACACATAACAAATTGTGATCGACTTTATCACAGTAGTTGACTTTTTCAAACGTGATGCACCCATTTGACACATCACCTTCCTTAGTGATCATACCTCCCGATTTACCAGAAAATGCAACACACCCTCCTTGTATATTTTTGACATTTGTTAAGAGATTTATATTGCTGGTAATGTGACGAGAGCATCCGCTATCCATTATCCAGTTTTCACCAGAAACAGTCTTGGATGAGCTCTACACATGAAAAGAAAATGATCAGCTTAAAAAGGCAGCCCAGGCCTCAGCCTTGGGCACCTCTTGAGTTTTTCTTGAAGTTTTAACTTTCAATGAGTCCAAATGTTGCTTAGCTGCTTGTGAATAAGTCACAGGACGTTTAGACTTTCGTCGCAAGTATGCAGCTTGAACAATGTTCGTATTCACATTTTTGCAAATAGGTTTTGTAGGAACGAATTTGGGCTTTATGTTACTTGCATTTTCATTAACATGAATCACCTTTCGAGGATTCAAATTAGAAAATATAACGTGGGTTTCATAATCGAAAGACATTGGTCTTCTCAAAATCTCCTTGATCACAGGAACGGGTTTGGATTGTTCCTTGATAAATGAATGAATACTTTGGGATTTCTTCAGACCACAGTTTATGATAACATGACCATGTTCACCACAGAGAAAACACGTTCTCATGTCAACACGTTCTTGTGATGGTTTAGCAGAAACATGTGCAACCGAAGGTTGATGATAAACACCAGCAATGGGACCTTTGTCCAAGTCATCAAACGTCACAGATTTCCTTTTCATGTAGAAATCCAGATTTGAACAATATGAAAAGCTTTGTAGAGTGTCAGTTCCATTTGACTTCACAAATTGAATAGTTTTAGCATATTTTAACAAATTTTTAGCTTTTATCAAAGGATCTATCACATTTGATGTCTTGGATTTCACAAACTTGTTTTCAAGGTCTTGTAACTTAGAAGTTTCATTGTGAAAGACACTTTCAATCAATTCAGGCTTGATCAAGTTAAGAGGAATTTCTTTCTCAGTGAACATTTTGCTTATTCCTTTAAGCTTAAAAACACGACCAGTTGATGGCTTAGATGCAACAGGATTGATAAAACGAATCAAATCCTCATTAAAAACTTTAGGCTTTTCTGATTTCTTAGCCTTCACTGGTTTATCAACTTTCTCCTTTTTCACCTGATATGTGGTTGAACCATACACTGCCTCCTCAAACTCATGAGGTTCACATAGAATATGATTTGAACTTGGAATGTTCTGGTTCTTGTGTATCACTTCGGGTTCAAACACATCTTCAATGATAACTTTTCAACATTCTCAACAAAAACTTTGTTACTTTCAACATGATGTTTTTGAGTTGACGATTGAGCTTTAACATTATCAGTTTTTACAGGTTTAGGTTTTTCTTGAACAATAGGTTCATTAACAACAACTTCTTTTCCAACAAAAAGGATTTGCAGTATAGTCATTATGAAAAGGTGGTGGTACTTCAACAAACCCTACACCCTTTTAAGAATCTTTTTACTTACCAGTAACTTCAATAATCTCATTAAGCAACAATGATGAATTTAGAAATTTGCCCAATTTATTCTTCAACTTAAGAACGTCATTCTTAAGCTCAGTTATCATAGATCGATGTTTCATTATTTCTTTAAATTTCTGATCATTAATTGTCATTTTAACCGACAATTTAGCTTTGAGATCATGGTTACTAATAGACAATGTTTCAATTTTTCCCTAGATCTCATTTGAGATTCTAAAGATTGTCTATAAGTATCCTTAAGAGAAGCAATTTCTTTCATTAAGCGATCATTATGGTCTTTTAACGATTCTAACTTAGGATTAAGAGACTCACAATCAACACAAGGTACATTTGCACATAGATTAATAGAGTTAGAAACATTAGAACTAACCTTATCGATTTTGGCCATACAAGCAAACGTGGTTGTCTGCATTTGACATGAATCATCATAATCAGATTCAGTATCATTGTCAGAAGATATATCATTCCCACTTGCATCTTGAAAACTCTCATTCAACTTGAACATAGCCAAGTTAGCATGATTATCTTTGTACAACAACCTTTGTGTCCAATAAGTTCCATCAGCAGCAGACAACAAAGCTTTTGATCCCGATGCAGACGGTTTACTTCCAGAAGGCTTATCAGCATCATTACTCTTTTTCATAGAACTTCTATCTTGACTTCGAGGTCCAGTGTACTCTTTCTTTGGTTTGTCACACTCTTGGGCAAAGTGGCCAAACTCTTGACAGTTTTAGCACTTGACTTTAAGTTTATCAAAACCGACTCTCTTGTTCAACGATGGTAGATCTTTTCCAGTTCTTTGCATGAACTTCTTCACTTTTCTTACTATCATTGCCATGTTCCACTTCAGATCCTTGAGCTCCAAATCATCAGGGTCGATTTGGTCATAATCTTCATCGGTTAACTCACTCATGGCAATTTTACTACCAACCAAGTTCTCATACGTAGTCAAAAAAGCGCACAAAAAGGCATAATATTGTTCAGCCTCTTTCATGTTCACATTTGGTGGTGTAGTAAATTGAATTGTTGTGGCAAAAGTTCCAGAACCTCTAGAATTATCAGTGAAACCAGATGCCATAAATCAGACATTTGGATCACTATAAGTTGTTGTTGATCCTTCATTTGCATTCTAAGTAAGAAATGCAGTGATAGAAGATGTTGTGGTGCTTAAAGGCATACTTCCACCATAGAAAGATGGATCTTGACTTTCTTTTGTTGACTTTTGACACTTTAAATCATATTCTCGAGCTTCAATCTTTTGCATAAACTCAGAAGCAGTAAAATCTTCATTTTTGAAATAATTATTCTTCTTTAACACCATCAGGAATGTTGAGTATGTGCTAGGTAAAGCATTCTTAACCGTATCCATCTTGTCAGATTCAGAAGGTTCCATCTTTAACTTATTCATCTCAGCAATTAAATGATTGAAACGAGTAAGCATTTCCTCAACAGTTTTACCTTTAAGTAAGTTAAAGTTTCGAAATTGAAACTTTAACATTACTTTCTTGCTCTCCTAAGTATTTCCCATGCTTCTCATTCTAATGTGATGGAACAATAAAAAACAAATCTTGATACTCCCAACTTGATGGAATATATTATCAGGTAAATCCATAGTAAGAGTCGAATATGCTTTAGTCTCAATCTCTAAAGCCTTCTTCTCATCTTGTAAATATTGTGTAAAATCTTTAAGAGTAAACCTAATAGTCGCATCACCAATCATTGGTACAGTGTAGACATCATCAAGACATCTAGAGCAATCGGGGTGCACAGAACCAAGATGTGCTTGAAAACGTGGTTCCCATTTTGCAAAATCACTGAATTTCATCAGTCGAGGACATTGAAATGTGATCCAATTTCAGCATTCAAGTGTAACATCTGTTGCATAAGCACGTTCTGAGATGCCAACGCGTAAAAACCAGCCATTGTTAATTACAAGTTCAAAACTTAACAAAAAGTTAAACTTGAGGGTTAAAATTGAAAAATCTGTAACAAATCAGATGAGTTAACGAATCTGATAAGGTATGGGTAACGAATTAGAAATAGTGACGAATTAAGGTTATAACGACTTAGTAACGAATCAGTGTAACAATTCAATAACAGATCGTTGACGAATCGTTGATTAACTGAAATGACGAATCAAGATGACGAACTAAGATGACTAATCCAGATGATGAATCAAGTAGACGAATCAAGATGACGAATTAAGATGACGAATCAGGATGACTAATCAGGATGACGAATCAAGTTGACGAATCGTGATGATGAATCAAGTTGACGATTCAAGATGAAGAATTAAGATGACGAATCAGGATGACGAATTGATCACCAATCAGTGATAAAATTATATCGAATTCAAGAACATGAATTAACTACAGTTGATAAAGAATCGACTACAATAGATAACGAATAAGGTTGGTAGACGGTTATAACAAACTCATCCACGTGGCACGAATCTGTTTAGAATTAGTATCTAATTAGGACATGTGTGTGACGAATCAAAAATAACGAATCATCGCCATTGATGAATCTTCAAATCTTCGAGTCAGTTTTCTAGAAATCTGGAAAATTCCCAGATTCAAGAGCACATCAAACCCAGTATTAAATCTGTAATACACACTCAATACCCAACCAAATCGTCCAAATTATAGCTCAAAATACTCATAAACAACACACGAACCCAAATCTACTAATCTCGTATACTTTAATCGATCAAAGGAAACATCAATTTCCACAAAAACTCATCCCCTGTTTCGTACAAACACTAATTCAAACCAAAACCAATCTAATAAATCTCAAATCCACAATTCAATCTACACAACCTTACCGAAGACCTTTCCGAACACAATTCAAATCAAATTCAGTCCATAACTAATAGAAATAACAGTTAATTAAACTAAAATCACAGAAACTTTTAACGAAACTGAAAATTTATCAACTAATACCAAATTCATCTCATAATACATTAACTAAGAGCAATCTAACTTCCAAATGCTCTGATACCACTTAATAATACCTTAGATCTGATCTATATCGATTAGTACGGATTACATCTAATACCTTGAAGGATCTAGTCTATGATATGCTATAGTTGATTATATATATATATATATATATTATTGTTTATATATATGTGTATTAATAACAGATTAGTTGATGAATTGATTGGGAGAGAAATTGGGCAGAGGTTAAATACGTTAAATCAAAACTTAAATTATCAAGGGTATAAACACCCTATATATAGACGATGGATACCAATTCTTTACACATCCCCTAACGAATTGGATCCAGTTCGTTAACTTACATGACACAAGGTAAAGCATAACGAATCTTTGATTCATTATGCCCCCATTCGTTAACATCCCATAACGAATGTGAACATACATAACGAACTAATAGTCCATTCGATAAGCATCCTTAACGAATGGGCTTTACATTAAATGAACTGGCTAATTCGTTAAATATCCTTAACGAATTAGCCTTACATTAACGAAGTAACATAAATTACATAAATGCCCTTAACATTAAAATATTACTAAATTACAAAGACTCGAGATGACAAAACCGTGAACTAACAATTTTTCACACATCTCTCTCTCTCTCTAACATCTCTCTAAACCTTGAGAAGCGTGCCCTCCATCACCTCGTAAAACGTGCCCAAATTCCTTGATTTCCTTGACCAAACCAAAGTAATTTCAAAGTACGTTTCGATCACCGATGGCGTTATTTTGAAGTACAAAGCCATCCCGAGACGACCTGCCAAGGAAAAAGGTTGATCAAGAAGTTCAAGAAAACGAAATGGCGTCGAAGTGCTGCTCGATTGTGTAGGGTTTCTATAAGCCAACCAAGGTAAGCATAATGCCCGAATAAAATAATAATAAAATATTAAAAGGCTTTAAACCCTAAGTCAAGAATATACTCAATACCTCAAAAATAAACAAAAGAAAACCTAAAAAAAGAATATAAAGAAAAGAAATGTGAATATGATATTATTCTTTGTTATAAATGGTAATTAAGTTTATTATTATTAATCTTAAATAATAAGTAAAAGAAAGTATACGTTTCTTAAAGAAGAAGAAACGTAGTGTTTTAAGAAAACTAAAATATGTTAAACTAAAGGTTTATCTTATAAAAGAAAAGAAAAGTAAATAAGTTAAATGAAAGAGATTTAACTTATAAAAGAGAAGAAAGACAAGATACTTTTAAACTAAAGGTTTAAAGTAAAGAAAAAATGTTTTGAACTAAAAGTTCATAAAGAAAATATAACCGAGGTAAAGATTGCAAAAAGAGAATAAAGGTCTTAAGCCGGACTGAATATCCGACTGACAAAAAAGTTATACTCGTACTATAGGTGCGAGATAGCAAAGAAAGGGAAAGAACCTCAGACATTGTATTGAAGCTGATCCAAAAGAAAAGGTGAATACGCCCAACTTATTAAACTTGTTTAATCGAGTCAAAATAAATGAAATGAATTACATGGGACTACATGTCTCTAAAATGTTATGAACAAAGGTAATCGCTAGCCTTCAGGCTGTCGTGTACGTTTGTTTGGATCCTTACATATGTGGTAAAAAGTCAGTGGACACACCGCGCCACACTTGGTCATGACCTCCGCCACGATGGGCCGGGCCTAAGTTACGTCCGAGTGAGACTGACCATTTGTATACGCACGGTACCTAAGTAATGTCGAATGCTGCGGTGGTTGCTGGGGTGTTTTGTGTGCGACTTAAGTTTATAATTGTGTTTTGTTTTTAAGATTAATTATTCCTAAGGCACGATGGGCCGGACCTAAGCTATGTCTCGAGGGGTAATCAAGTAAAAGAAAATATTTTATGCGTCAGCTTATTCACCAGCATGTGTTAGTGACGTATTTTCTAATCATTTTGCAGGTAATCAAGAATAGGAGCTTGGAAGCTCGAAGTGCTTAAGATATCCGATGGCTTGGATTGTTTTGTTAAACTCTAAAATATAAATGGTGGTTTACTATAACAACTAATCTTTTGTATAATCAAGTAATACTTTAAACATGTATTTTATAATCCCTTCTTTTGTAATGTAAATATTATACTTTAAATCCACATAAATATAAACTTCCGCTTTTATTACATAACTATGATTTATTTACAAATGTGGTACCAACATATGTGTCATACGCCTAGGCCGTGGTTTGGTGTGTGACATAGCCGTGGACCATTATGAACAAACATATTAAAAGTTGGGACCACCATTAATTGAGACTGGCAATGACCAAAAGGCAATAGTTGGGATAATTTTCCTTTTTAATTAAGTATATCTCATAAATATATGTTTTTAATTAAAAATTTGCCATTTTTATTGTAGACCATTGATTAAAAACAATCAGTGGTTTAGATTCATTTCTTGCACTTCTCGCTATAATGTCACTTCTCGCATGATCATTTCCTAATATATATATATATATATATATATATATATATATATATATATATATAGAGTGAGAGAGAGAGAGAGATTAGATTCAAAAGGGAACTCCAAAAAAGTGAGGAACTAGGGAACACCCTTCCCAGCCCTTGATCAATTCCTCATCCTTATGGTGCACCCTCAATCACCTACATCACATTATTTTTTTAAAGAGAAAAAAAAAACTTAAAAAAAATAAAAAATTAATGTAAGTCATGTGAACGGATCTTTCAATATGATATCAACTATCTCGATGTTATTGCGGATTATAACACGAGATGATTTAAGACAATTAAATAAGAACACACAAATCACACCAAGGAAAGCTTCAAAACATATGTATATTATGTCAAATGTTTAAGCAAACTTTTGACACTAAACTCGTTCACACGTATTCTCGTGAACGGCCACCAAAACCCTATACAATACATCTATATATATAGAGGAAAAAACAACCTAGCCCAACATTAAGACCAAGCCCACCGAGATCACAAGTTGATCTCGGTTTACATACGCACAAACAAAACACTATTTACATTAAGCAATGACTAAGTACAAACCAACTAAATATAGACCCAACAATCTTGCCCTTGGTTTGTAGATTCGTCTTTTAATCATGTTCCAAGATGTTCACATCTGCATCCTTCAATCCACCAGCCCAAAAACCTGATATGATAATCGATGCCACCATCCTTGTATATTCTTTGGCAACAGCTTCAAAAATGGGTTCAGCAACAATCTGAAATTGCTGAGTGTCTTGATATCTCTCTCACCAAGCTTTAGCAAGTCCTTTGGATCGATGAACCGATACTGACCCTTTCGTAGACGTATAACAACAGTAGCAGTTTCACTGTCATACGCCCGGAAATGCATATCATCAAGTGAACCATCTGGAATAGCACTCGGCACAAGAATGTGAGTTGCCTTATTTATTGCAGGCCACATAACGTTCACCGTTGGTTTTCCTGTCCGAGGATTTTAAACTCCTTTAGCTTTCTTCAAAAATGACTCAGCAGTAGTCATATTTGGGCTTTCGTGGCTTTCTAGTCATGACTCGAATTGTGAAACGGAGCGTTGATGAAGTCACTGAGATCTACTTTTGTCCAGGATCCAAAATCCTTCATTTTCTAGTAGTACTCGGTAGTCCCGGACCTTTGTTTCACCCACCACATATTCTTGTTAGCATCGAATCCCCATGACATAACCCCAGAACGATCACCATATTTATCTGAAACACCCTTCTTAAAAGTAATAATAAACTTATCTGGATGATCGGAAGACTTAACATTCTGATTGAATTCTTCATAACAAGAATCTTCTTTTGAAGTAGGTCTGAATCCTCATCTGTTCTTGGAGGTGCGGAGAGATATTGTTCCAGTGGCTCAGATTCATCTATATTTGTAGTTGGACGACCACTGAAACTGCCACCTTGATCAACAGAGGGTGTCTTTGATGTTACGTCTTTACTACTCTTGAATTCATCTCCAACCTTTCGGATTAGTTTCTGTTGGAGATCCAGGTACATAGCAGTAATACCGCCCATATCGGACTGAAGCTTCTTAATCTTATAACCTTTGTCAGAGTTCCCAGCTTCGATTTCTTGAATACGCACATCCTTTACAACTGAATCCTGTTCGAGTTCAAAGACTCGACGTTGTAAAGCTTGTACATCCACATATGTAGCTTCAAGTACAACCCCCTTTCCTTTATTCTTCAAAAACTTATCTTGGATAGCAAGAATATGAGCAATCTTCTCTGAAGCACTAGAACTCGACTGACCAGTTGGGTTAGATGATCCCGATGGCTCACCAAAGACAGGAATATCAACTTCAAAATCAAATTCCTGAGCAATATCATCAAAAATCTTTTCATGAGATTGACGCTCAGCTGCAGATGGACTTGTATCAACGTGAGTCTCAAAAGTGTCCAACTCACGTTCTTGTTGTTGGCTTAATGTTGTTGTAGTTGTGGTTTCAGTAAACATCACACCTGGTCTTGGATCTTTCTTTCTTCTTTTTCCGTGGAATTAGATCAGCGTCTCATTCTTCCGGAGTATATTTATCTTGAGTTTCAGTAACTGCTTGAGGAGGCTTCAAAGCGATTGACTGAAGTAGATCTTTGAATTTTTCAAACTCCTTTATTTGATATGCAGATGGAGCAGTTTCAGTATCTTGATTTTCCACTTCATCGTCATCTGAAATGACCTCAAACATAGCAGAACGACTCTGAACCGACGTCACATGCTCCTCAGTAACCTGAGCCCTGACAGAAACAGGCTCAGTTTTAGCAAATATACCGAACTTGACCATTTCGTGAAGGCCTTTTTAAACAACTTTCGACCCCTTCCTGGACTGCTTCATCAGCCTAAAGGTATTTGGCCCCATACATTTCATATCCAGAGTCTCCACAGACTTAACAAGATCAGGATAATATAAATCGAAGATTATCTACAAAAACTGAGAATACATGAGGAACATCTCCTTCTTCTTCCCCTTTAAGTTACTCATCATCTCGTTGAACACAAATTTGGAATAATTGTAGTTCCAGTCCATGATCAGAGCAACTACAGCCGACATCTGAATGTGGCTAATCTCATCAGATCCTCCTTTACGTCCTGACACGTAGGTAAAGAACGTGTGTATCAAAAACCTCCAGTAAGGATGAAAAAGCTTCTTTATAGCAGGAGGATAGGATCCTTCGTAACCCATCCTGACTAGCACTTCCATAGCAACATCAGTCGGATATTTCGTTGGGTAATCAGGTTGATCTCCAAATAAAAGAACTTCGCGTATAATGGCATCAGAGATGACGACCAGCTTCTTTTGAACTTTGGAGTCAATAGTAACAGCTCCACCTATTCCTCGTTGGTTGATAGAAGCATTATTCCATAACTCCGTGATCATATTCTTGCGTATGACAGGAGTTTCCAATAAAGCGTGAGAAATCCTGCAGGTATTGAGACCGACGATCATGGATTTAAATTCCTTGTGTGCTAGAGGTGGATCAAACAAATGTCCAACTATGTTATGAGTATCAATGAACTTTAGTGGTCCTTGATCAACCATTACTGCAACAAACGAGTTAAGTTATCAATCATTTATTTAACTTGGTCAACAAACATAAATTTTTGAAAACACATATTGAATTCCCAAGACATCAGGGACCAAGTATGATAGAAACAAATTATAAGGATCACAAATGACAAATAATAATGGTTTTATAATCGTTTTCGATCCAGATGAGGGTTCTCTGTCCACACTGAGAGATTTCTATCTGTAACGTGTTCTCTTTCCAATACCACCGAGAACAAGGGGGTTCTCGGTCAGCCAAGAAGTTCTCGGTCAAAAAAGTCAACCGAAAACTTAAAGTTTGACTAGGCGTTCTCGGTCAAACCAACTGTGAAGGAGAACCCTTTGAATTCTACTTTGAGATTTGTGTCATCTTGTACAGAATACCGAAATCACCATGGACAGAAAAACACCTACAACTAACTCTAAAACACAACAATGGCCTCAATCAAATCAAATTTCCATCCCAATACGAGTTTGTTACATGAATCCTCAAAAAACTCAATCAAGTATCGATATCACATCTCAATCAAACCCTCAAAGAATCGAACATATCATCCGTCAAGTTCTCTTACCGGCTATTGAACAAAGAACACTCTACAAACAAGACACAAGAGTAGATCCAATTTTGTTAGCAAGAAAGTTAAGGGTTTTCGGCCAGAAATAATTGAAGGAGACGAGATTTGAAATATAATCTTAATAATGGAGATTTAAAGGTTTTTATATCCCAAAAATACAAACGGGCCGAGAACCCAGATGGACTCTGATCCAATAAGACAAGCCCAAAACAAAGATTCAGCCTTAAACATAATTATCACATAAGATGCAAACAAACCTTAGACCTAACACATGTTCTAACCATGATCAAGAATAGCTTCTTATAGCACTCGTTTCGATGAGAGTAATTTTGAGATGAAAATAAAACAAACTGAATAAAAGAGCTAAAATAATAAAAAAAAAACTAAAAGAAACACAGTTAAAATTAAAATGAAACACCGGTCTTCTTGTAATTTAACAAAAACTTGGGATCAAATTTCAGTTTTTGACAAAAATGCTGCCTTTATGAAAAGATCGAACATGGAATAGCACAATATTTTCGGTGATCAAGACATTAACGGGCTCGTGTATGACTGGATAGTTACTTTTCTGCCTATCATTCGGAGAGATGTATATAGAGACATGCACATTTCTTCAAAATGACTCTCCACGGTAAGATTAGCATATTTAATTTATATCACTTCATCATTTACGAATCATGGAAAGCTACCATACAAGTCAATGACTGTTCTAGGCCTTTTAAGCTTATTAACTTCACCCGTTAGGCACACTATATCAATTTTTCTACCATTTTCCAAAGGTTGGATCAATTTTCATTTGAAATTATTTTGAAGATTCTAAAAAGCTATTAACTGAATAATCATATCACTTCCCATAGAATTACAGAAGACAAATTTAAAACTCAGTCGCCCCGATCACTCTTATTTCTCAGGTGAATGGCTATCACGTATGTCAACAAGTGGTTAACAGGACCAAACAGATATGAACATGTCCCTCAAACTTAGAATAACTGACATAATTTTAAGCGAAAGAATTTAAAAAACAAAACCGCATCACAATCGCCCTGGATGCTTTCAGTCTTTAGGTGAATGGCTATCCTATGAGTCTACGAATAGATGACATGGCCAAACATATACAGGTATATGTCCTTCAAATTTGAGCAATCGACATGATTTTAAGTGAAAGTGAATAAATAAAGTTTATTTTTTATTTAAAAAAAACACGCACAAACACACACTCTTTTTGAATTTTTTATAGATTTTCTACCCCTAAATTTGTGCAAATTAAGAAAATATGTACAAATTTTACTTCAAAAAGATTCAATCCTCAAATTGAAGCATTTTAAGAAATCCTACAAGTAAATTAAATCTGGCTATCTCGACCGGTTTTTTAAATAAGTCCGTCACATTATTATCAGTGTGAACTTGTTCAAGAAGAATCAATTTACGGTTGTAATAGTCACGAATGAAATGAATTTTGATATCGATGTGCTTGGTTTTTGAATTCTGAACCGGATTTTTAACAATTGCAATGGCGACATCGTTATCACAAAAGATAGGGGTGTCAAGAAATTCCAAACCATAATCCAGCAATTGATGTTGTATCTAAATAACTTGTGAGCAGCAAGCTGGCGCAGCAACATATTCAGCCTCGGTAGTGGATGTGGACACCGTTTGTTGTTTCTTGCATTGCCAAGAGATGAGACTATCGCCCAAGAACTGACAACCGGCAGATGTGGATTTCCTTTCAATTTCATCTCCACCATAATTGCTATCAGCAAAAGCATATAGATTTAAGTCTGAGTTTTTGGGATACCAAAGACCTAGCTTCGGTTGTCCCATCAGATATCTAAAAATACGTTTAACAACAATTAAATGAGAGAGTTTAGGGTTAGCTTGGAATTGGGCTCATTGACAGACAACGCACATGATGTCAGGGCGACTGGCAGTGAGATACATCAAGGACCCGATCATTGATCGATAGTACGTTTGATCTACGGGATTCCCTTCAGGATCAGAGGAAAAAAGAGGCCTTTCCACCATAGGAGTAGTTGCACTCTTGGAATCTTTAAATTCAAATTTGGCAAGTATATCTTCAACATACTTTCCTTGATGCATCAAAATTCTCGTCGAATTCTGTCGAACCTGCAACCCTAGAAACGTTGTCTTTCCTCCAACGAACTCATTTTCAAACCTCTTCTTCAAATTCAGAGCACAACCCAGCACTAGTAGACCCAAAACTAATGTCATCCACATAAATTTGAACCATAATCAAATCTTTCGTAACGATTTTATGGAACAGAGATGGATCAATGGTCCCTCTTTTATAACCGTGACCCAAATATGAGCCGTCAATGTAACATACCATGCCCAAGGAGCTTGATGAAGACCATACAGTGCCTTATCTCACTTGTAGACATGAGTGGGATTCTTTGAATCTACGAACCCCGGTGGCTGGCCCACGTAAATTTCTTCCTTAACTTCGCCATATAGAAACACGGTTTTAACATCCATCTGATAGACTGTAAAACCCATGAAAGACGTATAAGCCAGAAAAATCTAAATGGCATCAAATCTAGCTACGAGAGCATACACTTCAGTGTAGTCTAGGCCTTCAACCTGAAGAAAACCGCGAACGACAAGCCGTGCCTTGTTTCTAACAATAACCACCCCCCCCCGTGTCATCTTGCTTGTTTTGGAAAACCCATCTCCTATCCAACGCTTTCTTTCCAACCGGAAACTCAACCAACCTCCAGACCTTTAGCTTATCAAACTGAGTCAATTCTTCATGCATAGCATCCACCCAGCTTGGTTCTTGATGAGCCATTTCTACTGACTTCGTCTCAATCTGAGAGATAAAACAAGTAAACAATCAACTATTTATGTGTCCGGTCTGACTTCTTGTGGACACACCTATTTCAAGAGGACCTATGACATTAATAATTGGATGATTTCTCTGAACTTGATGGAATTGATTGATCAGGAACAACACCGGTTGAGGGTAAGTTTGATAAATTTTCAACAACCCTAGTGAGGGGATTCTTCCTTCCAGAAGCCGCCGTACTATGTGAGTACGAGGTGCTGTCAACGTATTCATTAGGAATGATATCTGGGATAAAGTGATTCTGAAATTTGATGAATAGGACTCTCCCCCTAAACTATTGGAGTATTTTCTGATGAATTGGGTGAGGACACAGTTTCAGTAACTTGTTCTTGTTGATTGACCATGGGCGGAGTTATATCGGGTGATTCTGAGAGATCATCATCCAGAACTGGAGATATATGAGAGACATCATGTAAGTCTTCTTTCTCAGTATTTATGGTGGCGGCACCCGAAACTTCCGTGTCGATGATAGGAAGCACATTGAAATGTTTAAGGAGTTCATTGTAATCGAACAACCAGTCGGGACCAACATGGGCATCAGTCTCATTTTCTTCCAACCAATGTACATCATATGATTCAAGTATCTGCTTGGTGGATTTTTTATAGACTCTGTAGGCGGTACGACAAGCATATCCGACAAAAAATAACAATCATCAGCTTTGGCTCCAAATTTTAGAGTTGATTCAAGATTCAGTAGAGTACACAGACAACCAAACGCTCTGAAATGTGCAACTGTGGGCTTGTGACCATAGACAATCTCATATGGAATCTTCATTTGAGACTTGTTGATTAGCACCCGATTTTGAACATAACACACCGTATTAACAGCTTCTGCCTAGAAGAACAATGGTAGTTTTGAATCACACAACATGGTCCTTGCCTCCTCAATAAGAGTCATGTTTCTTCTTTTAGCAACACTATTTTGTTGCGGTGTCCGAGCAGATCTGTACCGCCGATGCACCCCCTTCTCTGAACAAAAATAATTCAATGAAGCATTCTTGAACTCCATGCCATTGTCACAATGAATGTCCTTCAGCTTTAAATTGAGCGATTCTCCATAAGCACCACGAGCCTTTTAATCAATTCTGCAGTTTCACTCTTATTTGACAAGAAAAA